>NW_026652287.1:31564169-31684110 GCF_009828535.3 Hylobates moloch | reverse complement strand
GGAAATGCTGATCACCTCAAGTTGAGGCAGAACAAGTTGGAATGTGCATGTTGGAACCACTAAAGAAGTTATAAAAGGTCAACACCATGCCATGTGACAGTTGGCAATGATCAGCATTACAAACCCTTCAAACTTTACAACGTTAATCTACACACGCAATAAAACACCCTTTACAAAGATGAATCTGTACTTAAAGACTGTGTCAAATGTACTTATTTTAACTGGAGGATCTAAATCAATATTAAATTTCACTATGTGAATACAACTCAGGTATAAAATACATCAAAGGGATTTTCATTGTGTCCAAAATTTCACAACAATAGAGGCTTTTATATTTTATTCATTACTAAACCAACTGGAAGATGTTTACTTACAATACTAAATTCTTCACACGTTCCACAGGAACCAAATGAAGAAGTTCAGAAGATTCTTCCAAACTTAGTAGAGTATTTACAGCTTGACAAAGAACAAATAAGTTTCCTAAGGCAGAAAAACAGAAGAAACCACATTACTTATTTCTTTGACATTATAACTATCAAACACCTTATTTATCGAACACTTGCTACTTATGGGAAGTTCTTAAAGTGAATTTGTGCCTTCCAAAGAATTGTCTGTCAAACATCCGAATATAACAGAAAGAAACAGAAAAGAGAAGTTTCCAAGTCCTATATTTTACCTTTCTTAAGAAAATACTGGCTGGGCATGGTGGCTCATATCTGTAATCCCAGCACTTTGGTGGTGCTGAGGTGGGAGGACCACTTGAGGCCAGGAGTTCAAGACTAGCCTGGGCCACACAGTTAAGACCTCATCTCTATAAAAGATTAAAAATTAGCTGGGCATGGTGGTTCACACCTGTAGTCCCAGCTACTCAGGAGGCTGAGATGGGAGGATTGCTTCAGCCTGGGAGGTCAAGACTACAGTAAGCCATGATCGTGCCACTGCCCTCCAGCCTGGGTGACAGAGCAAGACAGTTTCAAAATAAATAAATAAATAAATACTCAGAAGTAGAGAATAAAAATGTGTATGTTCCATTAACCAAAATGAGTACCAAGTATAATGGTCCCACTCACTGATGTCATCAAAACTAGGACTTTTGAGGAGTGCAGGAATAGCTAAGAAATTATCTTGGTATAAAACTTGCTGATTGTATTTCTCAAGTTTATAAGAAATCACATATTCAATGGCTACTACCCATAATATATTCAATTAATGATATTATTTATTTATTTATTTATTTATTTATTTATTTATTTATTTTGAGACAGAATCTTGCTCCATCACTCAGGCTGGAGTGCAGTGGTGTGATCTTGGCTCACTGCAACCTCCACTTCCCAGGTTCAAGTGATTCTCCTGCCTCAGCCTCCCAAGTAGCTAGGATTACAGGCGTGTGCTACCACGCCCAGCCAATTTTTGTATTTTTAGTTGAGATGGGGTTTCCTCACATTGGCCAGGCTGGTCTCAAACTCCTGACCTCAGGTGATCCACTCACTTCGGCCTTGCAAAGTGCTGGGATTACAGGCATGAGCCACCACACCCAGCCTTATTTTTTAAAATAGAGAGTGGGGGGGCGGGGGTCTCACTGTGTTTCCCCGGCTGGTCTTGAACTCCTGGCCTCAGGTGATCCTCCCGCCTCAGCCTCCCAAAGTGCTGGGATTACAGGCCTAAGCCATGATATCCAACATAATTAATGATATTAATTAAACACTCATTTAGTCTGTGGCCCAGAGGTCAGCAAACTATGTCTCTAGCCCAGAGGTCAGCAAACTATATGGTCTGCAAGTCAGATCTGGTAGGCAGCCTGTTTCTATATGGACTGCAAGCTAAAAATGTTTTTTACATTTTGAAGGGGTTGTTTTAAAATATATGTGTGTGTGTGTGTGTGTGTGTGTGTGTATGCCACAAAGACTGAATGTGGCCCATAAGACCTAAAACATTTACTGTCTGGTCCTTTACAAAAAGATTTTACCAGTCCCTGCTCTAGGCTCTAGATCAGTGCTGTACAATAGAATTTTCTACAATGGTAAAAATACTTGTCCTAATATGTTGCCACAATCCAGTACAGTAGCCACCAGTCACATATGGCTACAGAGCACTTGACATGCGGTGAGTCCACTTTATTCTCTAACACATCTGCTTAGTATCTAACACAGAATGTAGCACATTAATATTAATATTTAAGTGAACGAATGACTACTATATACACGTGATTTTTTTAAAATTCTGCATTAGAATAAAACAAAATATTAAATAATTGCTTTTGAATTGCTGTTTGCAGGCTAGTGGGGGAGATACATAAGTATCTAATAGGAAATGGTGTTTTGGGCAGGGCAGTGTAATTCTGCCTGAAGAGTCATAAAGGCCTTCCTAGAGGTGTTGTGCCTGAGCTGAGTTTTGAAAGATAAGCAAGAGTTCACTGAATGACAAAGACCTAGAAAGCTCTCCATGCAGAGGAAACACATGGGCAAAGGCAGCCATACAGTTGTAAAAGAATGTGTCTTTCTCAGGGTAAGCAAATGGATTTGCTTGGAGCATAAGGTGTATACTAGGAGTCAGATGTACGTGGGAGATGAGAAATTGGACCTGGTATGGGGCTCAAAAACAAATGGCCTTCTAAGCCATGGCATCCTTTTGATATGTCCCCTTCCCTATGCTCAAGCCATTGTGACCCAGTCACCACATTATGTGGTACAAGTGAGACATGCCCATCATATCCTCATTTCTTCCAGATTTATCATCCAGGGGATTATGCCAGAACACAATGTAAGTATCATTCTCTAATAGCTCATGTGTTTACAATTACTTTGAGTGTGCCAGAAAAGAAGAAATGATGATTGTAACTGACCTTTCCCAAAGCTCCCTTTATCAATAGTCATGAAGAGTGCCTCTATGAAGCTAGTGACGAGTGCTATCACCTTCTCTTTCTCAAGAGGTCTGTCCAAGGGGGAGAAAAAGGGAAAAGTTCAAACTGGCATTCAATGGTTTGTTTCAGAGAACAGCAAGGAATGACTAACATATTTTAATCAGCATGTTATCTCTTTCAAAATTAAACGTAGCTTATTTTCTTACCTAATATGAGGTAACACCACGAGGGCTGCCCAAGATTGTGAAAGGTAAGTAGTATCTTTATTTGGGGGTAACTTAATTATAGATAAAAGATGGTCCAATACTGGAAACTGTTCGTTTCTTCCCTTGGATCTAGTCTTCTTCTGCTTTATATAGGATCTGAAGGATTAAAAAAAATGTTTAAAATAACAGAGAATGTAATTGCTCTCACCCTCTGAAGTCTGAAATAAAATTGAATTTTTACCATTGTGGAGCATTAGAGGGAAGGAATTGGTGGTGGTGGCTGAGCTAAACAAATGTGAGTCATTTACTGAGTTTTCATTGAGAAGCTTTTTCAACTCCACTGGCTCTACTTCCTTTCACTTCTATTTTAATTTGCTTTATAACTTAAACCAAGTTTCTTCTAGTTTTAAGTATGATTTCTCAATTTTGTGCTCCTGGGCACGTTTTTGATTGGCAATTCACTGGAATGAACTGACTTCTTCCATTCTCCCTTTCCTTTTTGACATGAATTTTACTACTTTCCACAAATGTAGAATGATGTTGCAAAGTTACTGTGATGAAATTGACGAATACCACTAAAATGATTGATATATAAGTAATTTTCTCCTGCTGCTTTGATCAGATACACAGTTGCTCAATGACATTTTCCGACATGACATTCTGTTTTGAATATCTGTGACTCTGGTACTATTCTTGTTAGCCTCTTTTTAATTTTGCCAGTGTACTACACCTTGGTCCTATTTGAAAGACAAAAATCTAATCAAAAGAAAAATCACAGATATCATAAGTTAAATGATTTGTTTTACAACTTATTCTCCAACTCCAGTCTGGTTAGCTTGTTATGCAATAGATGTGGAATATCAGGTTTTTACTCTTGCACCCTTTTTATCATTAAAATTCACCAAAAATCGGTCCGGTAGGGGCAGGAAGGAAAAAAAAAAAAAAAACAAGAAAAAACATTCACCAAAAAGCTACATTCTCTTTTGTTTCATACCTACTAGGATGTTTAGTGTTTGGAAATCATGATAGATAATTAAGTTAATTTAATTATCAATTCCTTAAAGTCACCACATCTTGATATGTATAATCTTTTAGTAATAATCATGACTCAACAATCTGTAAAAATCTTACAAAATACTGAGATGCTTTAAAAAACAAAAGTGAGTCATTAGTTGCCACGTCATTCCTGTTTTCCAGACCTGCCAATGGCTCCACCAATGAAGTCCATACTCCTTACGTCATCCTGTAAGGCCCTCTGTGGTTTGACCCTCGTCCACCTCAATCTCCTCTCATCTCAATCTCCTCCTTGCTCTTTACCCACAGAGGTTTTCTTTCTGTACTTCAAACATGCTGAGCTTATTCCTGTCCCAGAGTCTCTGCAATTAACTTTTCCTTCTGTCTGGAGAGTCTCTCACTGAAATCTTTGCAAGGCTGGATCCTTCCCAGCTTAAAATTGGACCAAACGTCCCCTCTCTGGAAAGGAGTAGTGACCCCTCTCCACTACTCTCAATACTGCTTTGTCATTTTTTTTTTTTCTTTTTTTTTATTATACTTTAGGGTTTTAGGGTACATGTGCACAATGTGCAGGTTTGTTACATATGTATCCATGTGCCATGTTGATTTCCTGCACCCATTAACTCGTCATTTAGCATTAGGTGTATCTCCTAATGCTGTCCCTCCCCCCTCCCCCCACCCCACAACAGTCCCCGGAGTGTGATGTTCCCCTTCCTGTGTCCATGAGTTCTCATTGTTCAATTCCCACCTATGAGTGAGAACATGCGGTGTTTGTTTTTTTGTCCTTGCGATAGTTTACTGAGAATGATGTTTTCCAGTTTCATCCATGTCCCTACAAAGGACACGAACTCATCATTTTTTATGGCTGCATAGTATTCCATGGTGTATATGTGCCACATTTTCTTAATCCAGTCTATCGTTTTTGGACATTTGGGTTGGTTCCAAGTCTTTGCTATTGTGAATAGTGCCGCAATAAACATACGTGTGCGTGTGTCTTTATAGCAGCATGATTTATAGTCCTTTGGGTATATACCCAGTAATGGGATGGCTGGGTCAAATGGTATTTCTAGTTCGAGATCCCTGAGGAATCGCCACACTGACTTCCACAATGGTTGAACTAGTTTACAGTCCCACCAACAGTGTAAAAGTGTTCCTATTTCTCCACATCCTCTCCAGCACCTGTTGTTTCCTGATTTTTTAATGATGGCCATTCTAACTGGTGTAAGATGGTATCTCACTGTGGTTTTGATTTGCATTTCTCTGATGGCCAGTGATGATGAGCATTTCTTCATGTGTTTTTTGGCTGCATAAATGTCTTCTTTTGAGAAGTGTCTGTTCATGTCCTCTGCCCATTTTTTGATGGAGTTGTTTGTTCCATGCTCATGGGTTGGAAGAATCAATATCGTGAAAATGGCCACACTGCCCAAGGTAATTTATAGATTCAATGCCATCCCCATCAAGCTACCAATGACTTTCTTCACAGAATTGGAAAAAACTACTTTAAAGTTCATATGGAACCAAAAAAGAGCCCGCATTGCCAAGTCAATCCTAAGCCAAAAGAACAAAGCTGGAGGCATCACGCTACCTGACTTTAAACTATACTACAAGGCTACAGTAACCAAAACAGCATGGTACTGGTACCACAACAGAGACATAGATCAATGGAACAGAACAGAGCCCTCAGAAATGATGCCGCATAGCTACAACTATCTGATCTTTGACAAACCTGACAAAAACAAGAAATGGGGAAAAGATTCCCTATTTAATAAATGGTGCTGGGAAAACTGGCTAGCCATATGTAGAAAGCTGCAACTGGATCCCTTCCTTACACCTTATACAAAAATTAATTCAAGATGGATTAAAGACTTAAATGTTAGACCTAAAACCATTAAAATCCTACAAGAAAACCTAGGCAATACCATTCAGGACATAGGCGTGGGCAAGGATTTCATGTCTAAAACACCAAAAGCAATGGCAACAAAAGCCAAAATCGACAAATGGGATCTCATTAAACTAAAGAGCTTCTGCACAGCAAAAGAAACTATCATCAGAGTGAACAGGCAACCTACAGAATGGGAGAAAATTTTGGCAACCTACTCATCTGACAAAGGGCTAATATCCAGAATCTACAATGAACTCAAACTAATTTACAAGAAAAAAACAATATGTCATTTCTAAAGGTCAAGCCTTGCTGCTTTTTCCTGAAGTCTACTCCATTTTATTTCCAAGGGTTTTAAAGATTTATTCATTCACTTTGTTCAGTAGGTAATCATTTGCTTTTCTCACATGCCAAGCCCTGTTCCAGGCACTGTGAAACATGGTGAGTAAAACAGACAAAATTCCCTGCTTTCTTGT
Organism: Hylobates moloch; assembly: GCF_009828535.3. Lineage (NCBI taxonomy): Eukaryota > Metazoa > Chordata > Mammalia > Primates > Hylobatidae > Hylobates > Hylobates moloch. The sequence continues at coordinate 31,677,675 of NW_026652287.1, read as the reverse complement.
AGCTAATGCTCTAGCCAGAAGAGGCACTAAACAGAATAAAAAGTAAACTATATAGCGTGTTAGGAGGTGCTAAGTGCTGTGAAGAAAAACAAAGCAGGGTCAGGGGATAGGGAGAGTCCAGAGGTGAGGGGAGCGGTAGCAGTTTTAAGTCGAGATAACTTACCGAGGAGGAGACACTTGAGCAGAAGGCGGAAAGCAGTGAGGGATGTAAGCCATGAGGATACCTGTGGTCTGGGCTGCTCCCTGGGTTCCAGACCTGGAGGCGATATGAATGCCAACGCTCTGTGGGGGTGGTGGGTGCCTGGCTCAAATAGCAAGGAGAGGTCATCTTGGCTGAGCAGAGCACGAGAGTGGGCGGTAGGAGAAGAGGACAGAGAGGTGGAGGCAGTAGACCTCCTTAGGTCACCGTAGGGCCTTGGCTTTTACTCTGAATGAAAGGGGAGGCCATGGGATGATTTTTGGCAGTAGAATGACTTTGACCTAAAAAGAATCACTCTGGCTGCTGTGTTGAGACTGTAGGGGAATACTGTAATAATCTGGAATCTCTTTGCCTTTCCAAATCTGGGTGAAGTTGGCATTTCTCCATGGTTAATTGCATTGGTTTAAATTAACTTCCTGTAGAGAGGATTAGTTCTTTGACATCACTACATTTACCATATTACATAGTCTCCCTTTTAAAATCATTCTGTTTAAACTTCTCATACTTTCACCCTTGGTATAAACAATTGAAGGTGGCCGTAGAAGTTGAAACAAAAGACACACATAGCACAGAATGGGGTCCATGTTCCTCCTGGGGAAGGCCAGCTTGCCTCCCAGCCAGGTGGCTCTAAGCCTTGGAGACACAGAGATGTCCAACAGGAGTGGCTCTGGTTTTGAGGGCAGGGGCATAAACTTGCAGAGTAGATGCTCGATTCTGTTCTCTTTGCTATGCTAGTAGACTGATGAGCACCTAGGTTTCACAGCCAAGACTGCCTGATTTTGAGTCTTGAATCCACCACTTACTAGCTCTGTAGCCTTGGGTGACTTAGTTAACCTCGACTTGATTATCTCTCAAAAAGGCGTAGTGGAAAAAAAAAAGGAAGGAATAGAAATCTCACCTTGTAGAGATTAAGTTGTACAATGCAGGTAATAATAGTAATAAACAATTGCATTGATTGTATCACAACAACTCCATGATGTGTGGGTACTGTTATCAGTATAGATGGAGGAACTAAAGTTTCAAAAGAAAGCCCTGGTCTGAACTCCTGATGAGTGTCCTTCCCTCTTGCCCTGCTGCTTCTAAGTATAGGACACATCATGCTACTCCTTTGCTCATAACCCTCTGATACAGTGTTTCTCAACTGGGAGCAACCCTGGAGACTTTCTGGCTGTCACAGCACGGGGAAAGAGCACTGTTACTGGCATCTAGTGGGTGGAGGCCAGGGATGCTGCTGAACCACCTGCAGTGGGCAGCACTGCCCTCCACCACAAAGAGTTCTCTGGCGCAAAATGTCAGTAGTGCTACGGTAGAGAAACCTTGCTCAAGAGATATCCCATCTCACTCCGTATAAAATCCAGCGTCCTCATCATGTTCCTCGGGGCTCTGTATGAGCGAACCCCTGGCTAGTTCTGACATCTTCAGGCACTCTTTGTTAGTTCCAGCTGAGATGGTCTCCTCGATGTTCCTGCAGACAAGCACACCTCAGACTTGGCATTGCAGTTCCCTCTGCCTAGAATGCTTTTCTTTCAGATACCCTTTTAGCTGACTTTTTCACTTCCTTCGGTCTCCTTTTTTTAGGAGCACCCCTGTATCATATGGTTCTTCTCTTCACCTCCACACTGTCTCCCCACAACTCTCTGCATGTCAATCTCTTTGTCAAGCCTTTTTCCCCTGGTTTACTTTTCTCCATGACACTCATTATTGTCATAGTACTTATTTATTGGCTACTTTCCCTTACTAGAATATAAGTTCCAGGAAAAGGAACTTTGTTAACTGCTATATCTACAGTATCTAGAAAAGTCACAGTACATAGTAGGTACTCAATGAATATTTGTTGCATAAGGATAGAACCAAGAGGTTAAGCAACTTGCCTGAGGTTATACCACTCATGAGTAATGGTGCCAGATTCAACCCTGGGCTGCCCTACCCCAGAGCTCATGTGTCAGACCACTCCTATCTACTCTCCTCATTAGCTCGGTGCCTGGCACATGACAAACACTTAATAAATATTATATATATATATTTTTAACAAAAAACATATGTATATATAAAACGTGGCTGTCATTTACAACTATGTGGATTGAAGATGCAACATTGGAGTCTAGCATTTTCTACTCCCGCCTCTGCCTACAACCAGCTGTGTCCTTGCATACGTCACTCATTATTGCTGGGCCTCCGATTCTTCATCTATGAAGTGAGCAGATATCCACATGAGACTTTTGCCTGTTACCTTTTACATTTTCTTCATCAGTGATCATTTTCTGTGGCTTATACTATAGTGTAGATACTCTGGGTTATATGGTACAGTTTGGGTCTAATGAACATCTCGTTGCAGAACCTTTCCCCTGGAGCCATCTGTATTGCTGTTGGCTGATCTCTATTATCAGAGATTAGCCTTGTGTGGCTGCAAAGGGCCACTTTCCCAGGAGGCTTTAATGGAGTTATTTCCCAAGTTACAAGCAAACATTTCAACTGGCGTATCCAAGGTAATGGTGTTTTGTGGTAGTGTGTCCTCAGTCTCTCTTCTCCTGTTTCTATATGGAGTGCAGTGGTTTTCAGAGCATCTTAGTTAGAAAGTGTTGCTGTGGGATGATTTCTGTTTAAAGCAATGATTCTTAAATGTTGGCCTGCAAACCGATTGCAGTAGGATTAGTTAGGGAGATTAATAAAAATACAAATTCTGGGTCCCTACCCTCAAAGATTCCAATTCAGTAGGGCTGGGGTAGACCTGAAAAATCAACATAGTTTTTTTTTTAAATCTTCTAGGTGGTTCTCCTGCTCATTTAGGTATGCGGAAATACCTGAATATTGTACATTACTTAGGAATAAAAATCACTAACTTTAATTGAATTGTCAACTTAATCAACTTCTTTGTATTTATTTACAGACATGGTTATAGTGTCATAGTTCAAAGAAACTACTAATTGTTCCATGTACTATTTTAACTAGGTGTTGGTTGGTGTTGAATATGAAATAAGGGCTAGAATAGACACGTATTACTCTGGTCAAATGGTGTTTTTTTTTTTTAATTGTCTAAAACTTAAATCTTGCTGACTGTGAATCAGTTTCTTTTTATGGTTAATCTTTGGAATTTGAAAGATGCCTTTTACTTTCTCCAGATTCGGCTTTTGACAATAAGGATCCTAAACCATTTTGATGTCCAGCTTCCGGAATCAATGGAGGTATTTTAACTGAGTGGATAGGTTTTAAAAAAATATAGTTTTACATGTTATTGTAGTTTCCAAAATGATACCTTTGCAGAAAATTAACACACTATATAAATATCTATCATAAAAATTGATTTTTTTTAGTAACTCTTACTCCTGTCTACCAATAAAGTCACCACTGAAAATCCACCGTTAATTGGTGAATATTCTTTCAAACTTTTTGAATACACACACACACATAATTTAAACAAATTGGGTTTTTCCATATGATTACCTCTATATCTACCTCATACCTCATTTCTTTTCTTTTTACGGGGTCTCACTCTGTCACCTAGGCTGGAATGCAGTGGCGTGATTTCGGCTCACTGCAATCTCCGCCTCCCCAGCTCAAGCAATCCTCCTGGCTCAGCCTTCCGAGTAGCTGAGATTATAGGTGCCTGGCTAATTTTTGTATTGTTAGTAGAGATGGAGTTTTGCCATGTTGGCAAGGCTGGTCTCGAACTCCAGACCTTAAGTGATCTGCCCACCTCATCCTCCCAAAGTGCTGGGATTATAGGTGTCAGCCACTATACCCAGCCAATATCTATCTCATTCCTTTTGAAGTTTGAATACTACTCCACAGTTGAAAATGTCTTATTTAGCCATTTTCTTGTTGATGGATGGTTAGGTAGGTTTTGCATTTTTTTAGGATTTCAAACAATACTGCAGTGAACATCCTTATATGGGTATGTTTATGTAGGGAAATAGTTCCATAATGCAGATTACTGGGAGTAGATTTGTGAAGCAAAAGCATATATACATTTTATTTTTATTTCAACAAATGTTGCCAATCAATTTGAGTGACTTGAGAATGATTTTCCTGTTGTTTAGTTGTCATTTATGCACCAGGCACTAAATTATCTACCAAGAAGTAAATGGTATGGGGAGAAAAGAATCATTTACCAAAAAAAAAAGTGTTGCTTATTTCATTAAAAATATTAACATATTCCAGTTTTTCTATTTTTAGATCTTTGGTCACATTTAATGTTCTTTTTGGAAAATCAGAATACTGACTGGTCTTCTCCATGGTTTTCTCTGTTTATTCAGGATGATGGGCTCTCAGAGCGGCAGTCTGTCTTTGCTATATTACGCCAGGCAGAACTTGTTCCAGCAACTGTGAATGATTATAGAGAGAAGCTTCTTCATTTGAGAAAACTAAGACATGACGTGGTACAGACTGCTGTCCCTGATGGGCCGTTACAGGAGGTAAAAATAATGTTCTTTTATTTTTCCTTTTTAATTCATGCTTTAAATCCTGTTTGGGGAAGCACACCAAGTAGTTACCAAAATAATAATAATAATAATTTAAAAATAGTAAGGGAAATCCCCAGTTCTCTTAGATGCTTTGAGTTAAATAGCTCTGCCAGCCTTTTAAGTAGTAGGAATAATTTAGTATTCTCTGTTTCAGGCGTGAGCCACTGTACCTGGCCATGTTAGTACCTTTTTAGAAATGAGTAAGCAGGGGCTCGTTAAACCTGAGTGATGCAGGTAGGTAGGTAGGTAGGTAGGTAGTGGCAACAGGACTCAATGTCAGGTTTAAAGCCTGCTCTTCTTCACTAGATTTGTTTGCTGCTGCAGAACATCAGTCCTCTATTTTTATTTATTTATTTTTTTTGGAGATGGAGTCTCGCTCTGTCGCCCAGGCTGGAGTGCAGTGGCGCGATCTCTGCTCACTGCAAGCTCTGCCTCCCAGGTTCACGCCATTCTCCTGCCTCAGCCTCCTGAGTTGCTGGAACTACAGGTGCATGCCACCACACCTGGCTAATTTTTTTGTATTTTTAGTAGAGATGGGGTTTCACCGTGTTAGCCAGGATGGTCTTGATCTCCCGACCTCGTGATCCGCCCTTCTCGGCCTCCCAAAGTGCTGAGATTACAGGCATGAGCCACCGCGCCCGGCCCGGCCCTCTATGTTTTATATCAGGGTTTTCATTCCATGACCCTTGAAGATACATCACAGACTCCTTTGGGAGTAAGGCCAAAAGGAGGCATTCTCCCTTCAGTCAGAGCAGTTCTTCTCTTACCTGTTTTATAAATTAGGTATATAAATATACTTCTGTTTCATTTGGAAAAAAGACTGCTGCTAGAATATATATAAACACACCATCCCTAAATAATAATAAAACTACCAGTCTGGATGGTGCCTCCCTAGCACATGGGGATTAGTAATAATGACCCTTATTCCAAAAGGTGACTGGGAAACTTCAGACCCTCTTACTGAACTTGCAAAGCCTCAGTCATTCACATCATGTTTCCTTGCGTTCTTTCGCATGTGTGCATTACTGACTACTGTTGAAGTTTTGTCTTAATCTGGTGACAGCAACATTTGTTAGAAGGGAATTTAATCATTAGTCAAATCTGTTCATTTAAATGAATGAATACCTGGAGTGAATTTGAATACTATGTTTGCCGTAGCAATTCTTCTATTTTAAATAGTGAGTAACATTTTGGGGAGAAGAGGAAAATTAGTATACATTGAATTTTGGATTGGTGCCTGCAACTTCTTTTCTTATCGCACAGGCTTCTTTCCAAACCTCAGGTTGTCCAACTTGGGATGTTTGCATTTCAGTACTTCTGTTCTGTATTGTATTTCATTACTCAATACTAAACTAGTCTTCTGTAATTGCAGGTGCCACTTCGTTATTTGTTAGGCATGCTATATATTAATTTCAGTGCACTCTGGGATCCTGTTATTGAACTCATAAGGTAAACATGGGTTAAATGGGATGAAACTATTATACTTTAACTACTGTAGAATGATGGGGCCCAGATTGTACTCCTTCTGGGTGTGATTTAAATGAATGGGTATATATGGTATTTACAGTACTTTAAATCCTTTGTGAGACAAGGTGAATTAAACATAAATATGAATTATTCTCTCCGATGCCACATCTTCAGTAGTTCCAATGTTGTATGTGTGTCTCTTTGTGTGTTGAAATAACTTTGGAGGAGTTTCTGTTTTTGCTTTTTATGATACTTTTGTGTTATTAAAATTTGTTACAGCAAGGAAGTATAATAATTGCATAATTTTATTTCTGTATTTTGAGTCATTGAGCCATACTTTAAAAATAAAGACTTTTTTTCAAAACCTTGCTGTCTAGCATCCAAAATCACTTTGCCCCAAAATGTCTTTAGTGGTCACATAGAAAATACATGTTATAGGCCAGGCACAGTGGCTCATGCCTGTAATCCCAGCACTTTGGGCGGCTGAGGCAGGTGGATCACCTGAGGTCGGGAGTTCGAGACTAGCCTGACCAACATGGAGAAACCCCATTTCTACTAAAAATACAAAATTAGCCAGGCATGATGGCACCTGCCTGTAATGCTAACGACTCGGGAGGCTGAGGCAGGAGAATCACTTGAACCCAGGAGGTGGAGGTTGTGGTGAGCCAAGATTGCACCATTGCACTCCAGCCTGGTCAACAAGAGTGAAACTCTGTCTCCCAAAAAAAAAAAAAAAAAAAAAAATACACGTTATGGCTCATATGTAGAAATCTGTCTTCAGACATTTGTCTTCAGATAATACACACTCACTTTTTTATCAGATTGGAAATATGTCATGTGAGGCCTTTAAAAACCCCAATGATTAGTTATTAGTTCTTATTTGACAGAATAAGAGAGTTAACATTTATAGACAGATCCCTTTACAATTTGAAACTAATTTGTGTACCTTTACTACCCTTGTCTACCTTTTACTACAATTTGTCTACCTTTTACTACCTTTCAAAGCCATCAAAACCAGTGTGCCAAAAGCAAGATTCTCCCAACATCAGCTTCATTATTTTGTTTATTACACTTTCAGAAGAGAGAATTTGACATACATGTTACCAGTAGCACACTATCCACAGTGTTGGTTCTTTAATTACTGAATGCCATGAGGCATTCTCCCTAGTGGCTGGGCTGTCTTCCTGTTGGATACCTCTTTCTGTTTGGAAGGACGGAAACAACAACATACCTGTTGGTTTGTTTTCTGAGTAGAGTCAGTTCCCAACATATATAGTACATGTCATCTGTAAAGTTTATGCATATTCTTAGAAAATTAGTGACAGAATATTTGAGAGTATTGTTGCTAGGATATCAAACTACATAAGCACTTTATGTGATCCATCTAATGTCTCCTTTTAAGTTCTGAAAAGTATGTTTCATGTAGTTAGTGAATGTTTATTTTGTTTTTGTGTTAATAAGTATATTTAAATTTGGTGGAGGGAAACTCATTATTTTTAAGTTAGTTTTGAACAAACTGACTTTTCTCTCCAGAGGGCCCCTTCTTCTCTTAATGGATCTTATTCATGCCCCATGCCCCAGTTTCATTAGTGTGCCTTTAAAAATGATTTTCTCTTAAGGATCTACTTATATTTTTAAAAATACTCTTTAGTGCTTTATAACTATAAAAATAATTTGTGCTCAGTGCAAGCATTTTGAAAAATATAGAAAAGTACAAAAGGTGTTTATGACCCCACATTGAGGGATAACCTAATTAACATTTTAGTTATATCCTTTCACTCTTTTTTTTTTCTATGAGCAATCTTAAAATGACCATACCACACTTTTTATTTTGTGATTTTTTTTTCCTTAGTTCTCATGCACACGAAATGGAAAATAAGCAATTTTGGAAAGTCTACTATGAGCATCTAGAAAAAGCAGCTACGCATGCTGGTATGTAAAGGGGTTGTGAGGAGGCTGCGAAGAAAAGTGGTTGTTTAACTGTTTTGTTTTTACTGCTTAATTACTCACGAAATTGGAAAACAGAGATGAAACATATATTATCTTGATAACTTTTGGGAGTGACATTGTTTCCTTACATTATAGAGAAAGAAATGCCCTCTCTTGAGAAAACACTTAAGATAAATGTTGATATTTGTCTGGTGATTACGACAACTTTCTTGCAGAGAAGGAACTACAGAATGATATGACAGATGAGAAGTCCGTTGGAGGTGAAAGTTGGGAGCAGACCCAGGAAGGAGATGTTGGAGCTCTTTATCATGAGCAGTTAGCATTGAAAACTGACTGTCGGGAAAGACTTGACCACACCAACTTCAGATTCCTGCTCTGGAGAGCTCTGACCAAATTCCCAGAAAGAGTAGAGCCACGGTCCAGGGAGCTTTCCCCGCTTTTCTTGAGATTTATCAAGTAAGTTTCCTCTTCTAAGAATATGTCCCTGGTGGGGCATGAAGAAGAGAACGTGAGAAGTATTAACCTCCCAAAGTGGCTGAGTTCTTTGTTTTGTTTTTGTTTTTTGCCTTTTTTCTTTCTGCTTCCAATCATCCATTAGGCTGAGGTGTTTTTTGTTGTTGTTGTTGTTGTTGTTTTGTTTTTTTTTTGAGACAGAGTTTTGCTCTTGTTGCCCAGGGGTGCAGTGGCGCGATCTCGGCTCACTGCAACCTTCACCTCCCAGATTCAAGCGATTCTCCTGCCTCAGTCTCCCAGAGTAGCTGGGCACAGGCATGCGCCATCACGCCTGGCTAATTTTGTATTTTTAGTAGAGACGGAGTTTCTCCATGTTGGCCAGGCTGGTCTTGAACTCCTGACCTCAGGTGATCCACCCACCTCGGCTTCCCAAAGTTCTGGGATTACAGCCGTGAGCCACCACACCCAGCCTAGGCTGAGTTCTTTATACATCTGTCACGTTTTCAAATCATTGGCACAGCTACAAAGCACTGGCTGTATCAGATAACAACTAAACTAGTTTGGTTCACCATTTGATTTTGATATAAATCAAAATTTAACCAGCATGCCAGTGGTATTAATAAAAAATTCCGGGTTACAGTATAAGAAGGGCCACACTGAGTTTGATTCATGTAAAAAGGCCTTATTATTTCTTGACCTGTTATTCATTATTTTATTGCCTGCCTGGGGCTTGAAGGTATTTTCCAGTGACCCAGCGCCAACACTGCTTGGGGCCTCTTGATGTTTCTGCCTATGATGCTGAGGAATAACAGGAGTTTTCTGGAGCATTGTTTTGTTTTAACTGGATATGCTATGTGAGAGTCTGATTGTATTAAAACTACAGATGAGGGGTGTGGTGTGCAGAACATTACTAAGTAATACATAAAAAGCATGTTTTCCTATAGTAGTTTCCTGGGAAAATGCTGTAGGGTTAGGTCAAGCAGGCCATAAACCACAACATGCCTGGCTTGTTCAAAGAACAGCAAGATCTGAGTGGTTCTAGCAGAATGATCCAGGGAGGACGTGGTTGGAGATGAGGGCAGTAAGTCAGCAGGAGACGAAAGTGTGTAGGCCTTTAAAGGATAGGAAGGACTTTGGCTCTTACTTTCGGTGAAATAAGAAGCCATTTGGAGGTTTAAGCAGAAGGCTGACCTGACCTAAGTTTTCTGAAGGATTTTTATGGCTGCTGTGTTGAGAGTAGACTGTGGAATGACATTGGTGAGAGTAGAGAGACCAGTCATGAGGAGATTGCAAGTCCAGGCAAGAAGTGATGGCGACTTAACTAAGTTATAACAGTGAAGATGGGTATTTTTTTAATGATTTCAATTCGATAAGATACATTTATGAAAGGTTGCAACTAGATCAGCCTGTGAGATTTGCCAGCAGATCAGATGTGGGATGGGTGTGTGTGGTGGGGAGTGGGACAGGAAGGAGGGAGGGAAGGAATAGGGGAGGGACAGAATCAAGGATGTTCCCTAAGGCTTTGGCCTGAGCAACTAGAAGAAAGTTCTCATTTACTGAGATAGGAGCAATGCAGGAGTTGCAGGTTTGTGGGGGAGAATTAAAAGTTCATTTTTAGATGTTTTAAGTTTAGGACACTGAATAAATAACCAAGTAGAGTTGTCATGTAGAGAGGCATTTAATTTAGAAGTTCAAAGCTCAAGGGAAAGGTTTGATCTGGAGATAACAAATTGGAAATTATCAATATATGGGTGGTATTTTAAATGATCAGATAGGGAATAAAGTCATCTAGAGTGTGACTGTAGAGAGAAAAGACTTTCAGGGACTGATACCAATATTTAGAAGTTGGGAGATAAAGAACCAGAAAAGGAAGCCAGGAAAGAGTGACAGAAGAAGAAAGACCACTTGCTATCCTGGAAACCAAGTGAAGAGAATAAAGGCGGCAGTAATCAGTTGACTCAGATGTGTCTGAAAAGTCAATCAGATGAGGAATAAAGTGACCATTGGCTTTGGAGTGACCTTAGTCAGAGTGACCCACATGAAGGTGACCTTAATGAGTTGTTTTGATTAATCTGATAGGGATGACAGCCTAATTAAAATAAACTTGCTGGGCGTGGTGGCTCATGCCTGTAATCCTAGCACTTTGGGAGGCCGAGGCGGGTGGATCACGAGGTCAGGAGATCGAGACCATCCTAGCTAACATGGTGAAACCCCGTCTCTACTAAAAACACAAAAAATTAACTGGGCATGGTGGCGGGCGCCTGTAGTCCCAGCTACTTGGGAGGCTGAGGCAGGAGAATGGTGTGAACTCGGGAGGTGGAGGTTGCAGTGAGCTGAAATTGTGTCACTGCACTCAGCCTGGGTGACAGAGCGAGACTCCGTCTCAAAATAAATAAATAAATAAATAAATAATAAATAAAAGCTCAAGAAACTGGAAAAGAAAAAATGAAAACAGCAAGTTTGGACAGTTTTTGTAGCAAAAAAGAAACAGACATAGGGATGTAGGTGGAGGGAAACACGGGGGCAGAGAGGGAGCTGTTGTTGTTGGGGTTAAGACTTAACAGTGTTGGCTGGGCACAGTGGCTCACACCTGTAATCCCAGCACTTTGAGAGGCCTAGGCAGGCAGATCACATGAGGTCAGGAGTTCGAAACCAGCCTGGTGAAATCCCGTCTCTACTAAAAATACAAAAATTAGCTGGGCATGGTGGTGCGTACCTGTAAGTCCCAGCTACTCAGGATGCTGAGGCAGGAGAATCACTTGAACCCGGAGGCAGAGGTTGCAGTGAGCCGAGATCATGCCACGGCACTCCAGCCTGGGCTACGGAGACAGAACAAGACTTTGTCTCTGCTCCCAAAAAAAGACTTAACAGTGTGTATGTATGTGATACCAGTGCAAATGATCCAGACAGGAGGGGAAAATTGATAATGCAAGAAAGGATAAAATGGCTAGAACTGGCCAGGCATGGTGGCTCACGCCTGTAATCCCATCACTTTGGGAGGCCGAGGCGGGCAGATCACGAGATCAGGAGTTCAAGACCAGCCTGGCCAATATGGTGAAACCCCGTCTCTACCAAAAATACAAAAATTAGCTGGGCCTGGTGGCGTGCACCTGTAGTCCCAGCTACTCAGGAGGCTGAGGCAGAAGAATCGCTTGAACCCAGAAGGCAGAGGTTGCAGTGAGCTGAGATTGTGCCACTGCACTCCAGCCTGGGTGACAGAGCAAGAGTCCGTCTAAAAAAAAAAAAAAGGCTAGAACTATGTCTTCAAATAGGTAAGAGGAGATGGATACAGTGCATAAATTCAAAGGTTTGCATGGATAATTCATTCTGGCAAGGCACAAGCAAAGATGTAGCAGGTCAGTAGATATAGTGGCAGAAGAGCAATGATTTTCTCTTTTTCAAATAATTCTTTGGGCATAAATTTATAGAATAAGAATGATGTTTAGCTTTTTTTTGCTTTGTTCTGAGGGTTATATAAAATAACATCAGTTTTTTTAATTGCGAGGGCTATACATATGCCAGCTGGCATTTGTGGTATTAGTAGCATATAAACTTCAGACCATGTTAATTTTCCAAGTTTTTCCCTAAAGAATTAGTTTACCCCATAGCTTAAGGATAAGATCTCACTCTAACGGTACAAAATGCTGTGGGGTAGAGGTAGAAACAGGAGCCTGTAACAGGGAGTGGGTCTCTGAGTTTAGAAAGATTTAGAGACTAAAGACACACAATTCTAAGAAATGTTTAAATTAATACTGGTTGGCATGGATTACCTATAAAAAATACATTTATAGATGATCCGAACTAATGGAAAACCCAAATGTCACCTTTAATTCTGACTTTGAAGTATACTATAGGCTTTTTATTTTTTGGCTAGCAATTTATATTTCTAAATATGTTTCAATTAATTTGGTATTAGAACTAATTTGTGAATCCCTTGTAAACATTCTCTGAGACGAACCAAACCAGGAACAAGAACGAATGACTAACAATGGCAACAGCATCCCAATGAAAGGTGACATTTAGTGAGTACTTACGGTGTGCTGGACACTCTTACAGATGCTTTGTGTGAATTGTTTTATTTAACAGATGAATGAGTGAACATGCTGTTCACAGAGATAAAGGTTACAGTGTGTAATATGTGGTTAATTGAATGTTGCAAGTATAATAGGCGTGTTATTAAGTGGATGATGGTGCAGTTTGTAACTTACAGAAACTTTACTTGTTTCATTCATCCATTTTTTGATTTATTAAGTGCTAGATTCTGCTAGATGAAAATACCAAGTACCATAGTGTCCCACCCCTCAGATTGTAGTTTAGTGTTATTGATCTGGAGGTTAACTTGGGCTAAGCTAGAGTTTCTTTTAGGAGGGTTGGTAGGGTGCCATCCTCAAACATGTTATTTTATCGGTGTGTTTTTGAGTGAGGACTTGAAAGGCCATCCAGTCAGTTTCCTAGCATCTTTAGCCCAGTGCCCTGCATTCAATAGACAACAAAAGGTTAATTGTTTGGATGAGTGAATGAAAGTGACATAAACTAATGCATTAAATGACAGACTTCAAGATAATATTCATTAATTGCAACATTGGACTAAAAATAAAGGTTGAAATTTAATAAGAACAAAGTGAATACTGTATTAAGCTTAGCTGCACAAGCTTAGTTTACAGGAGATAAAACAGAAAGACTCACTGATTTGCATTACATGGACATTCAATTTCAATCTTTGTCATGTTGTGGCTGCTCAAAAAGGTTCTGGAGATGGTAGTTCCATCTGTCTTATCAATCCATACCTGGAGGACTAAATTTTGTGGTGGTACTATACTTTTAAGAGAACTTTGGCAAAGTAGAATGTATCTGATGGAAAGTGACCAGCACAGTCCTAATGCTATACTTTAATCATTTAATATCATCCATCTCTAACCCCTCATCCCCCAGTGGTGGTTCCAGAGATAGGGAGGCTGATTTCCACTTAGTCCAAAGTAGACATTTCAAATATTTTCAACAGTATAACAGTGGAATGGGCTATCTTCTACAGTTAGTGATTTGCTTGTCAAATAGCATACTAAAGAAGGACCAAATTAGAAAAGAGTAATATTGTGGAAGCTTGACTAAGGTGCCACTGATGTCTCTTCAGTGTGTGATTCTGTGAACTGTGGACATCTCATGAACAGAATCAGCACCTTTCAGATTGGTGTGCATTCTTCATCAGTCTCCTGTGACTTTCTTTCCACGGTAGCAATGAGTATTACCCAGCAGATCTGCAAGTTGCTCCAACCCAGGATCTGCGGAGAAAAGGCAAAGGGATGGTGGCAGAGGAAATTGAAGAGGAACCTGCCGCAGGAGATGATGAAGAGTTGGAGGAAGAGGCAGTGCCCCAAGATGAATCTTCACAGAAGAAAAAGACAAGGAGAGCTGCAGCAAAGTAAGTTCACCATTGCCGAAAGATCACAGATCCACAGTTCTGGGAGGAACAGGAAGAGGTCTCTTACGGCTTTATACAAAATCAACTACTCAGATAATTATTTACATAAGCGCTACATCTTCTTGGGATTTTCTTTAACAGCCTAAAACTGTGAGTCTTCCAAGTTTTTTGGTTGGTTACTTATTAGGTTTTTCTTGGTTAGCCACATGATGTTAGATTGGGGGACTTTTGAGAGTCATCTAATTGTAGCTCCTTTTTATAGATGAGAACTTTGGGACCTGGAGTGTTTGGATATTCTTTTGACCTTTGTCGTGCACTTTCCCAGCGTGAGGGTGTTGTGTTTGCATGCTAGGGAAATATGTAATGGAACATCCTTTTTCTTAAAAATAAGCATGTTAGCACTTTTTTTTTTTCCTTCCACCCACCTTCCCCACCATCCTGTTAGCACTTTTCTCTGCCTTTTAACTTGTCTTCTACTGGTTACTTTTTCCTCGTGCTTTTGTTATACTCTCTTTCTTATTCTCTTAGTTGTTCATTTACCTAAATTGTTAGAAACCTAAAAGAAGAAGTGATCATGCTTTTAGAAGTTACTTCAGCTTACTTGATGATTGTCTGAATTGAGTGTCTCAGGTCCACTGGATTGGTGCAGATGTTATTTTAACACTTTAGATCTCAATGTGATATGCCCATTTGTTGCGTATTTCCCCTGAGCCATTTATTAGTTCATCCATTCAACAACTGTATTGAGTACCCTTTGCTAAGTGCTGGTGTACAGAGATGAATTGTACAGAGCCACTGCAATGCAGGAGTCATAGTCAATCCTGCCTGGGTGAAATATTTTTATAGGAGAAATATTTTTAAAGAAGTTATTGGAGCGCAGTAAGGAATTCCAGGCCTGGTGCTCACACCTGTAATCCCAGCACTTTGGGAGGCTGAGGTGGGCGGATCACTTGAGGTTAGGAGTTTGAGACCAGCCTGGCCAATATGGTAAAACCCTGTCTCTACTGAAAATATAAAAATTAGCCAGGCGTGGTGGTGCACGCCTATAATCCCAGCTACTTGGG
Source organism: Hylobates moloch (assembly GCF_009828535.3). Classification (NCBI taxonomy): domain Eukaryota; kingdom Metazoa; phylum Chordata; class Mammalia; order Primates; family Hylobatidae; genus Hylobates; species Hylobates moloch. The sequence continues at coordinate 31,662,663 of NW_026652287.1, read as the reverse complement.
AGGCTGAGGTAATAGAATCACTTGAACCCAGGAGGCAGAGGTTGCCATGAGCCAAGGTTGTGCCACTGCACTCCAGCCTGGGCCACAGATTGAGACTCCATCTTGAAAAAAAAAAAAGACCCAGGGAAGGCCCTCTGGTGCTGAAAGATGAAAGTTTGCCAGACAGCTAGAACCAAGAAAGTCTTCTCCACTAACAGAAATAGTGTATGAAGCACGGGGCAGGAAAGATTATGGCCAGCCTTCATGTCGCTATACAATACTCTCCCCTTGTCCATGGTTTCACTTCCCACAATTTCAGTTACCCATGGTCAACCACAGTCTGAAAATATTCAGATATATTTCTTCTTCCTTCTTGGTGAGCAACAGCCATTGGTTGCCTTAACCTGGACCTCTGTTGCCTGACATCTGTATTTACATTATGTGAAAGTGAGGGAGAATATATTCTACTACTTTCCTGTCTGCCACATAGAACCTAGACAAGGAATAATTCCAAAAATCATCTGAGTTCAATTTTGGAATATTTTACCAGTTTGGTTACTTTCTAATTTTTGTTCAATTTAAACCATTCTGAGCACACACTGAATGATTTTTTGGTGTGGAGAACCTGAATTTTAGGGACAGGCCTGCCCAAACTACGGGATTGCTGGAGAATAATTTCCTAAATGTAAATAACCAAGTCTTGTTTATATAATAGTGGAACTATAGGCAGGGTGTTTGAAGTTCTAGTCAGAATAAAATTGTAGATGTCAGTTTGAGAAAATGATCTCAATTCTTTAATTCTGTAACATTCTCTGTTTTGTTTTTGTTTAGGCAATTAATTGCTCATTTGCAAGTTTTCTCTAAATTTTCAAATCCACGGGCCTTATATCTGGAATCCAAACTATATGAGTTATATCTTCAGGTCAGTAAAATAAACTCTTGCCACTGTAATTCTTTGTGAACTTTTCTCTATCATTTTCTTTGTCAGAGTAGCTTAGATTTTCAATAATTGCTGAATAGGGCCCATGTCTACATTTTAAGTATTAAAGGTTCTTTTTTTTTAAATTAATAGACATATTTTCTGTTATCTTGAGAAACAATTTTAGCACTGACTTAGCTGATTTTGAAGGCGTTTTGGGTAACTAAACATTGATTGGCTGTGTTAACAGTGAGAATAGCAAAGCATGAATTATATCAGGGAGTAGGGTTTATACAAAAAAACAAGTGACTACTTTTCCCTTCTAGTTTAGTCAGACTTCATAGAGGACTGGGATTTCAGGATCTATTGTAGTCCATTGCAGTCATAATTATGTGGCCCTGAATTTCAGATAAGCTTGCAGAAAATAATTAATGTCAGAAATGAATTAAGCATTGGATGTCATTCTAAGCCATCTGGGGAAACAAAATTTTCATTTTTCATTTGGATGTTTTTCCTGGCATCTTATTGACCGTCATTACCTTCATAGGATAAGAGATTTTCCTTAGTACATGACCAGCCTAGTTGGCTTAAATCCAGATTCACATAGAGAATCGGCCTCACCAGGCCGGACACAGTAGCTCACGCCTATAATCCCAGCACTTCGGGAGGCCGAGGTGGGCAGATCACCTGAGCTCAGGAGTTTGAGACCAGCCTGGGCAACGTAGTGAAACCGCGTCTCTACCAAAAACGCAAAAAAATTAGCCAGGTGTGGTGGTGGGTGCCTGTGGTTCCAGCTCCTCGGGAGGCTGAGGCAGGAGAATCGTTTGAACCCAGGAGGTAGAGGTTGCAGTGAGTCGAGATCGCATCACTGCAATCCAGCCTGGGCAACAGAGCAAGACTCTGTTTGAAAAAAAAAAAAAAAGAGAAAGAGAGAGAGGATTGGCCTCACCCAAAAGCTGGTAGACCCCAGGATATGAATGTGGGATGCAGGTGTCAGAGAGTTTTGTTTCCATTTTTTACTTTGTACATATTCTGTTCATCTTTTTTTACTTCCAGGAAAATGTGAAGCTGTTGTTAGCAATCAGGTTTAGGTCTTGTGTAAAAATTTAGAATTTAGCAAATCTCATTTAGCAAATAACCACAAATAAATTGCTATCCTATGGTATATGTATATATGACTTCATTAATTCTGTAAAATACTGTTCTTAGTTGTTGCTACACCAAGATCAAATGGTGCAAAAAATAACCTTGGATTGCATAATGACATATAAACATCCTCATATCCTCCCTTACAGGTAAGTTACTTGAAGCTTAAAGAACTGTTATTTCTTTGGCTGATTTTTATATTTCTGCATAAGTGCCTCTCCTAGAATAATTTCTTAAAGGCCTAGGAAGTTTCCCTTTTTTCTGAGGTCATCATATTTCCAAGCAAGAAATGAAAACGAGTAGTATATTTGCTGGGTTGTTCTCCATAGATACAAAAATAGAGAATGTTAATTTTTAAAATGTGTTGTAAATATTATGTCATGTTCCTCTTCTTATTAATACAATGCCATAAAATCTTGGTGGTTACTTAGAGAATCAAAGTCACTCTAAGAACTGAAGAAAGCTTTTTGTATCATGCTTTTTTAAACAGCTGAGTTATGGACAGAATCTAATCTTTTCTAATCCGTTATACCCTTTGAAATGTGAAAATCTGTCATTTTGGGAGTTTTTTTGAGGATTTTCCTTTATGGATATCAACCTTAATATGTACTATATACCTTATTTTAGTTATTACTCTGTGTACATATTTCACTCTTTCATTATTCAAAAGCACTGTTGATAAAGTGGTGATTTGTGCTGTTCTCTGTTTTTAAAGGGAAAACTTACAAAGGTTGCTTGAAGACAGAAGCTTTAAGGAAGAGATAGTGCATTTTAGCATTTCAGAAGATAATGCTGTAGTGAAAACAGCCCACCGAGCAGATCTGTTTCCTATTCTGATGAGGTATTTATGCTGTTTAAACACTGATTTTTAAAAAGTTATTAACAAACACAATTGTGAGTACAGTATTATGGTTCTTTCAACAATTGTAATAGAATATTTCATTTTCTATTTTCTTTTGATTGCATTTTCTTTGGAGATGGGGTCTTGCTGTGTCATCCAGGCTGGAGTACAGTGGCATGATCACAGCTCATTGCAGCCTAGACCTCCCAGGCTCAAGTGATGCTCCCACCTTGGCCTCCCAATGTGCTAAGATTACAAGTGTGAGTCATCATGGCCAGCTGCTTTTTTTTTTGAATTGTACCTTTGGGAGAAGTCAAATTGTTATAGAGACTAAATTTTGTTCCTAACATAAAGAAAGATCTTTATTTATTTATTTTTTTAGAGCGAGTCTCACTCTGTCACCCAGGCTGGAGTGCAGTGATGTGATCTCAGCTCACTGCAACCTCCGCCCTCCCAGGTTCAAGCTATTCTTGTGCCTCAGCCTCCTGAGTATCCTGGGATCACAAGCGTGCGCCACCATGCCTGGCTAATTTTTGTATTTTTAGTAGAGAAAGAGTTTCACCATGTTGGCCAGGCTGGTCTCGAACTCCTGACCTCAGGTGATCCACCCGCCTCTGCCTCCCAAAGTGCTGGGATTACAGGCGTGAGCCACATCACCTGGCCCCTAATATAAAGAAAGATGTTACCATAGTATTATTGTAATAATAATATAATTAAATTTAATATTTTCCTAAATTTTACTGTTGAGATACAGTAGAAATATTTCACTCTGTTGTCCAAATATCGTGTGATATTTAATGATGTTATTATCCCTTTAATTATAAATGGTAAAGCAAAAAGATGATCCATAAATAATAAAAAGTTTATATATGCTGGGTATAAAGAAAAATGAAGCTTAAATCTTTCATCTCACCAGCTCTGGAATGATGAGAATTGGAAAGATCATGGGATTGGGATTTAACAGAGGTTTGCTTTTGGTCCAGCCCTGTACTGTGTAGTTCTATCAGACAGAGAAAGTCTTTTAGATCCACTGGGCTTCTGTTTCCTTAATAGGAGCTGGTTCAGATATGCTCTGGGGACTCTGCTAGCACTTATCTAATGGCTCTGTTTAGTTCCATTTGTAGCCAGCATTAAGATTCCATTTATAGCAAGCTTTAAGAACTTTACTATAATAGACATAAAAATATTTGAGGGAGTGAATGAGTGAATATACAAAATTACAGTTAATGGTGGATTATAGAAACAATAAAAATAGAAAGCGGAAATCGTGTTATATCCAAACACTCAAAAATAACTACTATCAACTTTATAATCTCAAAAACAATAGTAAATAGGAAACATCCGCAATACTGGTATATTTTTAATTTCTAAGAGTAAAAAGCACATGGTTGTATGAAGTCCAGAGTAGTTGAATACAAGCTACCAAAAAACATCTAAATAATACACCCACACAAGTTTTTGAAAGAAAATTGAGATTATATTTTATAAAATGTTTTATAACCTTTTTTCATTTAATATTTTACGAGAATTTTCTTAGATCATGAAATGTTTCAAAATGTGATTCTTCATTTACTTGTGTTGAGCATTTTGCCTGTCTAGTTTTTGTGTTGTTTATTTTGGTTTTTTTGCAAAATAGAAAATCTTACATTGAATACCTATAAATCTTATTTGATTGATGGATTAGAATAGATACTTGATAGGAAAATTGATGAAGATTTTAAAACTTTTTGGTGTATATTACCAAATTGTTGTTCAGAACTACTTCTTTCCAGCCATAAGTTTGAACCACTTTATATTCCTACCGGCAGTAGGATGTCTGTTTCACACCATTCCAACACTAGGGTGTTGTTTGTTGTTATTATTTTTTGATTGTTTAAATTCTTGCTAATTTGTTGGTGGTAAATGATATCAAGTTGTATGACTTCACGTATTTTAGATTTACTAGTGAAGAGGAATTGTTTTAAAAGATTATGGGTCATTTGTGTTTATTTTCTCATGAAACTTTTTTTTTAATATCTGACAACTTGTATTTTCTAAAACCAGGTAAATGATATTCCTCTCTGTTTTTTTCTCAGTTTGTTTTAATTTGATTATTTTATTCATCTGGAATTTATTTTGATGTATGAAATGAAATAAGGATTAAACCTAATTTTCTTTCCAAAGAGTGTTACCCAATTGTCTTGAGACCATTTCATTTAAAAAATACAAACTTTAGGGGCCGGGCGCGGTGGCTCACACCTGTAATCCCAGCACTTTTGGGAGGCCGAGGCGGGCGGATCACGAGGTCAGGAGATTGAGACCATCCTGGCTAACATGGTGAAACCTCGTCTCTTCTAAAAATACAAAACAATTAGCCGGGAGTGGTGGTGGGTGCCTGTAGTCCCAGCTACTTGGGAGGCTGAGGCAGGAAAATGGCGTGAACCCAGGAGGCGGAGCTTGCAGTGAGCCAAGATCGCGCCACTGCACTCCAGCCTTGGCTACAGCGCGAGCCTCCGTCTCAAAAAAAAAACAAACTTTCGGCTGGACGTCCCCTGGTGGCTAACGCCTGTAATACCAGCTCTTTGGGAGGCCGAGGTGGACGGATCACGAGGTCAGGAGTTGGAGACCAGCCTGACCAACATGGTGAAACCCTGTGTCTAGTAAAAATACCAAAATTAGCTGGGTGTGGTGGCATGTGCCTGTAATCCCAGCTATTTGGGAGGCTGAGGCAGGAGGATCACTTGAACCCAGGAGGCAGAGGTTACAGCAAGCCGAGATCGCGCCACTGCACTCTAGCCTGGGTGACAGAGTGAGACTCTGTCTGAAACAATAAATAAATAAATAAATAATTTTTTTAAAAGTCCAAACTTTCTCTACTGATTTGAGAGCCACATTTATTTATTTATTTATTTCAGAGACAGGGTCTCTCTCTGTCACCCAGGCTGGAAAGCAGTGGTGCAAACACAGCTCACTGCAGCCTCGATCTCCTGGGCTCGAACGATCCTCCTGCCTCAGCTCCCCAAGTACCTGGGACTACAGGCACATGCCACAATGCCCAGCTAATTTTTGTATTTTTCTGTAGAGATGGAGTTTCACCATGTTGCCCCGGCTGGTCTCAAAACTCCTGAGCTCAGGCTGTCCACCCACTTTGGCTTCCCAAAGTACTATGATTGCACACATGAGCCACCACGTCCAACCAGAGTGCCACTTTTAATACGCACTAAATATCCATGTATAATTGACTCAATTGGCTTTTGCTGGTTTTACATTAATCTGCCTTGTTCCAATTCTGCACTGGTTTCTTTATAATAATAATCATAAATCTAATTAGTCCTTTCTTTCCAAAATATTTGGTTTTTTTCTGGAGTCTAGATGAACATTTACTTTGGTTTTCCCAAAGTAATTTCCCCTTTTGATTTGAGGAGAAGTTGCATCAGTATTTATATTCATTTATTCAAATCATTCCTTTTTTGTAGTCTTTCAGTAAAGTGTTTTCATTTTATAACTACATTTTGTTGTTGTAGAGGGAATTTTCCCTATTATATTTTCTAGCTTATTTTTGCTGCATAACTAATTATATATAAAAGCTATTGATTTTTGTGTTAATTATTTAACCATCCACATGACAAAACTTTCATTAGTTTTAGTAGTTTTCATTGGGTTTTCTTGTATTTTCTCTATTAAAAAAATCACAAATAGTAATAACAGTCACAGAGTATGTTAGTCCCCTCTTTACAAACATTTTGACATCTCATTTTACTTTTAGAAAGTCCTTACTACTCCCTACAGGGCTTGATATGGTGGCTTCAAATGATATCTATAACCATATTTCTTCCTGTTTACCACCTGTCTCAGAACCCACTTTAAATTCTTGGCACTTGCTCATCCCCCTGCATGGAAGACATGCCAGCTGACACCTCATTCATTTGGTCTCATCTCAAATTTGTCATTATCAGTGATGCCTTCTTCAAGTGGTTTGAGCCTCTGCAGCTGGCCAAAAGTTTTTTATACTACTACTACTAAGACATTATCTTTTTTCACTGTGTTGACATTTGTACTGACAAGGCAAAAACAATGGTGGGTAAAACTCCTAGTACCTTAGCACATGAATCAAGACAGCGGCACCAAATTCTACTAGTCATTCTTCATTGCCACATACTTGGAGTTATTTAACAAACAAACACACTTGATGAAACTTGACCCTGAGTACATGTATGATAAAGTGGGAAGAATGCATAAAATACTTTTGCTGTGTGTGGGCTGTCTCAATGAATGGCACCTGTGTGAGTATTTGATGTACAAGCTGAACTAGCTACTTTTCTTATTTGTAAGATGTATACGCTAGGATTCTTTTCACAGACATTTGTTGAGCATGAACGCAGTGAGCCTGCCACTTCAAGGAAAACAACTATCAGCGTTTATTTCCAATAACTAAATTCTAGCATTCAAGTGGAAATTAGGATTGGAGAAAACTTTTATCTGGTACTATGAACCTGACATCTTCCCAATGCTTAAAGACTTTTCTCATGAGATGATTAGTGATATTAACAAATGTTAATAAACAAATTTCTTTTTTTGGTTTGCAATGAAATGTGTCAACATTTGACATTTCTGCATAACTTAGTAAACCAATATTTTCCAAGTAACTGATGCATGTAATAGTATCATGTATGGGTAAAAGATTCATTCAAAGTGCAAGATAGGGGCCGGGCGCGGTGGCTCACGCTTGTAATCCCAGCACTTTGGGAGGCCGAGGCGGGCGGATCACGAGTTCAGGAGATCGAGACCACGGTGAAACCCCGTCTCTACTAAAAACACAAAAAATTAGCCGGGCGTGGTGGCAGGCGCCTGTAGTCCCAGCTACTCGGAGAGGCTGAGGCAGGAGAATGGCGTGAACCCAGGAAGCGGAGCTTGCAGTGAGCCGAGATTGCGCCACTGCACTCCAGTCAGGGTGACAGAGCGAGACTCCGTCTCAAAAAAAAAAACAAAAAAACCAAGTGCAAGATAGATGGATTTTAGTGTAACGGAGTTCGTCAAGTTTGTTGATGGGGTTTCAGATTCCACATGGCAGCTAATCTTTCAACTTGTTGAGCTTTGATGTAGTATCAAAATGGGATATCTACAATTATCTGAAAGTGTAAAAAATATTTCCCCCTTCTTCATCTACCTATCTGTGTATGAGGCTGGATTTTCTTCAACCCCAACGTATTATAATAGATTGAATGCAGAAGCACATATGAGAATCCAGTTATCTTCTATTAAGTCTGACATAAGAATAAATAAAACAATGCCAGTAGTCTCACTAATTTGCAGGAGTTGGGAGGAGATTTGGAAAATGTAATTATTTTTATTACAATGTTATTGATGTTAACATGTAATAAGTTTGTTGTGAATATTTTAAAAGGAATTAATAAACCAATGTATATTTTTAATTCCTTAGTTTTAAATTCTAATACAATAACTATCAAATAGGTAAAATTTATATACACAAAGCTCTTTGGAGACCTCGTTAATTTTTATTAGTGTAAAGAGATCCTAATATCAAAAAGTTTGAAAACTATTTTTGAATTTTGAATATTAAGTCAGTAAGTTTTTTATCATGTTAAGAAAGTAGCTTTTATTGTTCTTTGGCATTTTATCAGGAGTGGATGTGAAATATTATTAGAGTGCCTATTGAACATATATTAAAATGATTATATTAACTTTTACCAGGAACCATTAATCTGTATTAATCTAGTAGATTTTACTAATGACTCTTTCTTGCATTTCCTGGGGCAATCCTTATTTGGTTTCAGTGCAGCACTGGATGCTATAGTTACAAATGTTGTATTTTATGTTTGTAAGCATGATTGGCATGTAGTTTTATTTTCATTAACCCTTCTCAATATCACAATTATGCCACATTAATAAATGAGAAAGACAGTTTCCCTCTTTCTCTCTGCTATGAAACTTCTTAGCATAGAAATTATTTTTTTTCCTTGAAAGTTTAAAAAGCCCACCTGTAAACTGTATTAGCGTCATGTTTTCCAATAAGTATTGGTCTCTGTGGGTTTTCTTCTTAAGTTTCTTTTGTTTATTTGTATTTATATGTTTTTTCCTGAAAATTAGCTTTTTCATTGAACTGTTTCCAGCTTCCTTATTTTACTTATAATTGTATTCTCTTATTTTATTTCCTTTTAATCTATATATTCTCATTTTCATTTTTTTCTTGATTAGACGTACCTTTGATTTGCCTATTTTTTCTCCCATAACAAACCACCTTCTGGCCTTTGTCCTTCCTGCTTCCCTTAGCCTTGTTTTTTGTTTTGTTTTGTTTTGTTTGAATTTTTGGATTTTTTTATAGAGACATGGTCTCACTAAGTTGCCCAGGCTGGCTTTAAACTCCTGAGCTCAAGTGATCATCTGGCCTCAGCCTCTCAGGGAGCTGGGACTACAGGCACGTATCACTGCACCCAGCTCTGTTAGCCTTATTTTGTTGTTGACTTTTTTCATTGTCTGTGTTAAATATCTAATTTCTGTTTTCATGTTTCTGTGTTTTATAATATATCCATTTAAATCTATTGAGTTGCTCTTCTAGCCTTTTAGGCAAATAAAACAACTCATATTTTAGAATTAATGTGCTTTTGCCTTTTCAGAATTTTGTATGGGCGAATGAAGAATAAGACTGGGAATAAAACTCAGGGGAAATCTGCTTCAGGCACCCGCATGGCCATTGTCCTGCGGTTCCTGGCCGGGACCCAACCTGAGGAGATCCAGATATTCTTAGACCTGCTGTTTGAACCTGTGAAGCACTTCAAGAATGGTAACTATCAGCTACCTCTCACTCTAATACCTGTTGTCTGCGGTGGACTTCTCACATCTCAGGCTACATTTCCCCATCTCTTGGGCATCTTTCCAACAGGGTTGTTCCTCCCAATCTTGATGGCAATCTTTTGCTAAAGTGCAGTTCATTTTAAACTTCGATTGAATTGCGTGAAACTGACTGTTGGCCCTGTGGATTATTGGCACCCTTGTGTTAGAGCCCCTGATGAGAAAATGTGTATTTTTATTGCATATTTAGGCCATTTGAAAAATGGTTAATACTTACCCATATAATACAAAGAATAGCTTTCTTCTAAGAAATTCAAAGCACACTGCAAATTAATCTTAATTGTTTGGCATTTATTCATTCCCTGAGTCATTCATCTATTCAGTAATGATTTATTGAATACCTCCTGTGCCCTGGACACTGTTAAGTTAAAAATAGAAAAGTACAATCTCTGCCCTCAACCTGAAAGTTGAGATGAAATGGATGTAATCGTGTGTACATTGAGCTAGAGTGCTCTGTGGTATGTTCTTTGGTATGCAATGTCAGTAATTATTAGTGACAGTAATGACTAACATGTGTTGGGTGCTTACTTTATGCCAGACGTTATGACAGACCCATTTACTTATAACTCAGTTGATCCTTCAGACAACCAACCACATGAGCTGTCATTACTTGATTATCCCCATTTTACACATGAGGAAACTTAGGCTTAGAAAGGTATTTCACCCATCGTAACTCAGATGAAAAGTGGTAGAGTCGGGATTCAAACTCAGACCTTTCTGGTTATGAAACCTCTGTTCCAGTCCCCAAATTGCTTTGCTTGAGGCCAACATAGAGAATTATTTATAGGGTATTCTGTTGCGTTTGTTTTTGTATTTTTTCTATGATAATAGGTCCAGCTGTTAACAGGTTTTTCATTCAGTATAATATTGCCCCGTAAAGGAGGTTGGCTCTGATGAATGCCAAAAACAGTTTCCGTTCAATGTATAACTCCCACTCTAGGAGGACAGATATAGATGATAATCTTATGGATGGCCCGTTTGTGTGTATGAATCCATAAGCTCATGACCTCACATCAGATGGTTTGAAGTAAAGGTCAAGCAATAACAATTCGTATCTTTTCGGTATATTTTGAAATTAATATGGCAGCAGCTGTTTATAAGGGACTCTGATTTTATTTATTAACCAGGATTTACAAGAGAAATAAAACTTGATTCTCAGCCTTCAAGGAACTTGTAATACAGAAAGGTACTTCTGGTGAAACTGCCAAACTCAGTAGAGCTGAGTGAAACGGAGAGTAAGAAAAGTGCATAGAAAGTTACCAGATGGAGGGCCAGGTGCGGTGGCTCAGGCCAGTAATCCCAGCACTTTGGGAGGCTGAGGTGGGTGGATCACCTGAGGTCAGGAGTTGGAGACCAGCCTGGCCAACATGGTGAAACTCCAACTCTACTAAAATTACAAAAACCAGCCAGGTGTGGTGGTGGGCACCTGTAATCCCAGCTACTTGGGAGGCTGAGGCAGGAGAACCGCTTGGACCCGGGAGGCAGAGATTGCAGTGAGCCGAGATCGCGCCACTGCACTCCAGCCTGGGCGACAGAGTGAGACTCCGTCTCAAAAAAAAAAAAAGTTACCAGATGGAATAAACTATTCATAACTCAGGTTTTGAGGGATAGTGTAAAGAAACTGGATGAGAATTAGGCTTAGAGACTTAGTTCTGTCGCATATTTCTTACCCTCTTATTCCTTAGTTTCTTCTTCTCTGAAATGGGGGTAGTTAAACCTGTCTTATCTAGCTCATTGAATATTTGGTAAGAATCAAAAGGAGATAATATATAAGAAAAGTGCATTGTCATCTATAAATTACCATGACAGTAGAAAATACTGTATTATTAAGGGAAATGGAAATAAAACTACAATTATAAATAGTAACAAACTAATATGTTACCTTACGTGACTTCTCGTCCTCTTTGTTTCACTAGGAGAGTGCCATTCTGCAGTCATTCAAGCAGTAGAAGACTTGGATTTGTCTAAAGTTCTTCCTTTAGGTCGTCAGCACGGTATCTTAAACAGCCTTGAGATAGTATTGAAAAACATTAGTCATCTGATCAGCGCATACCTGCCGAAGATTTTGCAGATATTGCTCTGTATGACAGCAACCGTATCACACATCCTTGACCAGCGAGAAAAGGTGAGAGATTCCTACAGATGCTTTCTTCTTGGGCTAACGGGTGTCTGTGTTGTCCTTGGGCATTGGGTTGGGCCTGATTTACTAACACTCTCCCAAGTTAAATCCTTATACAACCCTTTGAAAGTATCTTCTTAAAACAGTCTTCCACATAGTGGGACTCTTTGCTGTTATAAATATTTACTTATAACCAGAAAATGCAAATTGTATCAAGTGTATATTTTAAAAAGAGATGGATTAGTAGTGAGTGGGTTAGTTCTCTGTGTTTCTCAGGAATCCAAGTCAAGTGCTTGAGCTGATATTTCTTAGATTTTAATTCCAAGAGCCTGGAAGTATAAGGTATCTTCCAACTCTCATTTCTCCAGAATGGCTAGAGTGTGAATAGACCATTATTACCATCAGCCTGTTATTTTGAGAGTTGTCTGGAAGTCTTTAAAAAGTAAATGCTTACCTACATAAGTGCAGTGTTTTGAATAATAAGTAGCAAGATGGGGCAAGACAAACCAGCTGACCAACTGCCAAAAGGTACTCAGGAAGTGTTTTCTAATTGTCTTCAAAACTATTTATGTTGTGTTGAAATAGATCTGTGGACATGAGTGAACTCTTTGGAGTTTAGGGAAATAGTCCATAATGTCTTTTTTTTTTTTTCTTTTTTTGAGACGGAGTCTTGCTCTGTTGCCTAGGCTGGAGTGCAGTGGCGTGATCCCGGCTCACTGCAACCTCCGCCTCCCAGGTTCAAGCGATTCTCCTGCCTCAGCTTCCCGAGCAGTCCTCAGCTGGGACTACACCACGCCCAGCTCATTTTTGTATTTTTAGTAGAGACGGGGGTTTCACCATGTTGGCCAGGCTGGTCTCAAACTCCTGACGTCAGGTGATCCACCCACCTCGGCCTCCAAAAGTGCTGGGATTACAGGCATGAGTCACTGCGCCTGGCCTCATAATATCTTAGGGACTGAAGGCTTCTGGGAGAAAATGCAACTTGAAGTAGAGCTCCAGACTCAGATTTCTGCTGTTGACTCTCAGTTAATTCCAAATAGGCACAGTTTTAATTTGGCCAAAATTTATTTCATTTGATTTCTAGATATGCCCAGTGAACTGCCTGTCAAACATGATCATGATAAGTGAAAATTGACTGCCAAAATTTTAGGCTGCTGGTTTGGGCTATGCATGGATGTGAATCTGTTTTAGTAATGAAATTATATTCTCTGATAACCAAGATGCAGAGATTTAGACACTTCTTCCATTTTGGTAGGCACCATTTTGTTTTTCTCATTCTTTCATTCATTTCTTCAATAAATATTAATTGAGCCTCTACTATGTGTCAGGCACTGTACTAAGCACTGGGAATAGTCAACAAAGCACACAGACATTTATGTTCATTTATTTGTTCATTAAGTACTTATTGAGCACCTACTGTGTGCCAGACATTGTTCTAGGTAGGGAGTGAGACATGTGAGAACTCAGTATATGGGGAGAAAAAGAATAAATAAATAAATACACGCATAATTAAAATAATGTCAGAGGGAAGTATATTCTGAGAGGAAAATAAAATGAGGAGACCCTTCTGCAGGTCCCTGAGGCTCATTCTCTGTGTAGCTCTCTCCTGTCCAGTACTCTGCCCTGTGAGTTCTAGCTGCCTTTGCCTCCCCAAGTTGCCCAGCTCTGTCTCTTTATCTCGGGGTCAGTGGACTCTGCCTGGGCTCTTCCTCCCTGCACTGAGGCCTGAAAACGCTCCAGGCAGTAAGCTAGGGAAATCACCAGGCTCATTTCCTTTGCTTTCCGCCTCTCAGGGATCACTGTTCTCTGCTGCCTGATGTCCAATGTCTGAAAATTATTGTTTATATATTTTATTCACTTCCTTGGTTGCTTAAGAGAGGAGGGTAAATCCAGTCCCTTTTACTCCATCTTGGTTGGAAGTGCAAAACCACTATAAAGGAGCAAGCAAAACAGTTCTCAGACTAACACAGGACTGGAAATAGCCTACATCCCCAACAGCCACAGTAGAAATCCCATAATACACAGTGCACCAGGGGAGAGTCTTTGGAAGATGTTGCCTCTGTCATGGATCCAAATTAGCACTAGAATAGAGGCTGCTATGGGCTCACTTTAAAAGGTCAGACGTTTTTCAAGTTTGATCCCAGAACAAAGCCCAAAATTTTAAATGATTTAAGTGAAAATAAATTTCACAATATCTGACATGCAGTCAAACATTAACTAGGCATACAAAGAAGGAGGAAAATTTTGCCCATAATGAGGAGAAAGGGCAATCAATAGAAGCAGAGTCAGAAATGACACAGATAATAGAATTAGACAAGGAGGCTGATGCCACCACTTTGGGAGGCCAAGGTGGGAGGATCACTGGAGGCCAGGAGTTTGAGACCAGCCTGGACAACATAGCAAGACCCCATTTTTGCAAAAAAGTAAAAAATTAGCCAGGTGCGGTAGTGCACACCTGTACTCAGGAGGTTAAAGTTAGAGGATCACTTGATCCCAGGAGATTGAGGCTGTAGTAGGCCAAGATGACACCACTGCATTCCAGCATGGGCAACAGAGTGAGACTCTGCCTCTTAAAAAAAAAAGAAAGGACATTAAAATAGCTATTATAAAAACATTCCATATATTAGCAAAAGTAGAAGAAATCATGAGCATGTTAAGGAGAGAATGGAAGATGTGCAAAATTTAATGTAAGATGAGGAAATATAATAGAAAGTGATCAGTGTGGGGGTGGATAGGTGCTGCATTTACTAGGATGGTGAGGGTCCTCTATAAAAAGGCGGTCTTTGAGCTTACACCTCACCATGAGAAGAACATTTCAGGCAAAGAAAATGACTAGCACAAAATCCCTGGTTGGGAATGGTCTTGACATGTTGCAAGAATAGACGAGGCTGTGGTGGCTAGAGCACCAGGAGCAGGAAGAGTCATGTAAGGTGAGGATGAAGAGGTAGGTTGTACGGGCTCTGTGGGACCTTGTAGGCTATGACGAAGGGGTGAATTTACTTCTAAGCATAATGGAAACTGCTGAGAGGCTCGAAGCAGGAGAGTGATAAGGACTGTGTAGTGTTTTAAAAATATTTCTTTGGTTGCTTTGTGGAAAAGGGACTATGGGAGGCCAAGAATGGAAGCAGAAAAAGGTCTTAGAAAGTTCTGTCTCTGTTATATGAGAGCGTAATAAGGGCCATGGGAAGAATTAGATGAGAACCTGTTTATGCCTTGTAGCAAGTGATAGTGACTTTATCTGTATATGAATATATTAAATTGTGAAAGGTTTGCCTGTGTAGTGCCTTCACATTTTTGGTTAACTTAGAAGTTATTTAGTAATGCAGCCTCACTCCCAAGTCAATAATCAGTAACTCAAAGGATCATTTATGCAATTTCACAGTTCATTAGTTAATGAGATTTTAAGCTTGTTGACAGTTATGAGCTTCCTTATATTTTCCTTTGAAATTCTTGGACCCATCCAGGGAATTCCTTAAAGTGAATTATTGCACAGTAGTTTTGCTTAAGTGAGTTAAAGTTCTACATTTATGTGCTTGGGCTCAGTTATATATTTACTTTTTTGTGTCTTTCCTTCAGGGCATTGATCGGCATTAAAAGATATTTGAAAATTGCTGGTTTTGGGGTTTTTTTGTACATTCAAGCAACAGTGTAACTTATAAACATACACAAACTCAATCATATTAACTATTCCTCTAGGAATTAAAGTCTATGATTGCTCATTTTCAGGGTTTTTCTCTAGTTTATTCAACAATTATTGAGTAAATTGGGTAGCTGGCACTTTAGTTACAGAAATGAATAGAACATGCAGATTGTACCCGACAGGAAGGGTGGTTGGTGGAAATGGGAGACAGGTGGGGAGTGTCTATTTGATATCATGTTTGCAGTTGTGAGCTTCATATTTGCTCCAGATACCGTGTTTTTTCAAATATCAGGAATAATTTTTATCTTTCACTAAACTTGATGCAGCTGATGAAAATATTGCTAGTAGAATTGAAGCAGAGCAGAATGACTTATAACTACATCACCTTGTGCTTGTTTACCTGTCATTTCCTTTGTAACTTGTATAATAACATAATAAGCTAAAAGTAGACCATATGTGAGATACCGTGATTCCTCAGGCTTGCTCAGCAAACTAATGACATCCTTGTTCATATTTACTTGAATTTAAAATGTGCTATTTCAGATTCAAATACCTCTGTCTGTCAGATTATCAGATTTTCATGATAAGTAATTTTCCTATTAGTTTTCTTCATGTTATCTTGGCCATAAGACTTGGTATTCACCATATGAGAGCATTTGTGTTGTCTTTATAAATTGCAAGGTGGCTTTTAGGTTTTAATGTAAGTAATTAAGGTGATATATAAAAATAAATTATCACTTGTATGTCTAGAGCCCACAGTTTACTAATCAAGTGGGAAAACAATTAGGGGTTGAATCTTCTCCCATTTTTTTTTTTTTTTTTTAACATTCTGTGCTAGGGAAAAATCCCTTTGAGGGCCCTTGTCTTTCCTCTGCTTGGCCTAAAGCTCTTCATTCTTTAGTACCCAGTAGAAGTCTGCCTATTCCATGAAGCTCTATCCTGAAATTTGTAGTAATTCCTCCTACTGAAATATCTTTGGGCTGGGCGTGGTGGCTCACACCTGCAATCCCAGCTCTTTGGGAGGCTGAGGCGGGCAGATCACCTGAGATGGGGAGTTCGAGACCAGCCTGACCAACATGGAGAAACCCTGTCTCTACTGAAAATACAAAATGAGCGGGGCGTGGTGGTGCATGCTTGTAATCCCAGCTACTTGGGAGGCTGAGGCAGGAGAATCTCATGAACCCAGGAGGTGGAGGTTGCGGTGAGCCCAGATTGTGCCATTGCACTCCACCCTGGGCAACAAGAGCGAAGCTTCATCTCAAAAAAAAAAAAAAAGAAATGTCTTTGGCATTTTCAGTCTCTCACATACATTCAATAAATTTGCCTTTAATAAGATTTTCAGTTGAATTGAGGTCAGGACCTCAATTCATACTAATGGCATGCCACTGGAGCCATTAGTAGGGACTCAATAAATTGTCCTACTCTGAGCCTGAACAAATTGGCTGCGTATTTGTGATTTTATAACTCACAGGGAAGGAGATGCCAGTGGAAGTAGCAATATTTGTTATTTTAAAGGTTTGCTTTTATTTCACACTCATTCCAGTCTCTATGCCTCTAAACAGACAAATTGTATTTCTTTCTAAATTGCATTTTTCTTTGAACTATGTATGTTAAGATCTTCCTATCCCTTGACTCAGTCACCTCATCCTCTTGCTGTACAGAGTATTTCACTGTATGGAAAAATCATAAATTCCTTAACTAGTCCCCTAGACTAATTTTAACAAGAGTAATTTATAACTTCTAGTTTTAAAAAAAGTAAAATAATAAGTATGAAAATAAATAGAAAAGTGGCTTTCATTTGAAATGAAGATTTAATTTTTTCCCCCTAATATAAGGCATTATGTTGGGAAAAAAAAAATTTTAAAAAAAGCTTTGCTTTGTTTAGAATGTTCTGTTCATGGGAAGAAATCAGGATTTTACTTGAATAAAAAAGTAAAACAATATAGAATACAAAACAACTATTCCAGTTGTAATATTTTTTCTTAAGGATAACTAGTGTGACTACTAGGCAGTGATATTGTTTTAAGACTCTGCTTTCTTTTCTTGTTCAATGAAAAAAGTAAGACAATTTGCTTGGTTGGTGTTCCCATGTAAATCAAGTCAACAGATTTAGTAACAAGATTTCCAGTTTGATTCGTAGCCACCTGAGCAAGAGTGCCTCTCTGAGGAATCAGGGATAAAAATGATATATATGTATTTTTTAAACAGAAGATCTTTGTTTTACAGATACAGCTGAGATTTATTAATCCATTGAAAAACTTAAGACGTCTTGGAATCAAAATGGTAACTGATATCTTTTTGGACTGGGAATCATATCAGTTTAGAACACAAGAAATTGATGCTGTGTTTCATGGTGCAGTTTGGCCCCAGGTAAACTTCGATTTCTACATCTGCCTATATACCTGCTTTTTCCTTTATTACTAACTCAGCAACATAGCTACTACCCAGACATGAATGCTTACCCGGGTCTTTTCTTTTACATCAAGCCCTTCTTTCTGGAAGTTTTTAGAACACTTTTCTTTGCCTTCACTACCACCTAAAACTCAAGAGTTAGTTTCTGCTATACCATGGCATTTACACTTAAGGCTCAATTGAATATGAATGTGTCTCTTAAGCAACTGTAGCATGACTTTTTTTTTTTTGAGACAGTCTTGCTTACTGCAACCTCTGCCTCCTGGGTTCAAGAAAGAGATTCTCCTGCCTCAGTCTCCCAAGCAGCTGGGATTACAGGCATGCATCACGATGCCCAACTAATTTTTGTATTTTTAGTAGAGGTGGAGTTTCGCCATGTTGGCCAGACTGGTCTTGAACCCCTGACCTTAGGTGATCGCCCACCTTGGCCTCCCAAAGTGCTGGGATTACAGGCATGGGCCCAGCCTGTAACATGACTTTTATAGCACCTGACATAGCGTTGCCTCTGGCTTTTGACAAGCGTGAGGGAAAACACACCGGTGTTTTTATTACATACTTCCTATTTTGATTTCTCTGCTTGTAATCCCTTGGTGATGATAACTGGTATAGGTATAGACTGTAGGAGAGATTTGATTTTAGGAAATGTTTCTAGGTGTTTGAGGTCCCAGTCATTTCCAACACTCTGAAACCTAAAACACCATTTCCTTTCAAGTGTCTAGCACTTCCATGCATCACCTTTGCCATTTTTCCTATGTAGATGTTCTTTTGGATCTCTTTATACTTTTTCTTATTCTGTCGTTTGGATGTTCATCTCTGTCCCTTGTCTTTTTCATCCTCTGCTGTGATTTCTGTGCTTGTTAGTTATTTGTGGTTTTTCTATAATTTGGTATATGTATTTGTTATTCTGTTTTTTACTTTTGTCTCCTAGATCAGCAGGCTTGGATCTGAGAGTCAATATTCTCCTACTCCTCTGCTGAAACTGATCAGTATCTGGAGCAGAAATGCAAGGTATAACCTTTCTTTTTTCCTTCTTTAAAAAGGGCAGTGTTTTACATGAATCTGGTTAAAGCAGTCCAGGGAACTAATAATGTAATTTATGGTCTTTCCATACAGTGAACTATTTTTGGTACAGTTAAGGAGAATGAGGCAGCTGAGTAAAAGCAAGGAAAGATCTCAAAATACATAGTTTAAAGAAAAATGTAGCCATGCACGGTGGCTCACGCCTGTAATCCCAGCACTTTGGGAGGTGGAGGCAGGATTGCTTGACCTCAGGAGTTCAAGCCCAGTCTGGACAACATAGTGAGGTCTTGTCTCTACTGAAAATCAAAAAATTGGCTGGGCATGTGGTGCATGCCTGTAGTTCCAGCTACTTGGAGGCTGAGGTGGGAGGATCGCTTGAGCCCACAAAGTTGAGGCTACAATGAGCCATGATCATGCCACTGCATTCTAGCCTGGGTGAAAGCGAGACCCTGTCTCAAAAAAAGAAAGATAAAAAGATAAATTGCTAGACAATATATATAGTGTGATCCAGGAAGGTATGTGTCTGTGTGTATAAATATGAAATGAAATAGAAACTGTCCAGAACGACACATGAGAACTGTTAACAATGTGGCCATAGCACATGGAGGTTTGGGTAGACCAGAGCAGGGAGGGGAGACTTTTCATAATACATCCTTTGGACTGTTTGAATTTTTTATAATAATTAAAAAGGAAAAATAGTTAAGATAACATCTTGCAAAGTAATGAAAATTTTAAGAGTATGTATTACAGCTAAAACTAATACTTTTTTATAATTTTTACAGTTTGATTAAAACTTGAAAATTATAAGTATTAGAATTGATAGAGATGTTCTTCCAATATATGTAATAATTATGTCAGCAGTTTGATTTGGCCTGGCAAAGGGAGAAACAGAATGTGAAACACACCAGATAGTTGTGTCATCACATAAATATTACCATTTTCTGCATGCTTGGTTAAAAATAAATGCTGACTTGTAATTGGTATTCTATGTCTTTTTCCAAGTTCCCACTGAAAATCAGGAAAACCTCACAAGCTTTCTAGATTTTCTAGACCATTGTCTTCTTTGTGAAACTCCATCTAAATGTACATTCAGCTCTCATGATCAGAAAAAGTTTTATTATTGATTCAGTGATGTTAAAATCATAGTCTTGGTTTTTACAAGATTGGAATCATACTGTATAACTGATTTTTGATTTTGTTTTTTTCACGTATCTTTATGTCGTGAACATTTCTTCATGTTATTAGTCTTCAAAAACAAACCAAAAACCTTGACATTGTCTTCCTCAGGAAAACTTGTTTATTTTACTAATAGTAAGTTCTCTACGTTTATTCCCCAGTTTGACACAGCAATTTTGTATCTTTATCATTGGACATTTGTAAGCGACACTTCGTAGGCATACTTGAGAAATGTTGTATAGTTTTGTCATTTCTGTGCAAATAAGCCATGAAGGACTTTCATCCAGGAAGACTTTACAATAGAGATTCAGTTTTGTATTCGTTGGGTCTTTATTCAAGGTATTGAGCCACATTGTTGGATGCCACTTCATTCTTTTCTGCAATTTCTCATTTTTTGGTTGGGTAAATAGCAGCCACATAGCAATGGAAGAGTTAGGCAGCAGAACCTCTTTTTTCCTTTTATACTTAACACTCACCTGAAGAAATCTATAAAAGCATTGACTTCCCTTGGAATCCACATAGCAGTAGATATGCATATGAAGTTGCGTGTGGAAGAATTAACAAATGAATATTTCAGAACCCCTTCAATGGGAATGTTACTTTTTAATAAAAAAAAATTTAGAAGTGTAGTTGCAGTTTACATAGTGTCAATCAGAAATTAAAACAGATTTTTCATCTATAGAGAAGTCTAGCATTTTACTAGCTTATAAGTAAGTTTAAATTTTCTCAGAAATAGCTGAACTCAGGACAGCAAAAACTTACTAATTAGGGTGAGCATATACTTTTTTGTCCAAACTGAAAAACTCCTGAGGATGAAAAGAATTGTAATAAGTAAGTCAAAACAGCCAATGTAAGCCGGGACTGTCCCAGACCCCTCTCTTAGCTGCTCTGGTTCTAGTCACCACAGCCCCAGCATAGCAGTCTCTTCTTCCTGCATGTTCTTTCCAGCTCTGTAAGGCCCTGTCATCACATACTGCCTTTGTTGTATTCATCTATCTTCATAACATATTATCCACAGCTCCTTCAAGGCAAAGACCATGTCTCATTTATTACTCCACAGAGGGTTACACATCTTCATCCATATGTAGTTGATGATCATTGCATGTTGTCTGAGTGATTGGAATTGCTGATTGAGCCATTCACGTTAGCATGTAGCATGCTCATTGTACTGTGGTAGCAAGTTACGTTGGTCAAGGGAAAACAGTTTGGTCACTGGGAAGTTGCATTGTATCTGAATGGGCTCTTGCTAGGACTTTACCCGCAGTTGAAAGCAGTTCTCTTCCCTTTTCTGCTAGAAAAAGTTTAAGACAACAAAACAACATAGTGGTTAAGAGCACAGTTTCTGAAGCCACACTAACCTAGCTTCAAATCCTGGCACCACTGTGCGTTCTTTTGGTCAAGTTGGCCTCTGAGCGTCAGTTTTATCACCTGTAAAATGGATATAATAACAGACCCACTTCATTGATAATAGAGATGATAATATATAATATAAAGTGTCTTGTGTAGAGCCTGCCGGTACTATGCACAATATTTGTTGGACAGAAAGATGTATGAATATAACCTCTTAGAACTTTTCTGTCAGTTTGTCAATGCTAAGTATGTTACAGAGCTCAAGCTCTTTTTTTTTTTTTCCAGTGATGATGAGTTGAAAAAGGCAAACTGTCTGAATTGTTTCTGTTTGACCGTCCTAGTAATTGTTAGGATTGCATTTCTGACTGAATCAACTGCTGGTTTACTCTTGGCTGGAAAGCCTGTGTCTCTCTGTCCTTGTTGGTGCATTTGCATTAGGAAGGATATTTATAACTTTCATGTGAGCCTTTCATTATTGGGGATGGATTCATCCCTGTCTCCCAACATTGAATGTTCCATATCCTGATCAATAAACGTTTGTTTGGTCTGTATTCCTATGTTCTAGTACATAGGGTTTTATGTGAGTGTATAAACATTCACATTCTAGAAAGCTTATAATTGAAAAGTAGTCTGTTTTCAGTAAGTCTCTTTTAGAAAGAGCTTAGACATTGGAATTAGATTGTGATTCAAATCTCAGCTCTATTATTAGCTCAGTGGCTTGGGACAAATCTGTTTTTTCATCTGTAATATAGGGATAATGATTCTACCACATAGAAACGTTGTGAGAATTAAATGAGAAATATATATATAAAGTGCCTAAGTAATATGTTTGTGAGGTAATCCTTAGAATTGTTATCCATCAAATTTTAGATTTAAACTAATTCCCCTTTGAATAATCTTATTAATGTTGATACATACACATATGCATATATATTTGTTAAACTCATGGTGAAAATTCATATGGACATGTTTTTAGAAGTGAACATATTGAGAATAAGATGATTACTGCAATGTTTTTTCTTCCAGATATTTCCCTTTGCTGGCTAAACAGAAGCCTGGGCACCCAGAATGTGATATCCTGACCAATGTTTTTGCAATTCTGTCAGCAAAGAATCTTTCTGATGCCACAGCCAGTATTGTAATGGACATAGTTGATGACCTTCTTAACCTTCCAGATTTTGAGCCTACAGAAACAGTTTTGAACTTGCTGGTAACTGGATGTGTATACCCTGGCATAGCAGAAAACATAGGTGGTATGTATGCTGACAAAGCAGATAATTCTTAGACTTCTGCTGTAGCAATTGTTTCCTTAGAAGAGAAAAAAAATCAGTATAATTTGACTCACTTGAGAGCATATGCTCATAAGTTTCTTTTCCCTGGGAACTAATACTAATTTATATAAACTGAATTTTCTTTGCAGTTATAAGAATAGATTATTTACTCTCCAAGAAGTCTCAACTCTCCTCCAGGAGATTATGAAAATGATTTCTACTGTAATGTCTCTACAGTCTTCTTACCATATTATCCCAAATAATTCCCTTACTATTACCAAAAAATGGTTTAAATAAAGCCTCAGGGGTCTCTTAAATACGTTCTTGATTTAGCTAGTAATATAGCTATTTTGAGTAAGAAGAAAGTTGCTTATTTAGAATTTAGAATTTATTTAGAATTGAAATTTAACTAAATGTTCATAGTGGTTGAGTGCTTTTCTTATCATCATGAAGATTTTGTGCAATTATGCCTTAGAGTTTATTAAAATCAAATCAAATCACTATCTATTTCAGAGTCTATCACAATAGGAGGAAGATTAATTCTACCTCATGTACCTGCAGTTCTTCAGTATCTCAGCAAAACCACAATAAGCGCAGAAAAGGTGAAAAAGAAAAAGAATAGAGCACAAGTCAGTAAAGAGCTTGGCATTCTTTCAAAGTAAGTGATATACTGGTACTTAAAAGATAACATTACTCCTTGGTTTTAACTTTCTAAAAAATTATTATCTTGGCCAGGCATGGTGGCTCACGCCTGTAATCCCAGCACTTTGGGAGGCTGAGGTGGGTGGATCACCTGAGGTCAGGAGTTCACGACCAGCCTGACCAACATGGCAAAACCCTGTCTACTAAAAATACAAAAGTTAGCTGGGCATGGTGGTGGACACCTGTAATCCCAGCTACTCAGGAGGCTGAGGCAGGAGAATGGCTTGAACCCAGGAGGCAGAGTTTGCAGTGAGCCGAGATCGCACCACTGCACTCCAGCCTGGGCGACAGAGTGAGACTCCATCTCAAAAATAAAATAAAATAAAATAAAATTATTATCTTGTTTTTCAGATGTTGGAATCTGGCAATAAGAAGCTAAAAAGTTTTTTAGTATTTTTGAATGCTCTTTACTTTTAAGTTAATGCAGAATTCCCTTTCTCTGCTGGAATACTTACTAGAGACCATTCATAGCATCTGCCTTTATTTAATAAAATTAAAGGGGACAGATTTTTCAAAATCCTAAAGTAGACTAATAGATTTGTTTGTTTAGCCTTTGTGTATTTTGAGTTTTGTGGAATTGCAGTTTTTTACTCTTTAGTGTAATGATAAAAATAATTAAAAGAGCAGATTGTTCGATTTTTTGAGTCAAGAAGATCTCACAAGGGTTGTTAAAGAGTGTGTTTGGCAGTAGACCTAGGAGTCTATTGTGATTTCGGTAAAGGGAAAGGTTGATAAACCTGAGTGCAAGAAACAATTCTATCTTAATTTTAAATTGACCATTACAAGGCTTAGTTGTTGAAAATGTATTTTTTCTGTTACTTACAACAATATCAACAAAAAGTGTTATGTTCGAATCTTCTAGAAACTTCTTTGCAATGCATTTAAAAATACTATTGTATTTCTAAGTTATGCAGAATGGGAAATCATACTAATACACTCATTACATTTCATCCCAGGCTATGTAGTAGTAGAAAGATGATGAGAGGATATTAGGAACCAGAAAGACCAGAGTTTGAAAGACCTGCTGCACTTCTTCTAGCTGTGAGATGTCAGTTTCTCTGAGTCTCAGTTTTTTTCTGGGCAAAATCAGGTTGATGATTCCTATATTGCAGGGCTATCGTGGGTGTTAAATTGAAATACTGTACATAAACCCTTAAGTCATGGCACTTAAAAATGTTATTTCTTTTCAAAATAAAACAATTACTAATTACCAGACTGGAGTTCACTCTAACCCACCTATTCACCTGTTCACTCTAACCCACAAAATCAGATATTGCAAAAGAAATAGAATAGTGGCCATGAGCTTGATGTTGGAGAGGAGTAAGAGTGAGCACAGCTGAGTAACTGAGGTAAACTTTTTATACATACACACATACTTAAAAGCTAGCTGTGTATTGGAATGCTGAAACTGTGTCTTTTAGTCATTGTTTTTCTACAAAAAGTTTAACTTCTTAGAGAAATATCCTTGTATATGTTCCTTACGTACCCATTTTTTCCTTCTTTAGGATCAGCAAGTTTATGAAAGACAAAGAACAAAGTTCTGTACTCATTACGCTTCTCCTTCCGTTCCTCCACCGTGGCAATATTGCTGAGGTACAAACTCATAGGACGCTTACTTTGTCTTTAGAGTGGCACTTTATCACTAGGTTTACTTGTGGGCAGCCATTTTACTGGCTAGATTTTGTGATGCATTTGTCCCAAGGAACTTAAAATACTTTATATAGAAATAAAAAAATTAGAGGGAAAAGATTGGGACAGACACTAGGAATGGGGGCAGGCAAGAAAGCGGAGACATCGTCATCTACAACAACAAAGTACTAGCCCCTTTGTTTCCCTTGTTTAGCTTCTGATTCATTTCAGGGGTTTTTCTTTCTCTAATAAGCCTAGAACCCAAGAAGTGCATTTTGTAATCTTTTTTTTTTTTTTTTTCTGAGGCGGAGTTTCACTCTTGTCCTCCATGCTGGAGTGCAATGGCACAATCTCGGCTCACTGCAACATTCCACCTCCTGGGTTCAAGCAATTCTTCTGCCTCAGCCTCCCAAGTAGCTGGGACTACAGGTGCCTGCCACCACTCCCAGCTAATTTTTTTGTATTTTTAATAGGGATGGGGTTTCACCGTGTTGGCCAGGCTGGCCTGGAACTCCCGACCTCAGGTGATCCGCCCGCCCTGGCCTCCCAAAGTTCTGGGATTACAGGCATGAGCCACTGCGCCCGGCTGCATTATATAATCTTAATTATAGATCACAGTGGCAAAACAGAATAAAAATCAGACTTTTAATATTCAGACACAGCTAAATGTTTCTGATATGATTTTCAAACCCTAGTTCAATCTTAATTAGGAGTCCTCCAGTGGCTCAAGCTCATTTGTCAAACCTCAGTAGTGATACTAAACATTTCTCACCACATAGTTGTTCAATTTAGAAGACCACAGATCTGTAGACAACCAGAAGTGTATACAGTTGGCCCTCTGTATGCACATTTCCACATATGTGGATTCAACCAATCATAGATGAAAATATTTGGAGAAATAACAATATAATTATAAAAATGATAGAAATTTTAGGTGGCAGGGCACAGTGGATCATGCCTGTAACCCCTGCACTTTGGGAGGCCAAGGCGGGCAGATCACGAGGTCAGGAGTTCAAGACCAGCCTGGCCAACATAGTGAAACCCTGTTTCTACTAAAAATAAAAAAATTAGCCCGACATGGTGGCGTATGTCTGTACTCCCAGCTACTCAGGAGGCTGAGGCAGGAGAATCGCTTGAACCCAGGAGGTGGAGGTTGTGGTGAGCTGAGATCATGCCACTGCACTCCAGACTGGACAACAGAGTGAGACCCCATCTCAAAAAAATATATAAATAAAATAAAAATAAAAAATAAAAATAATACAAATTTTAAAAATGCAGTATAACAACTATTTACATAGCATTTACGTTGTATTGGGTATTATAAGTAATCTAGAGGTGACTTAAAATATACAGAAGGGTGTGTGTGGGTGATATGCAAATACCATACCATTTTATATAAGAGACTTAAACATCCTTGGAGTTTGGTATTTTTTGCGGCCCTGGAACCAGTCCCCCTTGGATACCAAGGGACGACTGTACTTCAGCAAGCTCATTTTCTTATATCTTTTTTGATTAGACAATAGAAGAAATTATGTTTCAAAACTACATATATTGCTTATTAGAATTAAAGGAAGAAACTGGTTCGCACATTCTTATGGGTTTTACATTAAATTAAAATGCTAAAAACTTTTAAAAGATAATAAAATAATTTTTCCAATTACTACTTTTACATCTCATTCACAATTTTTTTCTATGCTGTAATGTATTAAAGTATAAGTTGACCAGTTTATAACTTACTGAAATATGATTTCTCTGATTATTTCTTCTCAAGGATACAGAGGTTGATATTCTGGTGACAGT
Organism: Hylobates moloch; assembly: GCF_009828535.3. Lineage (NCBI taxonomy): Eukaryota > Metazoa > Chordata > Mammalia > Primates > Hylobatidae > Hylobates > Hylobates moloch. The sequence continues at coordinate 31,635,810 of NW_026652287.1, read as the reverse complement.
ACAAAACTTGTTAAAGCGTTGTGTGGACCCTACAAGTTTCCTCAAGCCTATAGCAAAACTTTTCTCAGTTATTAAGAACAAATTGTCAAGAAAATTGCTTTGTACGGTTTTCGAGGTCTGTGCTATTCATTTTTACTCCAAATCACCCTTTTTAAAAAAATGTAATTATGACTTGTAAACCATATTAGGGGCTTTCTTCATGCCAGGGTGATGTTTTTATATGAATTTGAGTGGGGACAGGGAGCTGAGGGGAGGAGGGCAGAAAAGTTAAAGTTTTATTCACTGATAAATACGCTGTTTTCTTTCCTTTCAGACTCTTTCTGATTTTGAGAGTGGGTTAAGATATATTACTGATGTTGTCAAGGTAAGAAAGAAGGGTTTCTCTTTGGCTTCAAAAGTATTATCATTTCTGTTTACTTAAGATTTATATGCCTTCTTTTATATAACTTCAATGGCATTTCTTATAGCTCAACGCCTTTGATCAAAGACATCTTGATGATATCAACTTTGACGTTCGCTTTGAGACTTTCCAGACCATCACCTCTTATATTAAAGAAATGCAAATTGTGGATGTTAACTACCTAATTCCAGTTATGCATAATTGTTTCTATAATCTAGAGGTAGGTTATTATAGCAAAATTTATGAATTATTTTTTATTGTTTTGGTAATACAGCTGCCTAATACAGTGACCTAATCTTTAAATTTTTTTTGAGGGGGGACAAAGGTTTTTAGGATTAAATTTCTTTTAGATGAAGAATCTTTTGTCTGGCAAAACAGTTATTCTCATGATTTGAGAGGCAAATATTGTCAATAAAATAATACATATGAAAGCATTTTGAAAAAAATCAAGAAGTTATGTATTAGAATAGGGAAGTCCACAGAGATGAAGGCTGCAGAAAGGGAGGAATGGGGTGTGATTTCTAATGGGTATAGGGTTTCTTTTGGGAGTGATGAAAATGTTCTGGAATTAGTGGTGATGATCACACAATCTCCTGAATATACTAAAAACCACTGAATTGTAAATTTTTTTTTTGGAGACAGGATCTCGTTCTCTCACCCAGGCTGGAGTGCAGTGACACGATCTTGGTTCACTGCAGCCTCTGCCTCCAGGTTCAACCAATTCTCCCACCTCAGCCTCCCGAATAGTAGCCGGGATTACAGGGGTACGCCACCACACCCACCTAATTTTTGGATTTTATTAGAGACAGGGTTTCACCATGTTGGCCAGGCTAGTCTCGAACTTCTGACCTCAGGTGATCCGTCCATCTTGGCGTCCCAAAGTGCTGGGATTATAGGTGTGGGCCACTGCACCCAGCCAAATAGTAAATTTTTTAAAAGGGTGAATTTTATGGTGTGTCAATTATGTCAATTTTTAAACATGTAACTATACTAATTAAAATTATCCTTTTTTTATTGAAGTTATAAGAGAAATAAAAAGTGTTTGGATTATATTAAGTGCTATGTTGCTGAACTGAATTAAAATCCAAAAATGCAGCAAATGAAACCTTTGATTATTGTTAATCATGTAGTGGCATCAGTGATCTCTTTGTGGCATTTTATAGTTATTCATCTAATATGAAGGATTACATAAGATATGAAAAAATAATCTCCCTGTTTTATACTCATTCTTCATAATCATGCCAAAATTCAGCACAAAAAATTCTAAGTTGCTGCCTGGCTGGCTGAGTCAAGGATACCTTCTCTACACTCACTTTGACATTCTTCAAACCACAAACTCTGGAGCAGCCAATTCTGTCATTTTCAGTAATGATCTGATACTGAATATTGAAAACTGGCTTTAGTGAACCTTTTAGACTGCCTGCTTTGGGAAGTAAAACTAATTAACAAGGACATTTCATAGTGCTGCCTGAAATTAAATGACACTTCTTGGGAAGCGTGGTTTTTCAGCCATTTACAGTATTATATTTCTCACAGAACATTTGGTTCTCCCTTAGGTTTGAAATATTTGTGGAAACTTGCTTAGTAGGCATTTTTACAAGCACAGTGACAGAATTTTGTAGATGCTTGCACTGGGAAGTAATATTCCATATTGTAGTTATTACAGAGAATAATTTCTTTTTTTTTTTTCTCTCTTTTGCAGTTAGGAGATATGAGTTTAAGTGATAATGCCAGCATGTGCCTGATGAGTATCATCAAAAAGGTAGCTGCCTTGAATGTCACAGAGAAAGACTATAGAGAAATCATCCACCGTTCACTCCTGGAGAAATTGAGGAAAGGTCTGAAGAGCCAGACAGAGGTATATAACTTTGTGTTTTAGGCACCACTGTCTGAGGCTGTGTTTTGTTTTGTTTTCCCACGTTCGCTACTGTTGTATAGAAAAGTAGTCAGGCTTAGTGCATTTAATGAGAATACTTGGTTGAGTAAATAGTCACCAGACTTTTAATGGGAGTGGGTCTAGAAAAGAGAGCACTTTTTTTTTTTTTTTTTTTTTGAGATGGAGTCTCACTCTGTTGCCCAGGCTGGACTGCAGTGGTGTGATCTTGGCTCACTACAACCTCCGCCTCCTGGGTTCAAGTGACTCTCCTGCCTCAGCCTTCAGAGTAGCCAGGATTACAGGCACATGCCACCATGCCCAGCTAATTTTTGTATTTTCAGTAGAGACGGGGTTTCACCATGTTGGCCAGGCTGGTCTCAAACTCCTGACCTCAAGTGATCCACTTGCCTCGGCCTCCCAAAGTGCTAGGATTACAGGCATGAGCCACCATGCCTGGCCACCAGTCACTTTGGATTTTTTTTTTTTTTTGAGACAGGGGCTCACTTTGTTACCTAGGCTGGAATGCACCACCACACCTGGCTGATTTTTGTATTTTTTGTAGAGACAGGATTTCTTTTTTTTTTTTTGAGATGGAGTCTCCTCTGTCGCCCAGGCTGGAGTGCAGTGGCGCAGTCTCGGCTCACTGCAAGCTCCGACTCCCGGGTTCACACCATTCTCCTGCCTCAGCCTCTCCGAGTAGCTGGGACTACAGGCGCCCGCCACCACGCCCGGCTAATTTTTTTTGTATTTTTAATAGAGATGGGGTTTCACCGTGGTCTCGATCTCCTGACCTCGTGATCCGCCCGCCTCGGCCTCCCAAAGTGCTGGGATTACAAGCGTGAGCCACCACGCCCGGCTGTAGAGACAGGATTTCACCATGTTGTCCAGGGTGTCCTCAAACTCCTGGGCTCAAGCAATCCTGATTTTTTTTTTTTAACAGTGGAAATATTTTACTTTTTAAAATTTTATGTCTTTTTCTGTTTCCTCAGAAACAGATTCTTTTTAAAATAAAATTTTTTTCTCCACTTCATATTTACAGAGTATTCAGCAGGATTATACCACGATACTTTCCTGTTTAATTCAAACCTTTCCAAACCAACTGGAATTCAAAGACTTGGTACAACTTACTCATTACCATGACCCAGAAATGGACTTCTTTGAGAACATGAAGCACATTCAGGTAGAAGACAATTCTGCTTTTTCCTACCTACGGCATAAGCATACATATTTCAAACAGTTCTACCTCATTTGGAAAGACATGTTTTAACTTCCAAAAAGGTTTAAGCTTCTCTTTCCTTGGTCTTTATGATCATCATTGAAATTTGTATTAAGATGATCATTTCCTGGATTCTAATTTCTTTGGTGGTATCACAAACCACAGTTAATAATAGTGTCGCTTTTCTCTGCCTTTTCCTAAGAAGTGTAAATGCTTTGGGTCCATTGTTAAACAAATGCTGTGGATTGTATCTCTGAAAGCAAATCAAGGCACAGGTGTTTGCTCTTGTAACACATGGACTGTGTTTCACTTCCTTAATCTTTTTTTTTTTTTTGAGACGGAGTTTCGCTCTTGTTGCCCAGGCTGGAGTGCAATGGCACAATCTCAGCTCACTGTAACCTCCGCCTCCAGAGTTCAAGTGATTCTCCTGCCTCAGCCTCCCGAGTAGCTGGGATTACAGGCATGCACCACCATGTCCAGCTACTTTTGTATTTTTAGTAGAGACGGGGTTTTCTCCATGTTGGTCAGGCTGGTCTTGAACTCCCGACCTCAGGTGATCTGCCCATCTCGGCCTCCCAAAGTGCTGGAACTACAGGCATGAGCCACCGCGCCTGGCCACTCCTTTAATCTTTTCATGAAAAGAGAATACAATACTAAAATGGAGCTGGTTGTAGGTGAGATTATTCGGTAACTAATTCATATTTTATCTTACTCATAGATCCACAGAAGAGCAAGAGCCTTGAAGAAACTTGCAAAACAACTAATGGAAGGCAAAGTTGTTCTGTCTTCTAAATCTCTTCAGAATTACATCATGCCTTATGCCATGACTCCAGTTTTTGATGAGAAAATGCTCAAGGTAGGTCATTAGATCTAGAAACCAAGGACCCTCTTCCCATACCATGACACACTTTGCCAAAATATACATGGAGTTGGTGGTGTTTATGTTGATGTCATCACCATAATTAGAGGTTTAGAATAGTTCTAAAGCTCTTAGAACTGTGCCTGACACATAGTAAATGCTATATAAATGGTGGCTATTATTTGTGTTTTTGCTATTATTAGCTCACAAAGGCCCAGCACAAAATATTCTTCTTCCTAGAAATTATCCCATTATTAAAATTGCATACTTTTATTTTTGTGTCATAGGACTTAAATCTGGTTAACTCCCCTAGTCAGCAGTCATTATTTTCGCAAATGACTTACAAGAAATGAAATGAAATAGTAGGTTATCATTAACACCATACCAGGTACCAGGCACTATTTCAAGTGCTCCATTCTCACAACAACTCAACCCTCTGGAGTAGGGTAGGGACTATTCTTCAACTACTATTTTACAGGAGAGTAATCTGAGAAGAAGTGAGGTTATATAACTTTCTCAGAGACGCCCAGAGTCAGAACTGGTATTCCAACTTAGGGCTGTTTTAACCTTTATATTACACAGTGCCTAGAATGGTGCCTGGCACATAGTAAAGACTAGATAAGTAATTATTGATTAAAAAGATTAATGAGGTCAAGTGCAGTGGCTCACACCTGTAATCTCAGCACTTTAGGAGGCCGAGGCAGGTGGATCACTTGAGGTCAGGAGTTTGAGACCAGCCTGGCCAATGTGGCAAAAACCCGTCTGTACCAAAAATATAAAAATGAGCCAGGCATGGTGGTGCATGCCTGTAATCCCAGCTACTCAGGAGGCTGAGGCAGGAGGATCACTTGAACCCAGGAGACAGAGGCTGCAGTGAGCCGAGATCATGCCACTGCACTCCAGCCTGGGCGACAGAGCAAGACTATCTGAAAAAAAAAAAGATTAATGAAAGGTGGTATTAAATGATCATAGAAATTCAAATCTAACCGCAGTAATGTCAGGATTTGTGGCTTAAATTTATACTGTTGATTACATAGCCTTATACAATAATAGATGTTCTCTGTTTCAGGATATTCAAAATGTTTAAAAGAATTATCTAAGTAGTTAAAAGATAGCTCCGTTATATTCTAGTTTAAAAGCTAGTAAGCACAACCTAACTGTTTGATGCCATTGAAATATGAATGGTGTGTAGACAGGAAAAAAATGAAGTATTCTTAGCTTTGTTTGATGTTCACACAGTATCTCCTTTTTTTGAGATGGAGTCTCACTCTGTCACCTAGGCTGGAGTGCAGTAGCACTATCTCAGCTCACTGCCACCTCAACCTCCCAAGTTCCAGTGATTCTCCTGCCTCAGCCTCCTGAGTAGCTGGGATTACAGGCACACGCCACCACGCCCAGCTAATTTTTGTATTTTTAGTGAAGATGGGGTTTCGCCATATTCTCCAGGCAGGTCTCTAACTCCTGACCTTAGGTGATCTGCCCACCTCGGCCTCCCAAGGTGCTGGGATTACAGGCGTGAGGCACCATGCCTGGCTGGTATATCCTTTTCTAGCCTTATATTTTTAACCTAATTATGACTTTACATTTAAAGTTGGTTTCTTATTGGTAGCTTTTAACTGGGTCTTGTTTTTTATCCAGTCCAACAACCTTTTAACTGGTATTTAGACCATTCACATTTAATATGATTATTTATAAGGTTGTGTTTAGATCTGAGTCTTGTTATTTTCCATTTGACCCCATTTTTTTCTTTTTTTCTCTTTATCTTTTTTCTATTGGATTAATTGCACTTTTTGGGATTTTATTTTATCACCATTGGCTTATTAGTTATTGAGGGATTTTTGCCATAGGTTTTTGCCTCTCCATTCATTTTAAACCACATAGTACATTGTTGTCGTTTTTACTTTAAGTAGTCAATTATCTTTTAAGGAGCTCTTTGAAAATAAAGAAAAGGTCTTTTATATTTGCTTACATATTTATAGTTTCTGGTGCTCTTTGTTTCTTTGTGGAGATCCAGATATTGATCTGGTATCATTTTTCTTCTTTAAATTATATTTTTAAAATTTCTTATTTATTTGTTGTGGCAGGAAACAAAGGAGGATTTTGTTGTTGTTGTTGTTTTTTGTGTGTGTATGTGAGTTTTTGGTTTTTTTTTTTTTTTTTTGGAGAGACAGGGTCTCCTTTGTTGCTCAGGCTGGTCTTAAACATCTGGCCTCAAGCAATCCTCCCACCCCAGCCTCCAAAGTACTGAGATTACAGGCATGAGCCACTGTGCCTGGACTTCATTTTATTTCTGACAAGAGGACTTCCCTTAATTTTTAGTACAGGTCTACTAGTGATTGATTCTTGCAGCTTTTGTTTGTCTTTTCTTGTCTTTGTTTTTGCAAGGTAATGTTGCTGGGTATAGAATTCTAGATTGACAGGTTTATTGTTTTTTGTGTTTTTGTTTTTTCCTTCCAGTACTTTAAAGATGGTGCTCAACTGTATTCTGGCTTGTATTATTTCCAATGAGAAGTTATTCTTAACTTTGTTCCCCCAAATGTAATGTGTTTGGGGTTTTTTTGTTTTTGTTTTGTTTTGTTTTTTGTTTGTTGTTGTTGTTGTATGGCCTGGCCCTTGTAGACAGTTTATAGATTTTTTTCATAGTTTTTTATTAACTGCTTTTAAAAATGTATCTCTTTACCTTTGGTTTTAAGCCATTTGATTATGAGTACCTTAGTGTCATTTCTTTTATGATTCTTGTGCTTGGGGTTCATTGACCTTCTTGAATATGTAGATATGTAGTTTGCATCAAACTTGAAATTTTTCTTTTTTTTTTTTTTTTTTTTTGAGACAGAATCTCACTCTGTCACCCAGGCTGGAGTGAGAATGTCACTCTGTCACCCAGGCTGCAATGGCACAATCTCTGCTTACTGCAACCTCTGCCTCCCAGGTTCAAGTGATTCTCCTACCTCAGCCTCTCTGGTAACTGGGACTATAGGCATATGCCATGACTCTTGGCTAATTTTATTATATTTTTGGTAGAGACAGGGTTTCATTATGTTTTCCAGGCTGGTCTCGAACTCCTGACCTCAAGTGATCCACCCACCATGGCCTCCCAAAGTGTTGGGATTACAGGGTTGAGCTACTCTTCCCAGCCAAACTTGGGAATTTTCAAATATTATTTCTTTAAATATTTTTGGGTCCCCTTCTTGCCTTTGGAGACTCCATTGTACATTATTAGGTCACTTGAGGTTGTCCCATAACTCAGAGGCTTTTATATTGTTTTGCTTTGTTTTTTTCATCTTTTTTTGTTCTGGGTTTCCTTTTGTTTCATTTTTCTGCTGCTCTGTCTTCAGGTTCACTAATCTTTGCTTCTGCATTGTCTAATCTGCTGTAAATCCCATCCAGTATATCTTATCTCTCAGAATTGTCTTTTTTATCTCTAGAAGTTCAATTTCATCTTTTTAAAATATCTTTCATGTCTCCTTAACATGCTCATATTTTCCTCTCACTTCTTTTATTTTTCTAAATATTAATGTTTTAACCACTTATAACCATATGAGAATTTTATAAATTATTGCCAAGGCTGCTAGAAAACTTGCACAGTGTCTCGCTCTGTCTCCCAGGCTGGAGTGCAGCGGTATGATCATAGCTCACTGCAGCTTCAAACTCCTGGACTCAAACGATCCTCCTACCTCTGCCTCCCAAGTACCTGGGACTCCAGGTGTACACCACTGCACCTGGCTAATTTTTAATTTATTTTTTTTAGAGATGGGGTTCTCGCTTTGTTGCCCAGGCTAGTCTCAAGTGATCCTCCCACATTGGCCTCCCGAGTAGCTGGGACTACAGGCGAGCACCACCATGCCCAGCTGTAATTTCTTATTAGGTGCCAGACATTATGAATTTTACCTTACTGGGTGTTGGGTACATTTGGATATCTTTAAGTATTCCTGAGAATTATTCTCAGATGCACTTAGGTTACCTGTGAATAGTCTAATTCTTTAGAGTCTTGCTTTCAAGGTCTCTTAGGGCAGAAGCAGCTTTTAGTTTATGACTAATACGGCCCTGGTACTGAGACACTACCATTCTAAGTACCTAAGTACCCAATGCCCTGTGTAGCATAGGGCATTTCACTCTGGCTGATAGGACCATGAACTAGCCTCAACCGTATATGGTCTTTGATGATTGTTTTGCCTGTTCCCTTCTGTGGTTCTTTTCCTGTGTCTTCTTTACTCATGGTTACTGCTCAGTACTCAGCCGAAGACTCCAGGGGCTTGCTCTTGCACCTTCCCTCTGTGCAGCTCTCCTCTCTGGTGCTGTGCCCCGTGGACTCTAGCTACCGTAGCCTCAACCCTGTCTCCTAACTCAGGAAGACCACTGGGCTCTTTCTGGGTTTTTCTTCCTGTGCTGCAACTTAACAGTTCTCTCCACACAGTAAATTGGGGTAATTATAAGCCTCACTTTATTTATTTCTTTTCTCTCAGAGATCACTGGCCTGCAGTGGTTAATATCCAAGGTTTGGAAACTGTTGTTTCATGTATTTTTTTTTTTCCGAGACACAGTCTCACTCTGTCACCTAGGCTGGGGTGCAGTGGCACAATCTTGGCTCACTGCAACCTCCGCCTCCCAGAATCAAGTGATTCTCCTGCCACAGCCTCCTGAGTAGCTGGGATTACAGGTGCACACCACCACGCCCAGCTAATTTTTGTATTTTTAGTAGAGACGGGGTTTCACCACGTTGGTTAGGCTAGTCTTGAACTCCTGACCTTGTGATCCACCCGCCTCGGCCTCCCAAAGTGCTGGGATTACAGGCGTGTGCCACTGTGCCTGGTCCATTTCATGTATTTTGCCTGCTTTTCTAGTTTAAGGTCTAAAGGTAAATCCATTCTCTGTTTTTCATCATGGCCTGAAAGAGAGGTCTCTGAGGCAGTGTACTTTTTGTTTGTTTGTTTGTTTGTTTGTTTTGATAAAAGTTGCAGGGTACATGTGAAGGATGTGCAGGTTTGTTACATAGGTAAACATATGCCATGGTGGTTTGCTGTACCTACTAACCCATCACCTGGGTATTAAGCCCTGCATACATTAGCTGTTTTTCCTGATGATCTCCCTCCCCTTGATCCCCACCACCCACAGTGTACTTTTGAGGGCTAAGTAGCACAATATATAGTTTTTGTCATTTGTCAGTTTTTCTACATTGAATTTATTTCATTCGCTTTCTGTAGTCTTAAACCCATCAGGGAGGTCTGAGTGGAAAAGAGTCCAAAATATGTTAATAGCCTTTAAAGAATGATGTAATTCCTTTAAATTGATGGCATGTTTTCCTAGGGTTAGAGGGAAAAAATTAGTATAGTTTGGACATTCTTTCTCTTCCGTAATTACCGAGAACCTACTAAGTTTTTCCAATATACTGAGTTAGCCTTGCATTTTATTAGCAAATACTTGTTCTACATTGATGCTCTTGATTTATTTTACAGCATGAAAATATAACCATTGCTGCTACAGAGGTTATTGGAGCTATTTGCAAACATCTCTCTTGGTCAGCGTATATATATTACTTGAAACATTTCATTCATGTCTTACAAACGGGACAGATCAATCAAAAACTGGGTGTCAGGTGTGGTCAAACTTCTTATTTTTGTTTTGTTTTTTAAATGTAATTTTAAAAATATTTTCTGAAGTAGTCTTTCTGTAATCTCAATTTACTTTTATCTTGTATTAATAATGTTATGCTAATACTTGTTAAAATTAAAAATACTAATAAAAATAATTTTAATGTTTATTAGTGTTTAAATTTCCTCTCCTTTTTAGTCCAATGATATTAATAATCAAATGAACATTTCTGTGTACTTTTTTTTTAACAGTTTGCTAGTAATAGTGTTAGAAGCATTCCACTTTGACCACAAAACTCTTGAAAAACAAATGGGAAAAATTGAGAATGAAGAAAGTAAGTTTCTTAAACTTCCTTAAGTGAGATTTTCATCTTATTCTTGGATAGTTTATGATAATGAATTAAAGATGGTGACATTCAACTTATTCCCTTTGTCTGCTCTTACTAGCAATGGACAGTTAATGAGCCTGGAGGGAGGCTAAAATAAATGGTTTAAGCATTCCTGGAAAACTTTATTTAACAAAGGAGAAGGCTAGTCTAAATTGTATTAGTGAAAAAATGTGAGCTGTAGATTATTATATAGAAATCCAATTTTATCACCTTCTTGTGTGAAAAGAGCATTACACAATGAATGGAAAGAAAGTGTAAGACAATAATTAATTAAAAATTAAAGCAGCAATTGGTGAAAAATAAACTGGATACAATAGAAAAGATCAACAAAGCTAAAAATAAATATTTGAAAAGATTATACATTGGGCCAGGGACAGTGGCTCACAACTGTAATCCCAGTGACCTGGAAGGCTAAGGCAGAAGGATCAGTGGAGCCCAGGAGCTGGCTGCAGTGAGCTATGATCATGATAGCACCACTGCCTTCTAGCTTGGGTGGCAGAGTGAGACCCTATGTCTAAAAAAAATAAAAAATAAAAATAAATTTTTTAAAGATTATAAATTGGCAAATGCCTGACAAGATTGATCTGTAAAAATAGAAGACGTAATAAACATTACTAGGAATTAGAAAGGGTCACAATTAAGTGAAAAGATATCTTCGTATTTATAAATTTGAATACTTGGCTGAGATGTACAAATTCTTAGAAAAATATAATACAAAAACTGACTTTAGAAGAAAATAGAAAATCCAGATAGATTTCTAACCATTAAAGGAATTGAATGCACAGTTAGGCTGGGGCACGGTGGCTCACACCTGTAGTCCCAGCACTTTGGGAGGCTAGGCAGGTGGATCACTTGAGGCCAGGAGTTCGAGACCAGCCTGGTCAACATAGCGAAACCCTGTCTCTACTAAATGTACAAAAAATTAGCTGGACGTGGTGGTGCACACTTGTAATCTCAACTACTCAGGAGGCTAAGGCACGAGAATTGCTTGAACCCAGGAGGCAGAGGTTGCAGTAAGCTGAGATCTTGCTACTGCGCTCCAGCCTGGGTGACAGAGCAAGACCCTTGTCTCAAAAAAAAAAAAAAGAAAGAAAGAAAAAGAAATTGAATCTGCAGTTAGTCATCTGATGAAAACACCAGGCACAGATTGTTTTATAGCTAAGTTTTACCAAACATTCAAGGGGTAGATCATTTTAGCCTATACCAGCTATTTCAGATGATTGGAAAAGAGGAATCCCCACTAACTTGTAAAATTGTTGTAATCACATACCAGAAACTGACAAAGACTATGGGCAGTTGGCTGTCATTAAGATTTTCATGCTCATGAATGGAGGTGCTTCATTTGGTTAAGACGTTCCTGACCCCCAAGCCTCCCAGTGTGTTCCCTAATTACCCTGTACTTGCATTTCTGTGTTCTTTTATAAGTGGCAGTTTATTTGTCACTCTCATTAAACTCTAAACTGTGAGAAAGCAAAATCCATAGGCCTCTTATTTACTGCTCTTTCCTCAGCACTTACCTTGCCTGCCCACAGTTGCTGATTGGATATTTTTTATCGGAAGTTGAATGTTGATGGGAAAAACTGCTTACCACAACTGTGTGGTTTCCTTATTTGATTTAAAGGTGACTTCTGTTGTTTATTAAACATAGATGCAATTGAAGCAATTGAGTTACCAGAGCCTGAGGCCATGGAATTAGAACACGTGGATGAGGAAGAGAAGGAAAATACATGCAAGAGTTTGTCAGACAGTGGACAACTGGGAACCCCTGATCCAGCTGACTCTGGAGGGACATCAGCTAAAGAATCCGAGTGTATCACAAAGCCTGTCTCTTTCCTTCCTCAAAACAAGGAAGAATTAGAGAGAACAATTAAAAATATCCAAGGAACCATAACCGGGGATATTCTCCCTAGGCTACATAAATGCCTTGCATCTACGGTAATAACTTTATTTGGGGTCCAGCAGGTCTGTGTGAATTCTGGTGTTGGTGGGGCCCTGTCACACTGAGGTTCTTGTGATTATTGATTGATTTCAGCTTTTAGATTTCCTTTTATCTCAACACTTCACAATTCACCCCTCTACTCTTATCTCTTCAACTTCAGGCTTATCCTGCTGCAACTAAGCAGTAACGCTCCTTCTTTATGATTTTGATAGGGTAGATAAATGCTTTTCCATCTCCAAAGTAGTTATTAAGAGACTCCCGTGTCCCAAAAAGGTTATTGAAAGTTAGAATATGTTTCCATTTTCTACTTTTTGGTCAGTTCTGCACTATTCAAAATTCATCTTTCCTAGTTAACGGGGATAACATTTAGCAGTGCATTCTCATGAAGCCAGAGCCTTTCCTTCCTTCTCGGGGTGAAACATGGGTTGGCCAACTATGGCTCAGGGACTAAATCTAGCCTGTGGCCTGTTTTTGTATGGTTTTATTGGAACACAATTACCCATTTGTTTATGTAGTGTTTAGTACTGCCTTTTCATCACAACAGCAGACTTGAGTAACTTCAACAGAGCCCATAAAGCCAAAAATACTATATGGCCTTGTTCAGAAAGTTTGCTAACTCCTGGTATAAAATATTGATTTATATTTTGTATATTTGTAAGTATTTATTTATATTTTGTATATTTATAATACAAATTTATATATTGGTAAATAAACTTTTATTTGAGGCCCTGTATTTATTATATACTAACAGTGTCACTCACACAGTTGACAGTCCCCACCGACACACGTTTTATATGAGTTTCCTATACTTGACAGCAGTCTTAACCCACATTGGTGAAAATCTGGCTTTATTTTTTTCTCATGGCTTCTTCGAAAAGTAGAACATTCTTACACCTGTTATTTTTATAATTTTTAGAGGGTTATCCTCAAATTAGAGATTTGGTTTGTTTTTAAATAAACTTAGAAATGGGCTTAAGATCTATAGAAAGAGCTGTTTTTCTTTTCTTTCTTTTCTTTTTGAGATGGAGTTTCGCTCTTGTTGCCCAGGCTGGAGTGCAGTGGCACAATCTCGGCTCGCCACAACCTCCGCCTCCCAGGTTCAAGCGATTCTCCTGCCTCAGCCTCCCAAGTAGCTGGGATTACAGGCATGCACCACCACGTCCGGCTAATTTAATATTTTTAGTAGAGATGGGGTTTCTCCAGGTTGGTCAGTGTGGTCTCAAACTCCCGACCTCAGGTGATCCACCCACCTCGTCTTCCCAAAGTGCTGGGATTACAGGCATGAGCCACCGCACCCAGCCTTTTCTTTTTTTTTTATGATCATCCATCCTTCTAGAAAAACTTGTCTTTCAAATACAAGGTTGCAGTGTTGGTAGATCACTGACCCATTTATTTTCATTTTAGCTTAACCTAAATTTTTCTTACAGACTAAAAGGGAAGAAGAACACAAGCTTATCAAGTCAAAGGTTGTGAATGATGAGGAAGTGGTTCGAGTTCCATTAGCTTTTGCCATGGTTAAATTAATGCAGTCCCTTCCACAAGAAGTTATGGAAGCTAATCTCCCAAGGTATGTTTTGTAACAAATTAGAAGTTTAGTGAAACTCAAAAATTGGTTATTTTCTTCCTTACTTTTGAATCTCTTTTGTCAGGAAGAGGAAAAAGTACTGTCATAACTTGCTGTGGTTTAGAATCTTAACAGGGAAATTTGAGTTACGAGTAATTAAGAGACAAAAGGATATGTATATGTTTAATTGCTTCTGTTTATTTGATTAGTCATTTTTCAACTTCTCATTTTCTAGTATTTTGCTGAAAGTGTGTGCCCTACTCAAGAACAGAGCCCAGGAAATCAGAGACGTTGCACGCAGCACTCTTGCGAAAATAATAGAGGATCTTGGTGTGCACTTCCTCCAATATGTTTTAAAAGAATTACAGACTACTCTTGTCCGTGGATACCAGGTAAATTGCATCTTGTGCTTTATATTCAAGTTGTATTGGAGTTAAAATATTTGCAGCTTGAACACTGCAAGTTATGGAACTTCAGGCCTGTCTTTAATAAATTTGATCCACTGAGACACTGAGCAGTAATATTCAAAAGTTTCCAATTAGTATTAAGGAAATCTGTTGTTTAAATAGTTCCTATATCTGATTTTTAAAAGATCCTTATAGGCCTGGGTTACATGACCTCTTTTTCTCTCAAATTACTTCATATCAAGTTTTATATTCTCTGAGTTCTTAATATAATTCTTTTTCGATGTGTATTGACTGTATTATCACTGGTGTGAACAATAAAGAACATACACATTTGTTTAAGAGTTGGAATATAAAATGTAAATTATAAAATATGGGGCTGGGTGTGGTGGCTTATGCCCGTATGCCCAGCACTTTAGGAGGCCAAGGTGGGAGGATCACTTTAGGCCAGGAGTTCAAGACCAGCTTGGTTAACAGAGTGAGACCTCTTCCCTACAAAAACTAATAATAAAAATAGCCAAGCTTGGTGGCACACGTCTGTGGTCCCAGCTACTCAGGAGGCTGAGGTGGGAGGATTGCTTGAGCCTGGAAGGTCAAGGCTGCAGTGAGCTGTGATCGTGCCACAGAACTCCAGCCTGGGCTACAGAGTGAAACCCTGTCTCAAAAAATAAAATAAGAGCACCAAGTGGAATATACAGCACTCCAAGTAGTTATGTGGTATCTAGCCCCTCGCTGCTCCAAGCATGGCACCCGGGCAGACAGTATCAGCAGCATCTGGGGGGTTGTGAGAAATGCAGGATTTAAAGGTCCTACACCTGACCTACAGAAACTGCATTTTCATATCATCTCTGGGTGATTTAAAGTTTGAGGAACGCTGCAGCGTCTTTTCAAGTAAGCAGCCATGTTATTTGTTGAGGTGGGGATGAAGAATGATGCTCAAAGAAAACAATTTTGGTACCGTCTACATGATTAAGACTCCTGGTAGTTAGCTTTACTTTGTACATCCTAGTTTGTTGATGGGTAAGGTTCCTAGTCTACAGACTGTAAGTCTACCATACTAAGAAATTTCATGTTCATTTTGACTATCTTTCTTTGTATAGATTTTTAGTAGTTGCTCTGTGCTCTGTCGATTACCATATATTTCAATAGTCTACTGAGAATCAGCATTTTACCAATTCAAGTGGAATGCAGAAACCATATCACCCTGTATGTCCCTTTGCCCTTCACCCTTTGTATTATAGCTCCTTATATATTAACATCTCTGTATATTAAAAACTTCATTAGGCAATGTTATAATTTTTGCTTATAATTGTCAAACAAGTTTTAAGCACTCGAGGAGAGTAGTCTGTTCTACCTAGATATTTACTATTTCTGCAGTTCTTCCTTCATTTCTGAATTTCCACACTTCTTTCTAATATCATTTTGCCGTAGTCTAGAAGGTGTCCTTTAGCAATGCGGTGGAGCAGGCACGGTGGGAACAGATTCTCTTAGTTTTCTTTCTTCTATGAATGTCTTCCTTTTACCTTCATTCCTGAAACATGTTGTTGCTGGATATATAATTTCGCTTTAACAGTTCTTTCTTTTTAGCTGTTTAGTTCTTTCCTTTAAAAATATTGTTCTACTTCCTTCCAGCCTTTCTTTTCTTTTCTTTTTTTTTCCACATCAGGCAGATAATGCCCAACTGTTTTAACAAGGTTGAGGGAGACGCATCTCACACATAAACACAGAAACCCAATCATCACACTTATAAATTATGAAGCATCCCTTCCTACCTTTCTGATGAGTTATTCAATTTGTTGTCCCCCTCTTACTAATGTGCTGTTTTTCTTGGGCTGCTTTAAAGACTTTATCGTTATTTTTCAGCAGTTTGATCATGATGTGTCTAAGTGTAGATTTCTTTGGTTTACTCTGTTTGGCATTTTCTGAGCTTCTGACCAAATTTGAAGACTATTCAGCCAGTATTTCTTTGATTTTTGTTTTGTTTTGTTTTGTTTCTGGAGACAGAGTCCTGCTCTGTCGCTCAGGCTGGAGTGCACTGGTGCGATCTTGGCTTACTGCAACCTCCACTTCTCGGGTTCAAGCAGTTCTCATGCCTCAGCCTCCCAGGTAGCTAGGATTACAGGCATAAGCCACCACGCCCAGCTAATTTTTTGTATTTTTAGTAGAGATGGGGTTTCACCATGTTATCCAGGCTGGTCTCAAATTCCTGGCCTCAAGAGATCTGCCTGCCTTGGCCTCCCAAAATGCTGGGATTACAGGCGTGAGCAACTGCACCCAGCCCCAGTATTTTTTAAAATAAATTTTCTGCAGTGCACTCTTTCTCCTCTCCTGGGACTCCAGTGAAATGAATGTTTATTTTTCTCCCACTGGTTCCTGAGGCTGTGTGTGTGTGTGTGTGTGTGTGTGTGTGTGTGTGTGTGTGTGTGTATTGCTCTTCCTCCACTCTGTTTAGGTTGGATAATTTCTTTCAGTCTATCTGCAGGTTCACTGACTCTTCCCTCTTTCATATCTTTCTGCAATTGAGCTCATCCAATGAGTTTCTTATTTCAGTTTTTGGGTTTTTCAGTTCTAAAATTTTCACTTATTTTTTCTTTAGATCTTCTATTTCTTTGCTGACACTTAATTTTTGCGTTTGCTTCAGTCTTTCAGCTAGAAAACTGGGACTTTATTTTTCCCACTCTGCCATGTGCCTCCTGCAGCTGTGCCCATGTCAGGGGCCAAGCCATGGCAGAAAGAGAAAAGCAACTAGACTAGGCCAACCCTCTCAGAACTGTAGTTCCAATGAACGGAGAGGAAGCTTCCCCTCCCAGAGTTGTAGCTCCCACCCGTCCCCGTTTCAAGGCCACTGTCACCACCACAGCACTGAGAGATGTGGTATATTGGGAACTGGACATACGAGGAGGAATACATCTCTGTTCTTGAGGATTCATGTGCACATTTTTAAGGAACACCTGAGGTATTTAAATGAGTAGCCCTTTTTTTCTCCAACCATCTGTTCTTCAAGTCTATCCCATTATTTGTTAAAATAACTAAATTAGAGTTGAGAGAACAACTGATTTCAGCTTTAGTATTAATCATGTAGACTGTACCAAAATTATTATCTTCGAGCATCACTCGTCATCCTCACTTCCACCAAAAGGATTTTTTACAGTTATAGGAAAGTTGGGCACAGTAGTGTGTACCTTTAGTGCCAGCAACTCAGGTGGCCGAAGTGGGAGGTGAACACCTTGACCCCAAGGTGTTCAAAACCAGCATGACAACATAGCAAGACCCTGTCTCAAAATATATGTATTAATTTCACAGCAAACATTTCAAATACAGGTGCTTTTTGACTTTTATGATGAGACAGTGTCCCAATAAATCCATCATAAAGTTGGAAAGTCATAGATCAAAACATTGTAAGTCAGGAACCGTCTATATATAAAAGTACTTAAAGATCACAAGTAGGGGCCGAATGCTGTGGCTCACACCTGTAATCCCAGCACTTTGGAAAGCTGAGGCGGGCAGTTCACTTGAGGTCAGGAGTTCAAGACCAGCCTGGCCAACATGCTGAAACCCTGTCTCTACTAAAAAATATCTATATATAAAAATTGGCATGGTGGCACATGCCTGTAATCCCAGCTACTCGGGATTTCTTGAACCCAGGAGGCAGAGGTTGCAGTGAGCTGAGATCGCACCACTGCACTCCAGCCTGGGTGACAGAGCAAGACTCTGCCTCCAAAAAACTAAAAGATCACAAGTAGGTACATAAGAAACTATGCCTTTAAGTCCCAATCTATGTTTTGACAACTAAATGTGTTTCCTTAGCCTATGACCATTATCTGATATTTACCTTGATAATTTCACAGCACTAGAAGCAGCATAAAGAATTCAAAAAGCTTGAGAGGCAGGATAACCTGTTGTGGAGCCTGGGACTCTGGTTTCTAATCTTCACTCCACCAGTTCCTACCCATGACCTCTTTGTGCCTCAGCTTCCTCATCTAAAAACTGCTGATAATGTAGTACCTTACTCCATAGATTGGATGAGTGAGGCTTAAATGATTTAATACATGTAAGGTATTAATACAGTACTTACCCTGTAGTAAGCTCTCAGAAAACATCAGCTTGATTGCTGTTGGGTGCAAAAACTTGTTTCCTTCATAATATTTTATTTACAAGCTTTGATTACATTCAACATGGGCAAGCTCCTTAATTCACAGGTTGGTCTTTTTTTAAAGTTCAAGACTCTTGGCCGGGCACGGTGGCTCACACCAGTAATTGCAGCACTTTGGGAGGCCGAGGCAGGCGAATCACCTGTGGTCAGGAGTTCGAGATCAGCCTGTCCAACATGATGAAACCCCATCTTTACTAAAAATACAAAAATATTAGCCAGGCATGGTGCCGGGTGACTGTAATCCTAGCTACTCGGGAGGCTGAGACAGAAGAATCTCTTGAACTCGGGAGACAGAGGTTGCAGTGAGTCAACATCGCACCATTGCACTCCAGCCTGGGCTACAAGAGCAACACTGTCTCAAAAATAAATAAGTAAATAAATAAATAAAAATAAAGTTCAAGACTCTTGTGCCTTTCTTTATAAATCACTGCCCTGGTTTAGTCACAACATTAGATCCTAAGAATGGTAGTGTGTTTCTGAACACCTTTGGTACAAAATGATCATTTGGTTACAAGATTTTAGATAGTGAAATAACTATGTGTCATTTGTTGAAGCTTCTCCTGGCAATAAAAAACATATAAATTCTGAGTGTTCTCTTTACAGTGCTTCCTAGATCTTATGTTTTCCTAGTGTGACATTGTTAATATTCATATAGTTACGGTGTATCTCATGTTAGGTCCATGTGCTGACTTTCACTGTTCACATGTTGCTGCAAGGCCTCACCAATAAGCTGCAAGTCGGGGATTTGGACTCCTGTTTAGATATAATGATTGAGGTAAGACTTACAGAAATGAATTCTAATTTTTTTTTAAGTGGGCCAACGACACAAAAAAATCAATTCACAAAATAAGAAATGATAATAGCCCATAAAAATGAAAATAATGTAACTCATCATCTTTTAGATTAGCAGAGGTTTAAAAAGCTAAGACTAAAGCGAGATGGGCACTCTGTCACTGCAAGGAGGTCATAAATTGGTATGATCTTTCTGGAAAGTAAGTTGCCATTTTGTATCAAGAGGTTTTGAAATGAGAAAAGATTTTCAGTCACATCTAAGAATCTATTTTTAAGAAATAAGTTATGTTCACAGGAGCTTTATTTATAATACAGTGGGAAATTAATAATAACTTTTAAAATTGGGCCGGGCACTGTGGCTCGTGCCTATAATCCCAGCACTTTGGGAGACTGAGGTGGGCAGATCAGTTGAGTCCAGGAGTTCGAAACCAGCCTGGCCAACATGGTGAAACTCCGTCTCTAACAAAAATACAAAAACTAGCCAGGCATGGTGGTGCGCACCTGTAATCCCAGCTGCCCAGGAGGCTGAAGCAGGAGAATCGCCTGAACCTGGGCTGTGGAGGTTGCAGTGAGCACAGACCGCGCCACTGCACTTCAGCCTGGGCGACAGAGTGAGACTCTGTCTCAAAAAAACAAAACAAAACAAAATTGGATAGTGTACTAATTTGGAGGCTACCATTGTGAAGAGAATAAATTTGCCACATAACCTTTTGTTCATTTGTTTTAAAATGTGGACACTAACATTTTGAATCTCAATTTAAATATTTACATTAGGCCAGGCACAGTGGCTCACGCCTGTAATCCCAGCACTTTGGGAGGCTGAGGTGGGTGGATCACTTGAGACCAGGAGTTTGAGACCAGTCTGGGCTATGTGGTGAAACCCCATCTCTGCTAAAAATACAAAAATTAGTCCGGTGGGGTGGCACATGCCTGTAATCCCAGCTACTTGGGAGGCTGAGACACAAGAATTGCTTGAACCCAGGAGCTGGAGGTTGCAGTGAGCTGAGATCACGCCACTGCACTCCAGGCTGGGTGCCAGAGTGGGACTCCGTCTCAAAAAATAAGATAATTAATTAGACTAACAATTAATTAGACTAATAATTAGATTGCAAATGTTTGTAATTTATAATTAGAATGTAAATAATTAATTAGATTGCAAATATTCTAAGAACTTATTGAAGGGAAATTAAGCTACTCTTTGGTACATCAAAAAAGAAATAACTGTACAGTCATACAATTATATATGTACATCTGTGAAGGGTTTTTCTTTGTTCCCATTAGTATCACCTTTAAGTGTTTCTCATGTGTTTGTTTTTTTAGTAATTGGTCCCTAAATTGCATTGAAAACAAGTGCATTCTAAAAGAAATTTCTTCCATCTAATTTGAGTCCAGTCCAACTTGCACTTCTTTGATTTGGACATACCAGGGCCTTTATTCAGTGACTGCTTATGTTGGCATATCTTGCTGAGTGCACATAATTGCCATTTGTCCTTTTTCTTCCAAAGATGTTTAACCATGAGTTGTTTGGTGCTGTTGCTGAAGAGAAGGAAGTAAAGCAGATCCTCTCCAAAGTCATGGAAGCACGAAGAAGCAAAAGTTACGACTCTTACGAAATCCTCGGCAAGTTTGTAGGAAAAGATCAGATTACAAAACTTATCCTTCCATTAAAAGAGGTAAGGACTTGAATGCAATTCAGGAGATCACAGCATTACAATCTCATGAGTTCCTAAAAGGAACCGTGCGGGGCAAACTGAAACACTGTTCTTGATCACCCATGATTTCCTTTGGTGATAGGGCCCCAGGACCATATGGCCAGTGAGTGAATGCTTTGATTCAAAAATCATAGTCCGCTATGTAAAGCATGAGATGAGAAAGAAGGGCAACAAGAATTGAGTGCAGGTGAATATTATAGCTGGGTCAAGTCAGCAGCTAAGAACATGAAGAAATCCAGAGGCACACAAGCTGCATAGTGCTTATCTCTGAGGTTGAGATTATGAGTAACATTTCCTTATATGTTATGTCCATGTTTGAAATTTTATTAAGAATTTATTTTAGGCCAGGCATGGTGGCTCACACCTGTAATTCCAGCAATTTGGAAAGCCAAGGTGGGAGGAATTGCTTGAGCCCAGGAGTTCGAGACCAGCCTGGGTAACATAGCAAGACCCCGTCTCTATTTAAAAATGTATATTTACATTTACAAAAAAATTCATTTTAGTTAGAAGTAAATATATATTAGAAAGCCTTTGGACACAGATTGCCACTTCCAGGTTGCCAAGAGGAAGAAAACTGGCATGTATTGACATATTATATTCTAAGCACTGCTACATTATCTCTTCTAATCTGCACACCCTGTGAGATTGATGGTACTTCCATTTTACAAATTCAGGCTTGGAAAGGTAGAAAGGAACATGGTTAAAGAGAAAAGTCAGGGTTTAGGGTTTAGTTCCAGATCTTTCTGATCCAAGTTCACATTCCTACCATGGTTTCATTCTGCCTCCTGAAGATCAGGGAATGTAATTTACCCACCTTCCTATTGATTTCTGTGCTTATTGCAGAGGTGAACATCCAGTAAATGTTATTAATTTATTAGTTTTGTGTATTAAAACTAGAGCAAAGAGCACTATCTGTTGACATGAATTACATTAGGTCTAAATGTTCTGGTGCTAGATGAACTCCATAATTACTCCTAGAATGCATTTAGTTTTATCTGAGCCTTATCTAAGAGTGTTAGATGCCTTTTAAGGATGAAAAAGAGTCAACAGAGCACATATATCCGTGATGTATATTACAAAGTCCCTCCAAGGTATTGAGAGTTAATACTATGTCTCATGCAAGATAATAGCTCTGAAGCACCGAGTATTTCCTGAGGTTGCTGATCCTGGTTCCCATTAGGTTCCTCTGATTAGGCCCAATAATTGATATCAGACCCTGAGGCTTGACCATGGTAGCACTTCATTCTCGTGGTTTTCTATGAGGAGTGAATACATTGTGTTGATTATGTGTGTGTGTGTGTTTGCCTCTAAGTTACCCCTGTTAATGTACCAGGAGAGTTGATGTTAACTTAGAAGTCTCATATCTCTGGCATTGTGCCCTGAGGCCTCACCAGCAGAGAACAGGGAGGGAGTGGAGGAAACCCCGAGGCTCACAAGCCTGCACAGTGGTTCTTCCTGGGACTGAGATTATAGTTAACTTTTACCTTATGTGTTATATCTGTGTTTGAAATTATATTAAGAATGCTTTTTAATTAGGAGAAAGCCAAACGTATATTAGAAATCCAATATATAAAAGAAAACCGCCATTATGACAAATCAAAATGCATTTCTGTGTCATCTCAGCATGATATTTATGTTTTGCCTTTAGATCTTACAAAATACCACGAGTTTGAAACTGGCCCGGAAAGTTCACGAAACTTTACGCCGAATCACAGTGGGATTAATTGTAAATCAGGAAATGACAGCTGAATCCATTCTATTACTCAGTTATGGTTTGATCAGTGAAAATCTTCCCCTGTTAACAGAGAAAGAAAAGTAAGTTGGAAAAAAAACAAACTCATTTAGGTCTCTGTGTCTGATAAGCCATTCTGTGGGTTGTTTTAATAATTTGCTTTAGTAAAAAATAAAATTATATCCACCTGAGTTCTCAGATGGTACTTTATGGTGTGATACATTTCAACATGAGATTTTCTCATAAATGAGGTGACAGTGACAACAGCCAACTATTTTGGCATTTCTCTGATACCATTTTTAAAAAAGATTTATTGATTCAAAGATAGGATAAATTTTAAATCTGTATCTTGTATTCTGATTAAACAGAGATTGAGACCTTAAAAGATTTTAAAATATCTTATAGACTGGGCACAGTGGCTCACGCCTGTAATCCCAGCACTTTGGGAGGCCGAGGAGGGCGGATCACCTGACGTCAGGAGTTTGAGACCAGCCTGGCCAACTTGGTGAAACCCCGTCTCTACTAAAAACACAAAAATTAGCCAGGCATGGTGCTGGGCACCTGTAATCCCAGCTACACAGGAGACTGAGGCAGGAGAATCACTTGAACCCGGGAGGTGGAGGTTGCAATGAGCCGAGATTGCACCACTGCACTCCAGCCTGGGCAACAGAACGAGACTGTCTCAAAAAACGAAATCTTATATATTAGTAAACTTCATTTTGGTCTTGCTTCTGTGGTCTAAGAGAGACTCGTTGGCATTTATTTTCAGAAATCAAGGGAGTGTCCTGCTGTTGATCCTAATGTAAATATGTTGTCCTAGTAACCTTAATCAACAGCCTAATAATCTCTTCTGTGTCTCATGGTTTGGGGGTCCGGGGCAGGGGGCAAAACCCAAGCAAATGGCACATTATTTAGTGCTGGGCTCTCATCATTTTAGAAGGGCCACTCTAACTTCTTGGAATGCAGCTGACAGTGTTCTTTACCCTCTTCTCATGCCACGTGATTGACAGAAATCCAGCAGCCCCAGCACCAGATCCACGTCTGCCACCCCAGAGCTGCCTTCTGCTTCCCCCAACTCCAGTTCGAGGTGGACAGAAAGCTGTTGTGAGCAGGAAAACCAACATGCACATATTTATTGAGTCCGGGCTTCGGGTAAGAATTAACCTTAAAATGAGACTTGCTACTTTCAGGGAGTCTGCACCTTTTAATTTTCTGTTGAATTTCTAGTACTCCTCACTTCCATTGAAAATGCCTTACTGTAAATACATTTTAGATTTTTTTTTTACAGGTGCATTCATCCATTTACTATTTATCTCTTGCAACACTTACATTGAAGATGTAACTGTCCCAGAATTAATGATTCTGCTCTAATATGTATTAAGGTCTTACTGATGCTTTGCCCATGAGCCCCCTCTGAACTACTTTGAATTTTTTTAAGAGATGGTGAGTGGCCAGACATGGCAGCTCACACCCGTAATCCCAGCACTTTGAGAGGCTAAGGCAGGAGGATCACTTGAGGAGAGGAGTCTGAAACCAGCCTGGGCAACATAGCGAGTCTCTACAAAAAAAAATTATTTTTTAATTAGCCAGGCATGATGGCACGTACCTGTAGTCCTAGTTACTCAGGAGGCTAAGGTGGGAGAATCACTTGAGCCCAGGGGTTTGAGGCTGCAGTGAGCTATTGACGCACCACTGCACTCCAATATGGACAATATAGTGAGGCCCTGTCTCTAAAACAAAATAAATAAATAAAATAAAAGATGGTGAGCTTTTAAAAGCCCAAATCTAATCATTTCCTTTTTAAAACCCTTCATTGACTCGCATTTTTCTAACACACGTTCCAGCCACCCTGGCTTCCCTTCCCATCTAGAAAGTCACCATACTCTTTCCTGCCCTAGGAACTCACTGCCCACTCTTTGCTCTACAAAGATTTCTACAGAACTCTCAAAGCACCCTACCTGTACATGTCATCATTTCCTTAGAGTCTGGCTAAGATCCACCAAGACAGAGACCATGTCCATCCTGGTTATTGCCATGTCCTGTGTACTGAGCCAGTGCCTGGAATCACAGTAGATGCTGAGAAAATTGACTCTGGTAAACAGATGTAGCATCTCAGCTGCACAGCGAGCTCTCACTTTGACTTACTGAGACCCTCCCAGGCAGTTTGTCATTCCTTAAAAATTTTTTATCATTTCTAATAGAAGTATCTTAACATTTCTTGCTTTTCTCTAAACATCATTTCACATTTACCTAACTCTGGTTTAATGGGCAACTAATGTGACATATCTTTTTGGACTCTCTTAGCTGCTGCATCTGAGTCTGAAGACTTCCAAGATCAAGTCTTCAAGTGAACGTGTCCTGGAAATGCTGGATCCTTTTGTGTCTCTCCTCATAGACTGCCTGGGCTCCATGGATGTGAAGGTAAGCATCGGTTTGCACTCTGCATTGGAGCATTTGTTTCTTCAGAAGAACTATGTTTTGCAGAATACCTAATGGTTATATTTGGGCTCAAGCTTTATGAGATGATTGAGGTTTTTTTGTTTGGTTGGTGGGTTTTTTGGGTTTTGGGGGTTCTTTTTTTTTTTTTTTTGAGACAGAGTCTCGCTTTGCCACCCAGGCTGGAGTGCAGTGGTGCAATCTTGACTCATTGCAACCTCCACCTCCTAGGTTCAAAGGATTCTCCTGCCTCAGCCTTGCCTCAGCCTCCCAAGTAGCAGGGACTACAGACGCACACCACCACGCCCGGCTAACTTTTGTATTTTTAGTAGACACGGGGTTTCATCATGTTGGCCAGACTGGTCTCGAACCCCTGACCTCAGATGATCCGCCCTCCTTGGCCTCCTAAAATGCTGGAATTACAGGCGTGAGCCACTGTGCCTGGCCGAGATGATTGAGTTTTTAAACAGATTTATGACGTCATGAACCATCACTATTTGCTACATTAAATCGCTTCCCAATTTACTAGTTCTATAAATTTGGATAGCCTTTAACAGTTTTAAAAGCCCTCCTAGGTACGTTAAATATTTCATTTGATCCTCACAACTTCATGAGGGTGAATGATTTTGTCCCCTTACCAATATCATCATCGTCACCTTTGTCACTATTACTGCTCCATGCTATGAATCCCAAGAACATTATTTCTGATCTTCACAACCACCCGAGGCATATATTCTTACTATTTATGTTTTATAAATGAGAAAATTAGGGCGAGGGCCTAGGTACAGATCTAGGCTATGAACCTAGGTGCCGAGAGGTTAAGTAACATCTCTAGAGTCAAACAGGTAATCAGTTGCAGAGCTGGGATGTAAGCCAAGGTCTTTCTGACTCCCAAGCTTGCTCTTCTGTGTCTTCATCCAGCCCACTGAGGAGCTCTCAGCAGCCAGAGTAGCACGGGTGTTATTAGATAGAGCTGAACGAGCTGATCCAGGTGCTTTCAAAGGTTTGGCCTTGGAGGTTCAGGGATCTCAGCACACTTTTTCCATATCTTTTGCCATAGCCCTTAATTATATTAAATGATAGTCAGTTGTTCCCATGCCTAATTTCTGAGTTAACCATCTGCTGCATAAATGCAGAGATGGTATCCTTTTTATCTTTGTATTTATAATATCCAGTAGAGTGCCTCGTATACCTAATTCAAGCTTAGTAAGAGTAGATTACATTAAAGTACCATTCTAGAAAACAGAAAAGTCATTTAAGATGTATTTTTCCAAAAAAATTGTAAAATTGACCAACCTATCCAAATCATATAACCTCCATAAACCCCTATAAGTAGGTTAAAAATATGGCCGTGCATGGTGCCTCAAGCCTATGACCCCAGCACTTGGGAGGCTGAGGCAGGAGGATTGCTTGAGCCCAGGAGTTCAAGACCAGCCCAAAAATGTTTAAACAAAGATTAAATTATAAAAAGAATATGGTGCTTTTTCTTATTTCCTTATGATCTACCATCATAAGGATCCATTGTTATGGATAAGCAATAAATCCTTCTACAACCAGGAATTGGAAACGTCTTTATCTTCTTACATTTTGGGCACAGTTCTTCCAGAGTAGGCTGGGCTTAGCATCTTATTTATTCAGTGCAATCATTTAAAGAGTCTGCATAGCCTCAGGTGCTAGATAGTTGGATTCGGTCACATCACAAGTTGGTGGTGTTTTGTTTTGTTTTTTTCAGGTGATCACAGGTGCTTTACAATGCCTCATCTGGGTCTTGAGGTTCCCGCTACCTTCCATAGAAACAAAAGCAGAGCAGCTGACAAAACACCTCTTCCTTCTGCTGAAGGACTACGCAAAGCTCGGGGCTGCCAGGGGCCAGAACTTCCACCTTGTGGTCAATTGTTTCAAGGTGAGATGTCTTCACTTACACTTGGAAAAAGCCAGGATAGAGCCGGATGCAGTGGCTCATACCTATAATCCCAGCACTTTGGGAGGCTGAGGTGGGAGGATTACTTGAGCCTAAGAGTTCAAAAGACCAGCTTGATCAGCATAACGAGACCCCGTCTCTACATTAAAAAAAAAAAAAAATTAGCTGGGCATGGTGATGTGTACCTGTAGTCCCAGCTACTTGGGATGCTGAGGCAGGAGGATCACTTGACAGGAGTTAGAGGCTGCAGTGAGCTATGATCACATCACTGCACTCCAGCCTGGGTGACAGAGCGAGACCCTGACTCATAAAAACTAGAACCAGGATTAACATCAAAGTTAGTTTTCCCCATTGCCCTTTGTGGTTATGGCCAAAATTTTTTCCAGAGTAGTTTGCCAAGGCTAGAGGGCTGGCATCCTGTGTGGAAAAGCATACTTGTGTGTTGTGTTAAGCCCTTGTCATTTCACTGGATCCCAACTGTGGGATGTGCTGGCTGTTAACATCACTATTGTAACTTGCAGTGTGTGACCATACTTGTCAAGAAAGTCAAGTCTTACCAGATAACTGAAAAACAGCTCCAAGTTCTACTGGCCTATGCTGAGGAGGACATTTATGATACTTCAAGACAAGCCACTGCCTTTGGTCTTCTGAAGGTATGGTGTCGCAAGAATGTTGACTGTTACGGTTTATGAGTTTCACAGCAGATATTTTGAACACATAGATCATAGTGTTTTGACTAGCCGTAGACTTCTGAAATTGAGTTATTTGTAAAGATTAGTATGATTTTGGTGGGTCAGTTACAGGCGAACATTTGCTTATGGAAAATGTTTAAATGTGAGCTCTGTATTAACATTTCCAGGGAATTCTGTACAAATACAGGTATTCTCTTTTTATTTATATGTTTTTCTTCTTAGTGTAGTAAAATGTACATAACATAAAACTCACCATTTTAAAAAATTCACCATTTTTACCCATTTGAAGTGTACGTTTAAGTGTTGTGTGTTCTTTGTGCTTAAGTGTGTATCCCTTTTGAAGATACTTCATTGTGTTTGAAAATTTCCTGTGGTTGCTTTAGCATCAAGTCTGCTTCCATCCATCTGCAGCAAAACACATGAAATGAGTATATCTTTTCCTTTTGTATCTTAGGCAATTTTATCAAGAAAGCTGTTGGTCCCAGAAATCGATGATGTCATGCGGAAAGTATCCAAGTTGGCAGTCTCTGCACAAAGTGAACCTGCCAGGGTCCAGTGCAGACAGGTTTGTAGAGAGCACTTATCCCCATCGCAAGGGCTGGGCCCTGCTGCATCTTTGTGGCAGAGGTGTCAACATTGGCTGAATTCTGAAGACTACCTTGTGTCGTATTGTTGCTTTATGCTGAGACTTGGGCGTCCTGGTGCAGGTGGTCAGGGGAGGCTTTTCTGGGGACTGACAGGCAGGCCAAAATTTGAAGGAAGAAAAAGGCTTAGCTTTCAAGGTGAGGGGGCAGTAGAGGCTTGAGGTGAGTGAGAGCTTAGCTTGGTTGAGGAGCTCAACACAGGTAAGTGAATTGAGGGGTGGGGAGCCAGGTCGCGCAGGACCTTGTGGTCTTGTTAAAGATTTGGGGCTTTGTTCTTTTTTTTTTTTTTTTTTTTGAGATGGAGTCTCGCTCTGTCACCAGGCTGGAGTGCAGTGGCGCGATCTCGGCTCACTGCCACCTCCGCCTCCCAGGTTCAAGTGATTCTACTGGCTCAGCCTCCCGAGTAGCTAGGACTACAGGCATGCACCACCACACCTGGCTAATTTTTGTATTTTTAGTAGAGATGAGGTTTCACCATGTTAGCCAGGATGGTCTTGATCTCTTGACCTCGTGATCCACCCACCTTGGCCTCCCAAAGTGCTGGGATTACAGGCGTGAGCCATGGCGCCTGGTGGGGCTTTGTTCTAAGAATAGTAAGGAGCTATTTAAATCCTTAGGGAGAGGAGTGGCAGGATCAGGCTTATATCTATACATCTGTCAATCTCTAATTTTATGAGCACATACTGTGCCCAAAGAGGTGGAAAGGTCTAAGTTGGAAATAGGAACTCAGGGTTGCAGGTGGGTTTGGGCTGCTGAGGAGGCCAGGGTGGAAGGGAAGATGCATGTCTCTGGAAATAATTGCTTGGCCACTATTAGGAAGAAGAAGGGTGAGCTGCTATTAAGTACTAGCTGTGTGCCCAGCACTTTAAATGCATGACCTCTGTTTACAGGTACCCTTCAGAAGAAACGGTATCCCCATTTTACTGCTAGAGAAAGGCAGGCCTTGGAAACTTGAATGATGTCACTTAGTTCTCACAGTTTATTAATAAAGGAGGCTAGATACCATAGTGGTTTGAAAGTGCAGCCTTTGGACACAGACTAGGCATGGGATTCTGGCAGTGTCACATGAACAAGTTTCTTATTGTCTTGGCCAACTTCATTCCCTTCAACTAGAAAATGGGCTATTATCACGAACTTCCTAAGGGAATGATGAGATTTAACTGAGAAACACTTAACGCAGTGCTTGGCACATAGAGAGTTTTTAGTAAATGCATCAGTTATTATTATCAGTATTGATATTATCACTATGTTGTTATTCTTGTTGAAGGGGAGATACCAGGTTGAACCACAGTCCATACTGTGGTACACCTGTCACCACCTGTCACAGAGAGATCAGCTTCCAACCTGTGGGCTTAGATTTGAAGTCTTAAACCACAGTGCCATGGCAGGCCAGGGCTTGCCTCTGTCAGGCACATAGGGCAGGACCAGATAAATGGTGGGAGAAATGAAGGGTCACAGTTGCTATTGACCTCATAGGCAGATTTAGCTGGAGTGCATTGGAAAGCCTGATTGATTGCCATTCTGTAAAGTTTTTATAACCTACCAGTGAGTTCCAGAAAGCAGCTTAGGAAACAGGAATACTAGAGGCGAGATCCAAATAATCATCTGTGTGACTTTTGTTCCTAGGTTTTTCTGAAATATATTCTTGACTATCCCCTGGGTGACAAATTGAGACCAAACTTGGAATTCATGCTCGCTCAACTGAAGTAAGCTTAAGCTATTAACTACACAGGGGCGGAGGGCAGTTTCTTCTTTCCCTTTAACATGGTGGCTGTCTGAAAAAGGATGGGGCCTAAGTATAATGGTACATTCTCTGAGCATACTGTTATATGACACATTGACTTGATAATCAGACATTGTGCTTGGCTTCATATAGCCGTTCTCTGAGTTGCTTTTCAATCTAGTTTAACCATTGATTGTCATAAGAGTCCACTTAGGAGAATGTTGAAATCTGATACAATTACATTTAAAACTGCACAGTGATAGCTTAATGGATATATACAAGCATTAAAATTAGGGAAACAGAGCATTTTCCATTTTTTAAGAAGTAAACTGACACCTTGATATAATATTTTAATTTTTTTAATAATTATTGGTAAATTTAGAAGATACTAACAAATCCACCTAATGTCCTTCCCCTAGTTACGAACATGAGACCGGGAGAGAGTCCACCTTGGAAATGATCGCATATCTCTTTGACACGTTCCCTCAGGTACTGTGACCCCAGAGATAAGCCCCGTGACTCCTGGAAGTCCTCAGTCCCCCTTTGCTAGAGCATCTGTAGGAATTCCGTTCTGAGTGCTCACACGTGCCTCTTTTCTTTTAGGGGCTGCTCCACGAGAACTGTGGAATGTTCTTTATCCCTCTTTGTCTAATGACGATCAATGATGACTCTGCCACGTGCAAAAAGATGGCATCCATGACAATCAAGTCCCTACTTGGTAAAATCAGCCTCGAGAAAAAAGATTGGCTGTTTGATATGGTTACCACTTGGTTTGGAGCAAAAAAGGTGTGCATTGCTTTTAGTCACAGTTCAGTGACAAGTCAGCTTTGGGGATCATAGTTTAAGTAAGAATATATGTTATACAGTGTTGAATTGGTTTTTTTCCCAGATAGTGTTATTTTTGTCTGATTATGCAAATAGTATATTCTTAAAGTTTCCCAACGTGTAAGAAGTTATAGAAAGTAATATAAAAATCAGCCGTATTCCTACTACGTTATTGTTAGGAAAGTATTCCACTATATGAATGTAACATAATTTACTTAACTAGCTCCTAATGATGAATACCTTTGTTTCCAATTTTGCATATTCGATTACTGAAATGCAATTTTTATCCTTTTATCCACTTGGTACCTCTGTCACCATCATTGTTGGCCCATCTTTGTGAAACATAAACAACATGTGCCCTGTGTTAATGAGTAACTTGTTACATACCCACTTAATGTGGGGTGGGCATGAGACTTCTTTCCATTTCCTTTTAATTTAAAATGGAAAAAAAATATTAAAGTATTCACTGGATAATAATAATGCCTCTTTTTAAAACATTATTCTTGAGTGTAAAAATTTCCCCACATTTTGTATATTGGCCATCAAAGCTCCATAATTTACTGATTTCTGGCATCAGAAAGAAATGTTTATTGTCTCTGAATGTTGAGGACAAAATAATGCCCACCTTTATTTTACAGTTTCAGAAAAGGCCTCCCAAGTTCTCTTGACATTGTCTTGTGGTTTATTTTTGGTAGCGCTTAAATAGACAACTTGCTGCCCTGATCTGTGGCTTGTTTGTGGAAAGTGAAGGAGTTGATTTTGAGAAAAGACTTGGAACTGTCCTTCCTGTGATTGAAAAGGAAATTGATCCTGAAAACTTTAAAGATGTAAGTAATTTGCTAGTGAATAAAACTTTTCTAACTTATAGTTTTACTTGAGGTGATGTAGCTAACAGATTAGATATTAGCTTACAGGTTAAATATATTTATAGCTATAGCTATTTATAGCTAATCAATTAAATATTTGTGTTCAAAAGTGTCCTTTATCCTAAAAGCAAAAATTCAGTGTAGTTAGAACTTTTTAAAATGAACGTTATAGCCAGACATGGTAGCACATGCCTGTACTTCCACCTTTTCAGGAGGCTGAGGCAGGAGGACCGTGCCACTGTACTCCAGCCTGGCTAACAGAGCAAGACCCTGACTCAAAAGAAAAAGGGGGGGTTGGGGGATTAAAGTATCTTCATGGTATATGAAGATCATAGGTTCTCAACTCAGGCAATTTTGCCCCCCCCAGGTGACATTTGGCAATGTCTGGAACATTTTTGATTGTCACAACTGGAGGGTGGAGGTGCTATTGGGATCTAGAGCATAGAGGAGCAGGGATGCTGCTAACATCCTACAGTGCAATGGCAGCCCCCACAGGAAAGGATCATCCGGCCTACAATGTCAGGAGTGCCGAGGGAGGTTCAGAAACGGGTGGATTGACATGCTGGAGTAAAATTGTCCATCAGATACTGTCAGATTGTTGTTTTCATTGATTTACATCCGTCTTGTTTTTAGATCATGGAAGAAACTGAAGAAAAAGCTGCAGATCGCCTTCTGTTTAGTTTTCTTACACTGATAACTAAACTTATCAAGGAATGTAATATTATTCAGTTTACCAAACCCGCTGAGACTTTGAGTAAAATCTGGAGTAAGTATTTCCTTTTTTATTTAAATCAAACACATTTGTTGTCATAGAATTACTGAAAGTAGATTTGAGAAATTTGAATATGAATACTTCAGAAAGTATACAATGTCAGGAAAAGAGTCCATGAGAAAAAACTTAAAAGGTTCTATCAGAGTGATCACAGTGAAAATGTTCCCTTCTGAAAACAAAAAAGTATCTATGATTTCATAAGTAATACCTTTCAAAGTCCTGTTTGGTACTTAATAATTTCAGATATGTGTCTCTTTTTTTCCTATTTATTTTCCCTCAGGTACAACTGACAAGTAAAAACTGTAAATATTTATGGTGTACAATGTATTGTTTTGATGTATGTACTTGTGGTCTGTATTTCCATCCAGTCTTTCTTTTCGTTCAATAGGAATAGGGTTTTTTTTTTGAGAGGTTGCTTAGTTCCATATAAACTTTGATATCCTGTTTGTACCTAAGTAAGCATATTACTATCTATAAGACATCTAGTAGATATCCTTTTAAATAGCTATATAGTAGTCCATTATGTACATATGCCATTATTTACTAAATGATTTCACAAGTTGTCACACAGTTGTGCATCACCTAACAATAGAGATACATTCTGAGAAATATATTGTTACGCGATTTTGTTGTTTGAACTTCATAACAGTATACTTAGACAAATCTAGATGGTATAGCCTATTATACCCCTAGACTATATGGTCCAGCCTGTTGCTAAAATCCTGTACAGCAAGTACTGTACTGAATACTGTAGGCATTTGTAACAGGGTCTTTGTGAATCTAAACATAGCCAAACATAGAAAGGGTACAGTAAAAATACAGTGTGTATTTTTTTTTAATGAGTAGTGCCAAACCGTTTTATAATCTTATGGAACCACTTCTTTTTTTTTTTTTTTTTTGAGACGGAGTCTCGCTCTGTCACCCAGACTGGAGTGCAATGGCATGATCTCAGCGCACTGCAACCTCCTCCGCCTTCCGGACTCAAGTGATTCTTCCGCCTCAGCCTCCCAAGTAGCTGGGATTACAGGCACATGCTACCACACCGGCTAATTTTTGTATTTTTGTAGAGATGGGGTTTCACCATGTTGGCCAGGCTGGTCTTGAACTCCTGACCTCAGGTGATCCACCCACCTCGGCCTCCCAAAGTGCTGGGATTACAGGCGTGAGCCACTGTGCCCGGCCGGGACCACGTCTTATGTGGTCTGTTGTTAACTGAAATAAAGTATTCACCTGGTTTAAGAGCCAGAACTCAGATTTGTGAGAAATAACAAGGTTACTGTATGACCTACTCAGGTGTGGCTTCATTGCAACATGGCCAGATTATTACAAAGATTCATATAGATCAAAAGTAAAAACATGTCTGTGAAATATAGCAGCAAAGACTAAAACTGAGATATGACATGGTTAATCCATCCTGTTTCCCCAAAACCCACATTATAAAACTTTTTTTTTGAGACGGAGTCTCACTCTGTCGCCAGGCTGGAGTGCAGTTGTGTGATCTCAGCTCACTGCAACCTTTGCCTCCCAGGTTCAAGTGATTCTCCTGCCTCAGCCTCCTGAGTAGCTGGGATTACAGATGCTTGCCACCATGCCTAGCTAATTTTTGTAGTTTTACTAGAGACAGGGTTTCACCATGATGGCCAGGATGGTCTCCATCTCTTGACCTCGTGATCCGCCTGCCTTGGCCTCCCAAAGTGCTGGGATTACAGGCATGAGGCACTGCACCCAGCCTAAAACTTTTTTTTCTTTTCTTTTTCCTTTACACGGAGGGAGATACAGCAGGGAAGGGGAAGTTTGGGTCTCAATGGAGTGGTGGTCACTGGAGAGGGGTCACACTCAAGGCTAAGGTTTTTTCAAAGATAATTTTTAGACCATTAGTGTATCAGACTTTTAATCTGCTTATTTAGCATGCCCATCTTCCATTACATGTTTAAGTTCTTTACCAGCATTGGGAAATAAGATTAATACTGTCCGTGCTGCCTCCTAAGAACTTTATTGATGGTTAAATGAGATCATGTTCATGAAAATGTTAGGGTCTCAGCTGGGCATGGTGGCGTAGGCCTGTCATCCCAGCACTTTGGGAGGCTGAGGCTTGCAGATTGCTTGAGCTCAGGAGTTTAAGACCAGCCTGGGCAACATGGCGAAACCCCATCTCTACAAAAAATAACTTTCTGAGTATGGTGTATGGAGAATGGCCATGTAGCCAAATGCTGAAAATTAAGAATTTGAAGGTCAGATCGAGCTAGGGCCCAGGCCTGGCTCTGCCTGTTATAGCTTAGTATGTCACACAGCCTCTCTGGAACACTTGTTTCTTCATCTGTAAGATGGAAATTATAATTCCAACGTCACAGCATTGTTATGAGGTCTGCATGAGGTAATACATGTAACACAATTAGCCTTGTCCCTGGCATATAGAAAACCTTCAGTAAGTAAATGATAGCTTTACAGGCAGCTACTTGGAGCCACCAGTTCTACTCATTAGAAACAAGCCTGTACCTATATACATACTTACATTACTCAATTTAGAAAATGTAACTGTTGGCCAGGCGCAGTGGCTCACACCTGTAATCCCAGCACTTTGGAAGGCTGAGGCAAGTGGATCACTTAAGGAGTTTGAGAGCAGCCTGGCCAATATGATGAAACCCTGTCTCTACTAAAAATACAAAAATTAGCTGGGTGTGGTGGTGAGTGCCTGTAGTAACAATTACTCAGGAGGCTGAGGCAGGGGGATTGCTTGAACCCAGGAGGCAGAGGTTGTAGTGAGCCGAGAGTAGACCACTGCATTCCAGCCTGGGTGATGGGAATGAAACCCTGTCTCAAAAAAAAAAAAAAAGAAAAGAAAAGAAAAGAAAATGTAACTGTAACTGTTAATGTCACCTTATCTCCCTTGAATCTGAAACTAGTTCTTATGGAACTGGTCTGTTTGAGGGCTGTTTGTACCCCATTAGAGTCATTTAACCACTCTAGGAGTTGGTTTTCTAGTTCGCTTCCAGTGCCTCTCCCACCTCACTTCTCTCTAGCTCCTGTGAGCTTCTGGGAAGCAAGGACTATTTGTCTTTTTCTAAATTGATACATAATTATGCCTACTTATGGGGTATCTATGATATTTTGATACATGCATACAATTTCCAATGATCCAATTGGGGTAACGAGAATATCCTTCCCCTTGAACATTTATTCGCTGTGTTGGGAACATTTCAAATCTTCCAGCTATTTTGAAATGTTCAGTACATCAGTGTTAACCATAGTCACCCTACTGTGCTGTCCAACACTAAACTTATTCCTTCTATCTAATTCTATTTTTGTACACATTAACCAATCTCTTTTCATCCCCTGCCCCCACTTCCCAGCCACTGGCCTATTTTGTTCATCTTTGGTTCCCCACTCCAAACACATAATACTCTGTAAATGCTTAACTTAGTCATATTTACCTCTAAACAATCAGGAAGGCCGTGTGACATCCACGAATGCTTTTTGGTTCCCTTAGGTCATGTGCATTCTCACCTGAGACATCCACACAACTGGGTGTGGCTCACAGCAGCCCAGATTTTTGGATTACTCTTTGCCTCTTGCCAGCCAGAGGAGCTTATTCAAAAATGGAATACCAAAAAGACCAAAAAACACCTCCCAGAACCTGTAGCAATCAAGTTCCTAGCCAGTGACCTTGACCAAAAGGTAAGGTTTCTCTCAAACCTTTTCCTTCCCTCGTGACTGTAAGATGTTCCTTCTGGTTCATGTAACTATCTTCGGGCCAGCCCTTGGGAGAAACTCTTCCAACCAACAATTTGTTGTACAGGTGAATCAATAGGAATATTAGTCACTGGAGAGGGGTCACTCTCAAGGCCAGGGTTTTTTTCAAAGATAATTTTTAGACCATTAGTGTAGTCAGACTTTTAATTTGCTTATTTATTTAGCATGCCCATCTTCCATTATATGTTTAAGTTTTTTTTTTTTTCTTTTTTGAAATGGAGTCTCACTCTGTCACCCAGGCTGGAGTGCAGTGGTGTGAGCTCGGGTCACTGCAACCTCTGCCTCCCGAATTCAAGGGATTCTTCTGCCTCAGCCTCCCAAGTACCTGGGATTACAGGCGCACGCCACCACGCCCAGCTAATGTTTAAGTTGTTTATCAGCATTGGAAAATAAGATTAATACTGTCTGTCTTGCCTCCTAATAACCTTGCTGATGATGTAAATGAGATCACGTTCATGAAAATGTCAGGGGCCAGGCCAGGCATGGTGACTTACATCTGTCATCCCAGCACTTTGGGAGGCTGAGGCAAGCAGATCACTTGAGCTCGGGAGTTCGAGACTAGCCTGGGCAACATGGCGAAAACCTATCTCTACAAAAAATACAAAAATTAGCTGGAAATGGTGGTGTACACCTGTAGTCCTAGCTACTTGGGAGACTTACATAGGGGGATCACCTGAGCCTGGGGAGGTCAAGGTGACAGTGGGCTGTGATCATGCCACTGCACTCCAGCCTGGGCAAGAACGAGATCTTATCTCAAAAAAAGAAAAAGAAAGAAAGAAAAGAAAATGTTAGGGGCCATGATATATGTGTCTCTGGTTTCCTAGGTCCTAGCACAATGTCTTACTCATAGTGGAACCCCATAAATATTGAATGAGTGGAGGGTAGAAGGGAAGAAAAGAGGAAGAAAAAAAATATTGGACTGTTGCAAAGTGTTCTACTAGTAATGTAGAGGATTGGCCAGGCGCGGTGGCTCATGCCTGTAACCCCAGCATGTTGGGAGGCCGAGGTGGGTGGATCACCTGAGGTCAGGAGTTCGAGACCAGCCTGGCCAACATGGCAAAACCTCATCACTACTAAAAATACAAAAAATTAGCCGAGTGTGGTGGTAGGCGCCTGTAATCCCAGCTACTTGGGAGGCTGAGACAGGAGAATTGCCTGAACCCGGGAAGCAGAGGTTGCAGTGAGCCGAGATCACTCCACTGCAGTCCAGCCTGGGCCACAGAGTGAGACTGTCCAAAAAAAAAAAAAAAAATGTAGAGGATTATTACCTGTTTCTCCCCAGAATGTGAAAGTATCCCATTTATTTGGGATGAAATGCTTAGGGCAGGTAGAAGGGAGCAGTTACACCATTTCTGGTCGTGAACCCTTCCTCTCCTGATATACAGGTGGTTATTCAGAGCAAAATCCAGTACGTTAGTTGTATTACAGTTATTATGTTTAGCTTTTTAAAAACAATCAGAAATGTCCTGTGTTTTGTCTACCAATGTCCATTTTCTTTTCACAGATGAAAAGTATCTCTCTCGCCTCTTGCCATCAATTGCATTCCAAATTCTTGGATCAGTCTCTAGGAGAACAGGTAAGAATTGTAGTTCTCCCAGTTTAAAAGAAGGGACCGGCTGGGCATGGTGGCCCGCGCCTGTAATCCCAGCACTTTGAGAGGCCAAGGTGGCCAGATCACCTGAGGTCAGGAGTTCGAGATGAGCCTGGCCAACATGGTGAAACCCCATCTCTACTAAAAATACAAAAAAATTAGCTGGGCGTGATTGCGGGTGCCTGTAATCCCAGCTACTCGGGAGGCTGAGGCAGGGAGAATTGCTTGAATGCAGGAGGCAGAGGTTGCAGTGAGCCAAAATCGTGCCACTGCACTCCATCCTAGGTGACAGAACGAGACTCCGTCTCAGAAATAAAGAAAGGGCCTATTCTATCAACAGTCTAAGCTTACATTTGTTATTTTGTTTTGAACCTATCTTAATGCTTGGGGGATTAGATGAAATACAGACATACACTCAAATATATGTTCAAATACACATATGTCTTGTCAACACTGGGTCCGTGTTGGGATTACTCTTTGCTCCATTTAAAATTCCCAATAAGGGTCTGGGTGCGGTGACTCACGACTATAATCCCAGCACTGTGAGAGGCCGAGGCAGGTGGATCATTTGAGGCCAGGAGTTCAAGACCATCTTGGCCAACATGGTGAAACTTCATCTCTACTAAAAAGACAAAAATTAGCTGGGCGTGGTGGCGCATGCCTGTAGTCTCAGCTACACAGGAGGCTGAGGCAAGAGACTCACTTGAAGTGGGGAGGCAGAGGTTGCAGTAAACCGAAATCACCACACTGCATTCCAGCCTGGGCAACAGAGCTAGACTCTGTATAAAAAAAAAGAGAGAGAGAGAAATAGTTATTTCTATGTAGAATGGCGGAAGGAATTTAATGGAGGTAGAGATGAAAGCTGTTGTTAAAAATGTAAAATGGGGCTGGTGTGGTGACTCACACCTGTAATATCAGCACTTCAGGAGGCCGAGATGAGCAGATCTCTTGAGGCCAGGAGTTCAAGACCAGCCTGGCCAACATGGCAAAACCCTGTCTCTACTAAAAATACAAAAATTAGCTGAGCATGGTAGCCTGTAGTCCCAGTTGCTGGGGTGGCTGAGGCATGAGAATTGCTTGAACCCAGAGGCAGAGGTTTCACTGAGCCGAGATTGTACCACTGCACTCCAGCCTGGGTGACAAAGTGATACTCTGTCTCAAAAAATACCCAAAAAACAAAACAAAACAAAAAATGTAAATGGACGGCCTGGAAAGAAATTGTTTCCTTATTCTGTGTGACTTTAAAGGGTAGAACTAGTCCAGATAGATCAAAGTTACATGGAAATGGGTTTGGATGCCCTATGAGGAAGAACTTAAGAATGACCTAGGCCAGGCACGGTGGCTCACACCTGTAATCGCAGCACTTTGGGAAGCTGAAGCGGGCGGATCACCTAAGGTCAGGAGTTTGAGACCCTCCTGGCCAACATGGCAAAACCCCGTCTCTACTAAAAGTACAAAAATTAGCCAGGCGTGGTGGTGCATGCCTGTAATCCCAGCTTCTCAGGAGGCTGAGGCACAAGAATCATTTAAATCTGGGAGGGGAAGTCACAGTGAGCCGAGATTGCGCCACTGCCCTCAGCCTGGGTAACAGAGTGAGGCTGTCTTTAAAAAAAAAAAAAGGAATGATCTAAAAATGGAGCCATCATCATTTAATAGTTGTTAAATAGTTGTAATACCTAGTTTGTTTTTGTTTTCTAAGTGTAGAATACCTATTTTAGCTCGTGCTCTACTAAGCCTTATTTATTTCAAAATCAATGTCCAATTTCTCCCCCCCTCGCCCCCCGTTTTTTTTAAAGGTTGTTAAGAATTTGTTGTTCGTAGCCAAAGTCTTGTATTTACTGGAACCTTATTGTGAGGATAAGCAAAGTAAGATAAAAGACCTGGAAGAACAAGAGGCTTTAGAAGATGGCATGGCCTGTGCAGATGAGAAGGCAGAGTCTGACGGAGAAGAGAAGGAAGAGGTGAAGGAAGAGCTCGGCAGGCCGGCCACGCTGCTGTGGTTGATCCAGAAGCTGTCCCGGATCGCGAAACTGGAAGCTGCTTATTCGCCGAGAAACCCCTTAAAGGTGCGATGAATGCACAGAATGACTGAGAGTAGTCATTTCTCTTTGAAAAGTATTTTAATGATATTAGTGATCCTCCTAAGTCCCTAGAAACTTTATCTTTGAACCCCAAACTGCAGCAATAACATCCATCCCAAAATAGACTGAGCCCTGTTTTCTAAATTAATGCTGTGTCTATGATTGAGTGCTAAAGAGAAGTATTTCAAATGAAAAAAATGATCTGTACTTTCAGAGAACATGCATCTTTAAGTTCCTTGGCGCCGTAGCAATGGATCTTGGGATAGACAAGGTAAAGCTGTATCTCCCAATGATCATAGCTCCTTTGTTTCGAGAACTGAACAGCACCTATTCAGAGCAAGGTAACCCTGCCTCATCTGTTCTCCTGTCTTTTGCACGTGAGGATTTCTTACTTCTCTCCTGAATGTTTCCTTCTTCCTTTCTGTCCTCCCTCCCTGCCAGAGATTTATTTTTATTTATATATATATATTTTAATTATATATCATATACTTATATATGTTTATATTTATATATATACATACACACATAAATTAAAAAAAGAGAGAGAGACGAATATTGGTCTGTGTTATGCCAGGCTGGTCTTGGTCTCAAGCTCCTGGCCTCAAGCAGTTTTCCAACCTCAGCCTACCAAAGTGTTGAGACTATAGAAATGAGCTACTGTACCCAGCCAGAGTTTATTTTTAAAAAGAAAACTTATGAGATATCAAGATAATTAACAAACAAATAGGCATATTTGTATATTTGATTGCCCCCTTCTGTATGCTTTCTGCTCTCCCAGAAAGAATGTTTCTCACATAAAAGATGATGCTTTATCCTCAACATAGATTAAATAGTCAAAGAAAACTATGGTTTCCGGGTAGTTTTAAACCTCATAGCACAGTGAAAAATAATGAACAACAAAATGTCATTACATTCCCATCTTAAAAATTATAGGCTGGGCATAGTGGCTCATGCCCGTAATCCCGTACTTTGGGAAGCCAAGGTGGGAGGATCACTTGAGCCCAGAAGTTCAAGACCAGCCTGGGCAACATGGCAAAACCCCATCTCTACAAAAGATACAAAAATTAGCTGGGTGTGGTGGTGCGCACCTGTAATTGCAGCTACTTAGGAGGCTGAGGTGGGAGGATCTCTTGAGTCTGTGAGGTCGAGGCTTCAGTGAGCCGTGATTGCACCACTGCACTCCTGCCTGGGCAACAGAGTGAGACACTGTCTCAAAAAAAAGATTATAAGGGAAAAATATAAGTATTATCATTTTTATATGAAATAGTTTTAAAATATCATTTTAACATTTCTTCTTTTTCCTTGCCTGATACATTTCCCTCACTTAGTGTAATTGTTGGTAATAACAGTTAAAGAGGGAACTGGGGGCAGGAAGGAGAGGAGGTAAAGTGAATGTTCAGAGTTTAAAAATAAAACAAATGAAGCAAATGTCAAAGCAAGAGCTTTTATAGTCCTACAACCTTGAGAGAAAGTTTCCTCACTCTTAGAAAGGAAAAAGCAATGGTAAAGGTTGAGGCTGCTGACAAAAGCAGGTTCAGGTGTGCTTTGGTTCAAGCCAGTCAACATTTAATGAGCACCTAATATCGGCCAGGCACTAGGGATTCAACAGCAGGAAAGTTTTCAAGAATCTTGTGATCTAGAACAGATGTCCTGAGCTCCCGTGAAATTGAAATCGGGGGTTATTTGTATTTGGGGGTGAGTGGCAGAAAAGGGTGAGAGAGATGGCTTTTTTGTCAACTTCACAAAGGAGGCTTTGACACTCCCCCACAAAAAAAAAAAAAAAAAAAAAAAAACCAAAAAAAAAAAAGTTACTGTGGGCAG
The DNA here is from genome assembly GCF_009828535.3 of Hylobates moloch. Classification (NCBI taxonomy): domain Eukaryota; kingdom Metazoa; phylum Chordata; class Mammalia; order Primates; family Hylobatidae; genus Hylobates; species Hylobates moloch. Next base: position 31,594,064 of record NW_026652287.1, on the reverse strand, counting down.
AGCTAAGCCTCTGTGACCCATCATGGATTAGAGAGGGAATCTCTTGCTTTTCCCCCCATCTGCAAGAGCTCAACAGGTAAACAGAGGTTAATCCAAAACATTTCTGTCAAGGTCCCAAGTTACTTTAATGTCTTCAGGGCCAGGTTTCCGCTGGGAAGTGGGCCTCACATTCTCTGATTTCTTATTGCATCCTGGGTGAGGTGGTGGCTGGAGTGCTATGTCTAGCATTGCTGGTTTCCCCATTCCAGGAACATAGAGGCTAGTTTTATGTCAGTGTTTAATGTTGAAGTAACGGTGATAATGCTGCAAGAGTTAAAATTTTTTTTTTTGTTTTATTTGGGGTTTCTTGCCAGATCAGTAGCTGGATATAAATGTTGTACATATTGTTGATTTTGTTAATGTTCAAATGTGTCCTTTCCTACTTGTCTCTGATCATTACTCTTTGTGTGTGATTAGATCCTTTGCTGAAGAATCTATCCCAGGAAATCATAGAATTACTTAAAAAGCTGGTTGGGCTTGAGAGTTTCTCATTAGCCTTTGCCTCTGTACAGAAACAGGCTAATGAGAAAAGGGCACTCCGGAAAAAGAGAAAGGCCCTGGAGGTAAGTTTTCTCTTTGAAAATATGGCATGTTCACTGGACTTGATAACTACTAAGTGTGCATGTTTGTGTCACACTTACACTCAGGGAGGATCAAGGCTTTGAGTGGTTGGGGACTTTACAGCTGGGACTTCAGATTTTCTTTAATAAACATGTGTTTTTTACATTTGTTTCTGTATTTGATTCTTATTGGTTTAACATTTACTTTAAAAGTAATATAAAATTTCTGTTCTCTTTTCCAGTTTGTAACTAATCCTGATATTGCTGCCAAGAAAAAAATGAAGAAACACAAAAATAAAAGTGAAGCAAAGAAGAGAAAGATAGAGTTCCTGCGTCCAGGATATAAGGCCAAGAGACAAAAAAGCCATAGCCTGAAAGATTTAGCAATGGTGGAGTAATGTCTCCCTGTGCTGATACAAGCATGAACTTTCTGGAATATTCTGCTAGTCTGAAATTACAGCAGGTTGTCTGGGGCAGGGGGGAGGGTTTTTTTTTTTTTTTTGAGACAAGGTCTCACTCTGTCACCCAAGGTGGAGTGCAGTGACGACATCACAGCTCACTGCAGCCTCAACCTGGGTTCAAGTGATCCTCTCACCTCAGCCTCCCAAGTAGTTGTGCCTCCTAGGCACACACCACTGTGCCCGGCGAATTTTTTGTATTTTTTGTAGAAACAGGATTTCGCCATGTTGGCCAGTCTGGTCTCGAACACCTGGGCTCAACTGATCCGCCTGCCTCGGCCTCCCAAAGTGCTGGGATTACAGGTGTGAGCCACCCTGCCCAACCAGGTTTTATTATTTAAGTTAAACTTTGGATAGATTGTATAATATATAGTTTAATGTAATCATGCTCATATTTTTTAAATAAATAAAACACTTTATACTACTGCTGGGTCTTCACTGTCTAAAAAGCATGCGACACTAGTCAGAGTTTAAAATATAATTTGTAAATAAAAGGATACATTTTTAAATAGCAAGAAAAAATGTAGAAGTTAGCAATTAATCAGACAAAAGATTTGCAAATACTGCTCTATAGTACTTTCTAAAATTTTAGGAAAAGGCAGTAAGAAAGATCTGCACAAATAGAACTATAACCATGTTCATGGCTAGGAAGATTCAGGGTCATAAAATGCTACTTTTTCCCAAGTTGATCCCTTTGGTTAAATGTGTATCTGAGCAAAATCCCAAGAGTTCTTCACATTAACCCAACAAGCTGATTCTAAAATATATATGGAAGGTATTAAGCCGAGAATAACCATGACACTCTTACAAAAGTAGAACAGGATGAGGGGCTTGCCCTATTGGATATCAAAAGACAGACACAAAAACTATCTATAGAGAGAACGTGTAATAAATCCTACTTCATTAAGAACTTCTGCTTAGGAGAAAACACAAACTGGGACGTGGCATACAACACATAAACAATTAGTAGTACCAAGACATATAATCAATACTGACGAATCAACACAGATAATCTCATGGAAGAAGTGGCAAAAGCGAGAAATGAGCATTGCGCAAAAGGATAAACATAAATGGTCCTTAAACATTGTTAGCTGATATGGCTGTAACATTTTTTTTTTTCAAGTTATTATGCACTGCTTGGTAAGTAGTCATTACATTGAGACCCCCAAGTGCCACCCTGGCTACATGAAGTTCTTAGATTACATACCTTCTCACACCATAAGTTAAAGAATACCTGGACTAGTCGGAGTCCTACTGTACTAGCTATGTCTAGTTGTTAAATTGTTTGAGTCACTCCTGTATTTAGCCTCATTAGTAATTAGGAAAATGCTAGTTATCACCAGAATTAGATTCCATTTTGAAATCATCAGATAAAGCTGACAATACCAAGTGCTGGCAAGCATGGTGGAGCCACAGGAAATCTTATAAACCACTTTGGAAAGCAGTTTGACATTATCTTGTAAACCTGAAGACGGGTATACTCCCTGATCCCGAGTTTCACTCCTAGAGAAACCATGAACCACGGATCTGAAGAATGTTCTTGAACCATTGCTAAAAGTCAAGAACTAGAAGCAATCCAAATGTCTTTCCACAAGAGAATAAATAAAATAGTATATTCATATACTGAAACCAAGTAGCAGAAATCAGCTAATTATATATACATCAATATAGATGATATTCTAGAAACAATGTTGAGTGGGGGAAAAGAAAAATAAGAGTTGAATACTACTGTCATAAAATTGTGTGTACATACATAAATCTGTAGAAAAAAATTAACGATTTCAAAGTTTTCAGGATAGAGGGTACTTCTGAGAAGGAATAGGATCGAGGGAGAACACGGTGGGGTTGGGGAACTTAAACTGTCCTCATAATGTTCAGTGTCTTACATTTGGTGCCAGATTTCCAAGTTTATAATGCTTCATTACATTACTTTCTGTATATAAAATATTTCCTGATAACATTTTCTAATGTTCAGCCAAAACCACATTAATACAAAGTTATTAGTACAAAGAAAACAAGTGGTTTCTTTGAAACTTTACTTTTAAGGTTTACTATTTACACTAAAATGGTAATAAGCCACACTTATTTAGAGGTGGCTCAAGTTGTTTCTGTTGTTCAACCATATAGCATCTTTTGCCTCACTCTATACTTGACGTGGAAGAAATACTCTTCAGTGCCCCATATATTTGGGGGCATAGTGGGAAATCCACCCTATGTGCCAGGCACTTTGGATACATGTTGTTTAATCCTAGTATTCCTGAGCGATTCCTACAATTGGCTCCTATTTTACAGATGAAGAAACTGAGACTCAGAGTAAGTAACTTCCCTAAGGGTGATACACGATGTAGATGGTACAATCAAGATTCAAAGTCCATGCTTTGAGCTGGGCACGGTGGCTCACACCTGTAATCCCAGCACTTTGGGAGGCCAAGGCAAGTGGATCACTTGAGGTCAGGAGTTCAAGACCAGCCTGGCCAACATGATGAAACCGTCTCTACTAAAAATACAAAAATTAGCCGGGCGTGGTGGCGCGGCACCTGTAGTCCCAGCTACTCGGGAGGCTGAGCCAGGAGAATCGCTTGCACCTGGGAGGCAGAGGTTACAGTGAGCCGAGATCATGCCACTGCACTCCAGCCTGGGTGACAGTGAGACTCCATCTCAAAAAAAAAAAAAGTCCATGCTTTATAATTTGTAATTATGGGCTTAGAATATGACAGCATGTGGCATAGGAATCAAATGTTCATTCACTTCAGCATCTGTGCTTTGATGTAGTGTGTATCTCAAACGGGAGTTCTCACCCTTCTAAGGGCTTTGTAATGTATGAAAAGGGGGCCATCTTAGAAGACTGATTTTAATTAATTCTAAGTGACTTAAAGTAAATGCATGTATTGCTTTCATAAAATTTTTAAAAATAAAAAAACAAAATACTAAGGCAAAGATCAGAAAGGACAAAGATATCTGGGATATTGAAGACGTCTTTGTTTTTAATCAATAAATATTTATTGAGTGCCTACTGTGTGCCGGTGCACCACATTAGGTGCAAGGGATACTAACAGTAAATAAGATACGGTCCCCGCCCTCAGAGCTTACATTTCAACAGTTTAAAGTGCATCTCAGGTATTTCAGATAATAGAAGTAATTCTACCACTCTCAAATTTTTTTTTTTTATGCAAGACAACACAACCATAGGCCAGTTATAAAATAGAATGTCAGAAAGAAACATTTAGTATCATTTGTCCAGGTGCCATCTTACAGAAAAGAAACTACTAGAGTGGCCATTTGCACCTATGTTCTGATTTCAAGTTTGGTGTTTTTCCCATTGCCAAGCCTCTCATAAAACAATATTCAGATTTGCCATGTATATATCAATATCCAAACACTGGTAGCATACCTGTGCAGTTGTCTCCTGCTAGACAAGGACCATATAATTTATAACTTACTTAAGTGTCCACTTTCTTTATCCCATCCTATTCTTTGTGATAAACCAGAGGGATCAGGCTTAACCAAGTGCTGAACTTTGGGGCAACTTCATGCCCTAGGATTCAAGATGGCCTGCAGCTACATGCCAGGTCTGCCTGACAGGACCTTACTTCCCTTTTTTGCAGTTTTCCTGAACTGCCGAGAGGCAGCTGTACAAGCTTTACGAACCTCAGGCTGTAAGTGAACTTGTTTTCTGCATTTTCCAGCCATGTGCCATTGACCAGAAGTGAACTCAAGTATAAATTGCAAAGGGCTACTTGTCAAGATGACAAATATCTATCCTACTATTTCAACTATGAACATATTCTGAAATGCCATATGCCAGGCGCCATACCAGATACTAGGGACATAAATATGAAAAAGTCTTTGCCCCTCAGGAGTAATATTGTTGTACTGGAACACTTGTAGCTGAAGGAAAATCTCCAAAAAAGATTTCAAAGAGACTAAAGTAGGAATGGGTGCTGGAGAATGAGCAAGAAGGGTGAGAGTCCCGCGGGTGAAGGGAGAAAGCAGCAGAGAATGAATACAAGCCCGGAGAATGAACATAAATGTGAGGGGAAGAGGCCAGAGGCCAACACTGGAAGGACAGTAAGGGCCAAGAAAGGAACTATTCATGTTTCTGAGACCTGCGGGGAACCATAGTATTAAGCTCTCATTACAAGCACCTAATTTCTTAAAGGCTGGTTTTCCAACTTAAGTGAAAGAAATTCACCCTGTTTTTAGCAATTATGAAGCACTATATTTACTTCTGTCACATTAGCTGATTCTGTGGCGGACTGGGTAATTTGAAAAGCTCCTTTGAACATGAATTGTTTTTAAACGTACAGTCTAGCAATAAGCCTAATTTTTAAAACAGAATGCTTAATTTCTCCCTGTACAATCAGTAAGATTTTGATTTTTAACAAGTTTACATGTCCAATTACATGTAAAGGAATGAAAACCAGTAAAGACACCTTTTATAATCTGAAAATAGATTTTTAAACCTTCCTTTAATGTGAAATTTTCTCTTTCAAGTGTTATGAATTCCATCAAATATAACCATTTAGGATTATTTATAGTATGTCACTGATCACTTCTACTAGTATAGACAAATAAGTTTATAGACATTATTTTGAATGTAACTAATTAGCATAATTTTATTTAAGAGTTAGACTGTGTTGTCAATACTGACATTTTTGGGAATATATAATATAGTTTATGAGTCAAGCTTCTGAACCAAAAGTTTTACTTTGAGCCCTATTCCTACCTTACCAGCTAGCAGGTGACTTTGGGCAAGCCAACCTATTAGAACACTGGGTCCATGTCCATACAGTGAAGACATCATAACCTGTCCTACCTACTTCACAAGCTTCCTGTACCGATCAACTAGATCAATATATGTAAGATTTTTTTTTGACAACTATAAAGTACTATAAAATGACAATTACAGATAAGTCAATGAAGTTAACCATCAAAATAATATTCATGCCTATAACCAAAACAGCTTAATAAAAAGTGGTCAGGTTAGCAAATAGAGATTATATTATACAAACTATGTTCCTCACCTACTCTCATACTGATCTAATCTTTGGAAAGATAATTCATTTTAAGGGGAAAAAATCTGTTAAGATATTTTTTAGTATTTATACAAACAAGCTGCAACTACTATTCAAAAATAGGTTTTTTTCATCCAATAGGAGTACACTCTTTAATAGAACTGTATTTGAGTAAGAATTCCATACAAATAGAATATATACCTTAACACAAGAAAGCAAAGAAAAGAATATTTTACATTACATAGAACATTCAGGTGATTTGATTGAATTATCCCTCCAACTAAATACTTATTTTCCCTATTTACTACAAACATTGCAGTCAGTCAGTATATGCCAATAATCATATAGTTTTAACATGTAGTAGTGTGAAGTACACTTGACTGTTTCCAAAGGGAGAGAGGTGATGTAGTCTTCATTTCAGGGGAGAAGAATGGACTGAATTACTGTCTGCTTTTTAATGTTTCAACTAACCTGTAAAGAGAAAATGAACTGTTTCATAAAATTAATTTTCAGGTATAAAGCATGATCATCTATAATAAACTTTGTATTGGAGGTAGATTCCAAAGTACTTAAAATGATGACAGCTAACACAGATGAGGTTATGTACTAGATATCCATAAGGTTCCTTTAAGCTTTGAATTTGTCCATGATTTGAATGAAAAATTCAAAAAAGACCAAATATCTATTTTCCAAGCTACTACTACTTCTGGGCTACATATGGATGACTCAGAGGTGAAACTAGTCTCGATCCTCAAGGAGGTGATTATCTAATGAGTAGATGAACAAATCAAACAATTACAAGACAGCAAAACAAGTACTATGTCACTAATCTGTGACAAAGGCATCTAACTTTGAGTGATTAGGCAGTAGGAATACAGATACATTAGGAAAAGCTCTTCAGAAGAGAGCCTTAAGCTAATTCCTGAAGGATAAGGAATTGGAGGGTGAGGTGAGGCAGGGAAAAGGCTAAAAATTGGCAAAGAATTTGCTTATGTAAGTAACTGTAATCAGGTAAGTGTGATTGAGAAGAAGACAGATGCACCTGAAGACCAGTGGGAGAAAACGCTGGAGGAACTTATGAAATAAGCTGTTAAGTAAATCAAAGTTTCATCCTCAACACTGGAGAAAAATTACACGTGGACGTGCATAGCTGCAAGCACACACAAATGCACAGATGGCTTCTGGAAACATGATACTTGCCATTCCATTGCCTCATCAAGGCCGGTGCCTTTGGTTGCTGACGTTTTGAATATTTGCCATTTTCGGTCCTTCAAGGCAGGTAACCCAAGTGAATTTGCCATCTCTGAGGAGGTCATGGCCTGTTCCATGTCCTGTTTATTTGCAAACACCACTAAAATGGCTTTTCTCAGCTCTTCTTCCTAAATGAAATTGAAAATATTTAATTTCTTTTAACTAATGTGCTCTCTCGAGTTTAGAAAATGTCCAAAAATACATTTTAAAAGTGTATTTTATAATTATTAATATATTATATTCATTATACATTATGAAATTATATAGAAATTATACAGAGAAGTATAAAGAAAAGAAGTTTCACCCATAATCCTACCTCCCAAATATGATCACTGTTAACATTTTGGGTGTTTTCTACTAGTACTTTGTTTTGCAGATGCTTAAGAGTTTATTTAGTAAATACATTTACACACTTAAGATCACAGTTATATATAGTTCCACACCCTGCTTAAAAATTAAAATCATGTTTCTCCAAACTATAACAACTTTTTCAAAATAAAAAAATGGCTAAATATGCTCTACACTATGGATGCATGCACCATAAACTGTGTTAACTATTTTCTAGTATTAGACTCTTATTAGAGTCTTTCCACTAAACTAGTGGATAAACCCAAGTGGCAGGGTCTTTATACAAAAATTTCTGTTTGAGTCTGTTTCCTTAACACAATATTCTAAAAATGGAGTCAAAGTATGAACAGTTTTTTTCAGGCTTTGATAAACTGAATACATGCATGAACAGCTTTCCAGAAAGGTTACCCTACCAACAGTGTATAAAAGTCTTCATCTTCAATGCAGCCTTTGTAGAGTTGGGAATTATTTACTTTTCCAAACATAGCATCTCATTATATATTAGTAGGGTATTCGAAATGCAAATGGGCTGAGGCAGGAGGATTGCTTAAGTCCAGGAGTTTGAGACCAGCCTGAGGAACACAGGGGTCTCTACAAAAAATTTTTTAAAAAACAAACAAAAAAGGAAGCAGAGAGAGGAGCTCAAGGTTATAATAAGCTTTGGTTGTGCCACTGCACTCCAGCCTAGGGGACAGAGGGAGACCCTGTCTTCTTTTTCCTTTTTTTAAGACACTGTCTCACTCTGTTGCCCAGGCTGGAGTTGCAGTGGGGCAATCTTGGTTCACTGCAGCCTCCGCATCCCGGGTTCAAGTGATTCTCCTGCCTCAGCCTCCTGAGTAGCTGGGACTACAGGTGCCCGCCGCCACGCCCAGTTAATTTTTGTATTTTTAGTAGAGATGAGGTTTCACCATGTTGGTCAGGCTGGTCTCGAACTCCTGACCTCGTGATCCACCCACCTCGGCCTCCCAAAGTGCTGGGATTACAGGCATAAGCCACCGCGCCCTGCTGACCTTGTCTCTTTAAAACAAATGCAAATGTTATTAGCAATGTTTTTCCCCTATAAATTGCCTTTTGCTCATTTTGCAAAAGATCTTGCTATGATTAAGATCACTAATCCTTAGTCATTGGTTTCTGGTTAGGCCTGGTTTCTTATCATAATCTTGTTTATATTTGCCATATCTGAGCTTTGGGGGAGTTTTGTTTACATTAATATAATTAAATCTCATCTTTTGAATTTCTTATATGTTCTTATAATTTTCATTTTTTACATTTAATTATTTACCCATTTAGAATTCAGTTTTGTGTATAAGAAAGTTGAAAGGCCAGGCACGGTGGCTCACATCTGTAATCCCAGCACTTTGGAAGGCTGAGGTGGGTGGATCACCAGGTCAGGAGTTCAAGACCAGCCTGACCAACATGGTGAAACCCCGTCTCTACTAAAATTACAAAAATTAGCCAGGTGTGGTGGTGTGTGCTTGCAATACCAGCTACTCAGGAGGCTGAGGCAGGAGAATTGCTTGAATCCGGGAGGCGGAGGCTGCAGTGAGTCGAGATTGCGCCACTGCACTCCAGCCTGGGCAACTCCGTCTCAAAAAAAAAAAAAAAAGTTGAAACCTAAACTGCTTTTGTGTCTATATTTTTTGTTTGTTTGTTTTGAGATGGAGTCTCACTCTATCACTCAGGTTGGAGTGCAGTAGCACGATCTCAGCTCACTGCAACCTCCGCCTCCTGGGTTCAAGTGATTCTCCTGCCTCAGCCTCCCATGTAGCTGGGATTACAGGCATGCGCCACTACACCCGGCTAATTTTTGTATTTTAATAGATATGGGTGGCCAGGCTGGTCTCAAACTCCTGACCTGAAGTGATCTGCCTGCCTCGGCCTCCCAAAGTGCTGGGATTACAGGCATGAGCCACCACACCTGGCCTGTGTCTGTATGTTTTAACAATAACAGTCCTGACTCGTACTTGGCCCATACTTAACATAACATGGTATTTACTGATGAATTAAAAGTGACTTCCTAAAGAAAGAATCCAACTTTTACTTCTTTCTCTGTAAGACTTTATAAGTGAAATCCTAACAATGCAAGTAACAACAATCCTGCACAACTCCAGAATTGTAAACTGAAGTCAATAATCCATTCCTTTTAAGCAATACTTTATATGATAGAAATACGTTATATCATGTGAATTATACCTAAATAAAGCTGTTCTTTAAAAAACCCATTATACCCAAGGCAATTAAACCTTATCCTTACATTTAAATTTGGTCTAAGAAGCTCTTATAATAAATATAATGCTATGATGTAAAAAAAAAAAAAAATTAACCAAATGTTTAAAACTATTAAGTCTGCAATTTATAACCTGGAAGCCATTAAGAAGTCAGTAGTTCAAGGAATCAAAAGTCCTGGGCTGAGTGCGGTGGCTCGTGCCTGTAATCCCAGTACTTCGCGAGGCCAAGGCGGGCAGATCAGGAGGCGGGCAAACTGCTGAGGTCAGGAGTTTGAGACCAGCCTGGCCAACATGGTGAAACCCTGTCTCTGCCACAAATACAAAAATTAGCCGGGTGTGGTGGCAGAAGCCTATAGTCCCAGCTACTCAGAAGGCTGAAACAGAAGAATCACTTGAACCTGGGAGGCGAAAATTGCAGTGAGTGATCACGCCACTGCCCTCTAGCCTGGGCGACAGAGCAAGACTCTGTCTGAAAAAAAAAAAAAAAAATCAAAAGTCCATAGTCCCCTCATCTGAGGATGCTTTTACCTAGGTACCAACTGGCCTAGAACTTATATTTAAACATCCCTTGCTTAAACAATTCAGAATCCAGTTTTTGACAAGAGAAAGAAACTTATCCATCTAATTTTCCAGAGCAAGGGCAATTTTATTATCATAGTACATTTGATTATTTTTTCATTTTTTAAAAACGGATTATTTAATTCATCCTCTGAATTTGATCAGTTAGCCAATATATGATCTTATTAACTTCAGTGAATAAGATGTATTGAATTCTTAATTAAGTGCTATACATTGTTCCACCTATCAGGGTAAACTCAAAGAACTTAATTTTAGAGGGAGAGATACATAAGTAAACAAATATATATTTTTTTAATTTTTATTTTTTAAGATGGAGTCTCACTCTGTCACCCAGGCTGTAGCGCAGGGGCACGATCTCGGCTCACTGCAACCTCTGCCTCCCGGGTTCAAGCGACTCTCCTGCCTCAGCCTCCCGAGTAGCTGGGATTACAGGCACACACCACCATGCCCGGCTAATTTTCTTGTACTTTTAGTAGAGATGAGATTTCACCATGTTGGACAGGCTGGTCTCAAACTCCTGATGATCTCTGGTGACCTGCCCGCCTTGGCCTCCCAAAGTGCTGGGATTACAGGCATGAGCCACCACGCCCAGCCAACAAATACATTTGAAAATAATGTAAAAAAACAGTAAGTGGGGTGCAATGGCTCACACCTGTAATCCCAACACCAGGAGGCGGAGGCAGGAGGATCACCTGAGGACAGGAGTTTGGGACCAGCCTGGGCAACATAGCTAGACCCCATCTCTACAAAAAAAAAAAAAGAAAAAGAAAAAGAAAAAAAAGAAACAATATTGGTATAAAGAATAAAGAAGGGTAAAGGATTAGAGAATAAATGAGACTTCTGGGGAAGAGATGTGGGAAGGAAGGCAGCCATGCAAAGATGCTGGAGAATAGTATTCCAAGCAGAAGGATCAGCAAGTACAAAAGGCCCTAAGCCAGGTGTGCAAGCTTGTGTCCAAAGAACAGAAAGAAGGTCTGTGTAGCTAAAGCACTGTAAACACTGGGAAGGGTAAAAAAACGATAAACGTGAGGCCCCCAGTAACCCAGAAATATATATTTCTCTGAACTTGAATCCTTCTAAAACAGCTAAAAATAAAAAGACATATTTTAAAAGTCACATCAAAGAAGTGACTTAGAATAGATGCTTTTGTTTAAGTGAGCTCTGAACCTCCTGGAAAATCAAGCAATCTGGCTTAAAGGAAGAGGAAGTTACAAGGATAGTTTTTGTTGTTGTTTTGTCTCCAACCCTCTCCTCAACTGTATTTTTGGAATAGAAAACAATTTGCATAAAAGAAAATAATATTAAAAGGATGGAGGGAACAACCCCTGCATTCTTTTTAATTATTCTTCAATGTAATAATATGTACCGGAAATAGTAAGCAAATGTAAAAGACTTCCCCACATTTTAAAGTGGTTACGTTTTCTTACCTCCAACATGGCAACTAACTCTGATTTGGAAATGCCAATTCGGTCTCGGTCACAACTGTCTACTACATAAATGACTGCATCTGTGTTTGAATAGTAACACCTCCAGTATGGCCTAGAGAAAATTCAAAAGGGGAGAACATATTGTTATTGTTTTATTTTTATTTTTATATTTATTTATTTATTTTTTTTTTTTTTTTGAGACGGAGTCTTGCTCTGTCGCCCAGGCTGGAGTGCAGTGGCGCGATCTCGGCTCACTGCAACCTCCGCCTCCCGGGCTCACGCCATTCTCCTGCCTCAGCCTCTCCGAGTAGCTGGGACTACAGGCGCCCGCCACCACGCCCGGCTAATTTTTTGTATTTTTGGTAGAGACGGGGTTTCACCGTGGTCTCGATCTCCTGACCTCGTGATCCGCCCGCCTCGGCCTCCCAAAGTGCTGGGATTACAAGCTTGAGCCACCGCGCCCGGCCTGTTATTGTTTTAAAGACGCAACTGACATATCAATTGCCAATTCTGTCCCACATACGTTAGAATTAATGCCTTAATGATTTACTGTTTCTGGTGGATATATGTACCACATCCCTCAGATGTGATGGAGTCAAAAGAATGTTGATAAACATTGGCTGGGCACGGTGGCTCACACCTGTAATCCCAGCATTTTGGGAGGCTGAAGCGGGCAGATCATCTGAGGTCGGGAGTTCGAGACCAGCCTGAACAACATGGAGAAACCCTGTCTCCACTAAAAATACAAAATTAGCTGGACATGGTGGCAAGTGCCTGTAATCCCAGCTACTCGGGAGGCTGAGGCAGGAAAATCACTTCAACCAGGAAGGCAGCGGTTCCAGTGAGCCGCTGGTGCCATTGCACTCCAGCCTGGGCAACAAGAGTGAAACTCCATCTCAAAAAAAAGAAAAAAAAAAGAATGTTGATAAACATTGAATCACAGGACCAGGGAGTTCCAAAATGAATTCAGACTTCAGGCTGACAAAATTTACTTATAATCTATGAAATCACTAAATATACTGATAGAAAAGTTGTACACAGACCTGATCATTACATCTTCTTAAACAAACCTTTAACTAGGCACCCCTTAAGAGAAATAAACTTTTTAAATGTGATTTTATTTAACAGTCATGAAAGTAATCACTGACATCAAGCAGTAGAAATGGCTAAAATTATAAATAAACTCAAAAGTGATTCAAAAAGCCTACTCTGGCTTGGGAGGCTGCACAATTTAAAAAAAAAAAAAACGTGATTCAAGAAATGAGTCAAAAGAAGTCAGAATGTTTGGAGAATACATTACTAATCTTTTAAGATGGTACTATCGTGAGCAACTACTGATGGTCACCAAACATTCGTTGTTGCCATGTCAAGCCCAAAATGCTAAGCAGAAGACCTGAACTGCAGAAGGCATTTATTTTTTATTTATTCATTTTTTTTTTTGAGACAGAGTCTCACTCTGTAGCCCAGGCTGGAGTGCAGTGGTGTGATCTCAGCTCACTGCAACCTCCAGCTCCCAAGTCACAGTACAAGCAATTCTCCTGCCTCAGCCTCCCAGGTAGCTGGAATTACAGGCACACACCACCATGCCCAGCTAATTTCTGTATTTTTAGTAGAGACGAGGTTTCAACATATTGGTCAGGCTGGTCTCCAACTCCTGACCTGATGATCCGCCCACCTCGGCCTCCCAAAGTGCTGGGATTACAGGCATGAGCCACCAAGCCTAGCCAATGGCATTTATTTTTATATTAGCCCTAAATGGGATGCCTGCAAGGTACTTTAATGAATTCCAAAACAATGTGTTTCAGAGAGGAGAGACTGACAAGAACTACATGGAGGGTCCTTTCTAGTTGAGAATAGCTGAAGTAATAAGGTCTTGAGATTTTCATGAAAACATTTTCATTAAACAGGTATCTGGAAAACTGGGCTTCCTTAAGTTTTAACTCAATGGATGCTCTAAGGAAATAGTTCCAAATTTTATCTCATTTTAAACTAGGTGGCTCCATTTAAATTACAATAGAACACATATTCAGGTTTACTGATGTTAACCCTTAAAAGAACCAATAAATGTCAAATACTACCAAATAAACTGGTCTTTGTACCATACCTGATACTTGTCTGTCCTCCTAAATCCCAGACTTGGAATTTAAGGTTTTTGTACGTCACCGTCTCTACATTAAATCCAATGGCTGGAAGAGAAATCAAATCAGTGGTATGTGTAGACTAATACATTCCACCTTCAAAATATCCTAATTGAGTTACAGCAATTAATGGTAACTGTTATTAGAGTTTAAAAAATATATTTATATAATTTGTCTTAGGATTTGAGTTAAAAAGAAATGGTAATTGTTGAATCACATTATTGGTTGAGATTTTATACCATTTAAGATGAAATAGTATGCTCTGCTCCCCCACACATGTGCAGGTGTGTGCACAAAACATCAACTAGCAAGATCAATACCATCTTCAGGATATTTTTAAAAAGCCAGCAGTTCTGCAAATAAAGTATATAATTTTAGCTCAAATAAATTAAAAAAAGAATTAAAAAAAGAAAAAGGAAAGCATAATTTTTAGCTCAATGGAAATCCTATTATATTAAACTCCCCTCATAATAGAGTAGTTAAAAGTGTTTGAAAGCTGTATTTATAAAGTACAGTTGTGGATGTACTATAAAAAGCAGAATTTTGGCTGGCAGCAAATAAACAGACCAAAAGGAAGAGAAGCTAAACTTCAGTCCTAAACTTCAGCATGGACACAGCCATGGCTACAGCTTTCAATCTCACAGCCCATCTGCAGACATCCTCAAGAACTCACTTGTAATAAGGTCATGGCTGGATGGTCAAAGGGCAGGTGTCCCATCCCTTTTCTCTGCCATCCTTCTTAGGTGAAAAATAGGTAAAAAATAACTTCCATGGCTGGGTGCGGTGTCTCACACCTGTAATCCCAGCATTTTGGGAGGCCGAGGCGGGTGGATCACCTGAGGTCAGAAGCTCGAGACCAGCCTAGCCAACACTGTGAAACCCCATCTCTTCTAAAAATACAAAAAGTAGCCAGGTGTGGTGGCACATGCCTGTAATCCCAGCTAGTCTGGAGGCTGACGCATGAGAATCGCTTGAACCTGGGAGGCACAGGTTGCAGTGAGCCGAGATCGTGCCACTGCACTTCAGCCTGGGCAATAGAGTGAGACTCTGTCTCAAAAACATAAATAAATAAAAAATAACTTCCAGCTATAACTGGACAATTAGCTTTTGTTTTATATTTAAGTTTGCAGTGGTAAGTGACACCTTTGAATATTTGGCAAGTATGTCTATTACAATTAAAAAATAACAATACTATGACAAATTTGAGCAAAAAACTAAAATGCAAGTTCATGATGTCTCCCTTAGAATTAGGTAGGAATGTAATCACAATGTTCACCAATAGTAAAAAACATCATTTATATGTGCAAGACAAGAGAAAGGTGTAGACCGGGTGCAGTGGCTCATGCCTGTAATCCCAACACTTTGGGAGGCTGAGGTGGGAAGATCACTTGAGCCCAGGAGGTAGAGGTAGAGGCTGCAGTGAGCTACGATTGCACCACTGCACTCCAGCCTGGGCAAAAAAGCAAGACACTGTCTCAAAAAAGAGTGTGGTGTAAAGCAGCACTCACTGAAACTTGAAACTATCCACTGTGCTGCTCTGTACACTGCAGGAGACGCCCAGAGATGGGTCATTTTGAGAAGCAAAAACTAAGGGAACTAAAATTTACTGAAGGTAGCAAAAAGGAATAACAGACATTACAGGGTTCAAAACGCTCTTCTTTGAGGCTAGCCTCTTTTGTTTTAGACCATAAATTTAAACAGTAACAATACAGAAATACCCTGAGTGACAGACTAACGTTAGAGGCATAATTTAAAAAATCTTGAGCAAACTGTATGAACTCTTTAATTTAAATGTATTACTCTTCTCCAAGTAAATTCAGGGCAACAAATGAAAAAGTATAAATAACAACAGTATTCTCATACAATCAAATAAGACTGTTGGAGAATATTTTTGTAAGACAGTAATAATTGATTAAAATTGAGGTATTTCTTCTCTTAATAAGTATATACATATATACACATACATATTTTGAGACCGAGTTTTGCTCTTGTTGCCCAGTCTGGAGTGCAATGGTGTGATCTCGGCTCGCCACAACCTCTGCCTCCCGGGTTCAAGCGATTCTCCTGCCTCAGCCTCCCGAGTAGCTGGGATTACAGGCATGCACCACCACACCTGGCTAATTTTGTATTTTTAGTAGAGATGGGGTTTCTCCATGTTGGTCGGTCTGGTCTCGAACTCTCGACCTCAGGTGATCCACCCACCTTGGCCTCCCAAAGTGCTGCCATTACAGGCGTGAGCCACTGTGCCCGGCCTTCTGTTGATATTTTTAAGGTACCAAATTACTTCAACACTCAGTCTCTACAACTCAGATCTTTAAAAGTAATCAATAGAATTACCTAAGGTAAACTAATCTTAATTAAAATAGTAACAAATACAGAAAAAAAGGCACTTCACATGTAATATCACTTAACATTTATATAATTCTTTAAAGGTACTTTTACCTACTTTGTTTATTTCCCCCTGAAAACCAGTGAGTATTTGTTATCTTATGTATTTTATTAGTAAAGATACTGGCTCTCAGTGAGATTTAGTAACTTAAAACCGCTTTTAAACAGCTATAAACAGCCCAACCCGGCCGTAAACCAGAACAACGATCCTTAAATTACACTAAGCTGCCTCTTAGTTGATGGAAAAAGTGTTATCAATGTTATGTTCATACTAGCAGTTTACAAACTTTATCAAATACTTTATCATATGAATTCATTTATTCAGAAATAGGCCTGGCATAGTGGCTCATGCCTGTAATCCCAGCACTTTGGGAGGCCAAGGCAGGAGGATCACTTGAGGCCAAGAGTCTAAGACCAGCTTGGGCAACATAGTGATACCTGATCTCTACTAAGACAAAAAAAAAAAAAGAAAGAAAGAAATAGTTATGTTAGATGGAGACCAGAAAGCCCCTACAATTAGTTCATCATACCAACACTTACTAGGTATAGTAGTAACAACTTCTCCAACTTGTAATCTGTACAAAATTGTGGTTTTTCCTGCTCCATCTAATCCCAAAATTAAAATCCTCATTTCTCGAGTTCCAAATAGACTGGAAAATATACTTGAGAAAAAGCCACCTAAAAAATAACATAAGAAAAAACATACACAATGTCACTTTGTGAACTAGGTACACAAAACATCTAACCTTGTCCTTTGAGAGCTATATACCAAATTAAATATTATAATTTCCTGGATGCGTAGGTGCATATTTTTCCTCCCAATGAAATATATTATTCAATATCAAACAAGTAATCAGTTATGTTACTATGTCCTAAATATTATGTCATGCAGGCACAGAAGATAAACCAAACAATAAGAGAAATATGACCGCGGCCTTTGGGAATCTCATTTTCTAATCAGCAGAATAGGAATATTTTAGCATGATCCCTTCATTACCACTAAAAACCAAGGGACCAGTAAGGAGGATAGTGGGACAATATAATCCTTGCACAGGAAAAGTATTGTACAGCAGCAGTACCACTATAACCAACTTCAATCAGAGTTCTCCACCAAGCAGTATAACTAGTAATATAACTAGAAATAACTAGAAATTGAGAAAGAAGCTGAAAACAATAACTATTTTTGACAGAAATCCATTTTTAAAAATAATAAAGCTCTATCCAACACATCACAAAATATTCCCAGAAAGCTTCCTGTACACCATAATTGTGTAGTACAAAAGCACAGTCCTTTTCCCCTCCAGAGCCATTAGAGAAGATTAAAAACAAGTTACATTAACCATACAAAAAAAATAGTTAACATCAGAAGTGATGCCACACTGTTATTTGGCAAAGACATGGCATAACTAAGAGCTGCGAGTTGAAAAACGAACACCACCATGGGCTAGAGAACCTTGGGAAAGTTCAACAGAACGGGTGTGACTTAACAAAGTCCTTTCTACCATTTACAGGTAGAAGAGAGGCGGAACAAAACTGAAGGGGGTTATGGAAGACAGGACAGCGCCTGCGATGCTTGGGAGCAAGAAGTATGCTCCCAGAAAAGTGTGGAGGGATTTAACCGAGCCAAAGAATCTGCACCTTCATTTGGAGGGTGGGAAACGAGTTAAAGAATGTGCACCCTCATTTGGGCTCTAGCGGGGCGAGGGTGTTACCTGATGCTTGTGAGAATGCAGTTCCCTCAATCAGCGGGCCAAGAATTGAGAATAAAATTTCATTTACCGACTAGAAATACCCGTATTATTACATGAAACGCTACAGCAGATTAGCAGACAAATGCCAAACTGGCCATAAAACAACATAAGCAACACCTGCTCTCGGATTTTTCAAACTGACGCCGTCCCAGCGCCCCCGGTAAAGAGAATAATTAAGCTTCCACTCTGCGGCCGCAGCTCATCTTTCACCAAAAAACCTCAGCGAACCTGCGAATGACGGGTTGCCAGCCTCCGCAGGAACAACTCTGCCCAGCAAGTGGAACTGGGAATGAGGAAAAACTTCATGATAAGGGGAAAGAACTCGAACCCACGCTCTGCAGACCCGCGCTGTCTGGGTCCCCAGACCCCGCGGGAATGAAGGAGAAACGAGAGAGGGCGGAGGAGAACGCGAGAGGCCGGATCCACCCCTACAGATGAAGATCCAAAGTGAGTCAAGTCCTCCGCGACCCGCCCCCTGAGGAGCTGGCTACTCTAGGGTTCCCTGGCCGGCCCCTCTCCTCCTCTGCACCCCAGTCCTCGGCCGCGGCCCCCTCGAGTGCGCCCAGGTGCCCTTCTCGAACCCCTCACCCATGATGAACCCCCTGTCTTCCCTCGCCGATCTTCAGTGACTCCTTGGCCTTCGGCTGCAGCTCCGAGGCGGTCTCCTCGCAAGCCCAGTCAGCCAGCAACTTCCACGTCTGACTCCAGGCGGGGGCGGGGGCGGGAGCGAGGGCCAGCTGCGGCTGCGCGCCGGGAACAGTGGCCTGAGCATCCGCGTCGTCGCTTTCGACTCACGGTCCCTGCTCGCTGGATGTAGATACTGTGGACGCCAGAAGAGACCAATAATTCAAAAACCTGACGTCTCTCCTGCTTCGGTTTTCCTGGACAGAAAGAGCTTCTGAAATAGAGAAATTGGAATTTTTGTTTTAAATTCTGACACCAAAAAGTGGCGAATCTGAAAACTAAAAATGCGAGTCGGGCCTCAATGAGACGTCCGGGTCGAACGCTGGCGTAGGCTGCGGCGTTACAGAGGACTCGTGTCTCGAAGCGCCTTGCGGGGCCAGCCCAACTCTCCCAGGTGTTTTCTCCCAGAAAGAAACAAGACTACGTAATAATAATAGGAATGGTCCCGCGCTGCCAATGCGGAGCAGCCTTACACCTGAGGCCACTAACCGGAGTTTTTTGTCTTCGATGTGGCCTGCAGGACAAGGACCTCGCCGGCCTTTTTTCTCGCTGACCGAGCAGCTGAGACCGCCTTTCAGGGGTCGGCAGTGTGGACTGGCTGGTCCCGATCGTGGAGACCAGGGACGTATTCCCTCGAGGGTCGACTGTTGGAAGTAATGTAGGTTTTGATAGTGAAGTGTGTGGAGAGGAGGAAGGAAGCACACCTATAGGATGTGGAGAAGGGATTTCCTCTAGAGTAATTTTTAAAGGTTGAGCATGTATGTTTTAAAACTTGCCAAAGATCCGTTGAAAAGTAAACCTTCAGGCTGGGCGCGGTGGCTCACGCCTGTAATCCCAGCACTTTGCCGGGCCGAGGCGGGCGGATCACGAGGTCAGGAGATCGAGACCATCCTGGCTAACAGGGTGAAACCCCGTCTCTACTAAAAATACAGAAAATTAGCCAGGCGTGATGGCGGGCGCCTGTAGTCCCAGCTACTCAGGAGGCTGAGGCAGGAGACTCTCTTGAACTCAGGAGGCAGAGGTTGCAGTGAGTCGAGATCGTGCCACTGCACTCCAGCGTGGGCGACAGAGCGACACCCCGTTTAAAAAAAAAAAAAAAAAGAAAAGTAAACCTTCCATCCCTAATACCCTGTATCTCGGTGATCCCCAGTAGTCACTACTGTTAATACTCTCTTAGGTTTTCTTCCAAATCTTATTAATACCTTTGCATATTATGTTTTTATTTATAGTAGAGATTTTCATCCATTCAACAGAAGCTTATGGACTGCCTTTTTGGTTTATTTTAAAACAATTTTTCTAGCTTTAAATAAAAATTGTATATATTTACAGTGTACCATGTGATGTTTTCATAGATGTATATGTTGTGAAATGATTATCACAATCAAACTAAATTAACATATCCATCACCTCACATAGTCGTGTGTGCGTGTGTGTATATGTTTATTTTGTGCTAAGAATATTTAAGGTCGGCCAGGTGTCGTGGCTCAGGCCTGTAATCCCAGCACTTTGGGAGGCCGAGGTGGGCAGATCCCTTGAGCCCAGGAGTTGGAGTCCAGCCTGGGCAACATAGTGAGACCCCATCTCTACAAAAAAATAAAAAAATTAGCCAGGCACAGTGGCACCTGTAGTCTCAGCTACTTGAGAGGCTGAGATGGGAGGATCACTTGAGCCTGGGAGGCAGAGGTTGCAGTGAGCCAAGATCCCGCCATTATTCTGCTCTCCAATTCTATGAGTTCCACTTTTTTTGACTCTACATATAAGTGGGATCATGAAGTATTTGTGTTTCTGTGCCTGGCTTATTTCCCTTAGCATAAATTCACCCATGTTGTCACAAATGACAGGATTTTCTTCTTTTTAAAGGCTGCATAGTATTCATTATATATATATAAATATACATACATATACCACATTTCTATAGTTCACATTTTCTTTATCCATCAGTTCACTCTTAGGTGATTCCATACTTTGGCTGTTATGAATAATGCTGCAATGAGCATGGTGATGCAGATATCTCTTTGAGATACTGATTTCATTTGCTTTGGATATATACCCAGAATATATGGTATATATGTATATATTGTATATATGGCACATACGCATGTATGATATATATGGTATATACTATATGGTTTATACTGTAGTTCTATTTTTAATTTTTTGAGGAGCTGCCATACTGCCTTCCATAATGGCTGTACCAATTTACATGCTCACCAACCATGCCTATCTTGGTTTTGACTTGTTTGCAGACCCCTCTAGTTGTCTAGGTTCTGAACTAGTTTTTGCCTGTTGCTCTCACTCTTGCCCCCGAAACCACAGGTTCACGGAAATTTTCCTGCAAGGAAAAGTTTTGTTTATTTTTATTTTTGTTAATGGTTTGAGAAGGGGAGAAGGGCTCTTTACCTAAACACCTGAAACTTCCTAAGGCTATCCTTTGTAAGCACTGTGTGGTCTAATTATTGGACCTCTGTGCTTATGATTCTATAATACCTCCTCTTAAACAAGATTAGTTTGCTGCTACTTGAAAGATCTTGGCCATTACTACTTCAAACTTAAACGTCGATGTCAGATTTATATTTGAGTATGATGTATGTAATTCTTGAAAATAGAGATTCCCTTTAAAAGAGAACTGAGGCTGGGCGCGGTGACTCATGCCTGTAATCCCAGCCCTCTGGGAGGCTGAGGTGGGTGGATCACCTGAGGTCAGGAGTTCAAGACCAGCTCGGCCAACATGGTGAAACCCCGTCTCTACTAAAAATGCAAAAATTAGCCGGGCATGGTGGCAGGTGCCTGTAATCCCAGCTGTTCGGGAGGCTGAGGCAGGAGACTCTCTTGTACCCAGGAGGCGAAGGTTGCAGTAAACTGAGATCGCACCACTGCACTCCAGCCTGGGCGGCAGAGCAAGACTCCGTCTCAAAAAAATAAATAACATAGAACTGAAAGGAAAAATGTGCTGTAATATAATTTTGTATTCAAACTACATATTCTGAACCAGATAAATGAGATATATATCGCGATGCTTTGTAAACTGATATACTATATACAAATGTAAATGTATTGACAGCCTTTCAGAATCTATATTAAGCACCTAATTACAAGTCACTGTGGAAATAACAGTGTAATAAAGACTAAAAAAGACCCATTAGGCATTTTGATCAAAAAATCTTATTTTTCAAAATTTGACCATATAATGCTTTGCTTTGTTAGTAAAGAACTGACCTAATTCCCTACAGGCATTGAAAACAAAACAAAGGCCAGAGCAATGGCTCCTGCCTGTAATCCTAGCACTTTGGATTGAGGCGGAAGGATAGATTGAGGTCAGCAGTTCAAGACCAGCTGGGCAATATAACGAGACCCCGTATCTACAAAAAGAAAATTATTTTTGTCATTAGCCAGGCCTGGTGACACACACCTGTGGTCCCGGCTACTTAGGAGGCTGAGGCAGACGGATCGCTTGAGCCCAGAAGTTCGAGGCTGCTGTGAGCTATGATCAAGCCACTACAATCTAGGTAGGGCAACAGAGCAAGATCTTTTCGCTAATAAATGGATAAATAAAGTGTTGAGACATTGAATAAAGAGATTTAATGAGCCAACACACACGAAATAGAATAGTTATTAACACATAATACTCAAGGTTTTTTAAAAAAGTACTGAGAGCTTGTTTCAGCAGCACATATACTAAAATTGAAGAATACAAGGAAGATTAGCATGGCCTCTGCACAAGAATGACATGCAAATTGAAGTGTTCCATATTTTAAAAAATTTAAAAAAGGAATAAAAGTGTTGAGACAAATTTATAATTAACAAAGCCATAAATAGCCAAGAGAAACTTAGCTAATCTTTATTGGTGATTACATCCCACCTCCACCACTGCTTCTCTCAATTTATGACCAGAGCAAAGTTCCTACTTTTATAGGAACACAAATGCATAAAGGTCATGATAAGGTGTTGGAAAATAAAATAACAAAACTGCCATTTCCTGTATATTTTATGATTCTATCTAATGACAGCCATTACTCTGTAGGAAAGATACATATCTTTGGGGCAGTGTTGCTTTTCAAAATGTAGTCATTCCTATTAATATTGACCTAGCATTATAGTTTCCTGCTTATTAAAATGAAGTCTTTGAGGAAGTAGAATTATAGCGTCGTGCTAGAATTAAAACTAAATGTTTGGTTTTCATTTATTTATGTATTTATTTATTTGAGACAGGGTCTCACTTTGTCACCTAGGCTGGAGTACAGTAGTGTCATCATGGCTCATGTCAGCCTAGACCTCCAGGGCTCAAGTGATTCTCCCAGCTCAGCCTCACAAGTAACTGGGACTACAGGCGTGAAAAGCAAATTAAAAAAAAATTTTTTTTTTTTTTTTTTTTTGAGACGGAGTCTCGCTGTCGCCCAGGGTGGAGTGCAGTGGCGTGATCTCTGCTCACTGCAGGCTCCGCCCCCCCCGGGGTTCAGGCCATTCTCCTGCCTCAGCCTCCAGAGTAGCTGGGACTACAGGCGCCTGCCACCTCGCCCAGCTAATTTTTTGTATTTTTAGTAGAGACGGAGTTTCACCATGTTAGCCAGGATGGTCTGGATCTCCTGACCTCGTGATCCGCCCGCCTCAGGCTCCCAAAGTGCTGGGATTACAGGCGTGAGCTACTGCGCCCAGCCGCAAATTTAAAAATTTTTAATTTGTTTGTAGAAATGGGGTCCCATTATGTTGCCCAGGCTGAGCTTGACTTCTTAGACTCAAGTGATCCTCCTGCCTCAGCCTCCCAAAGTGTTAGGATTATAGGCATAAGCCACCGCACCTGGTCAAAACTAAATGTTTAGATTGTAAGTCTTTGGAATTTTTTTCTTTAAAGTCTTCAGAATTTTTTCTTTAGACAACCATGTAGAATTGATCTCACCTCAAATGTCATCCTATTTAAAAATTGCAACCATGAATTGGCTATTTGTCTGTTATTGGTGTATAAGAATGCTTGTGATTTTTGCACATTGATTTTGTATCCTGAGACTTTGCTGAAGTTGCTCATCAGCTTAAGGAGATTTTTGAGCTGAGATGATGGGGTTTTCTAAATATACAATCATGTCATCTGCAAACAGGGACCATTTGACTTCCTCTTTTCCTAATTGAATACCCTTTATTTCTTTCTCCTCCCTGATTGCCCTGGCCAGAACTTCCAACACTATGTTGAATAGGAGTGGTGAGAGAGGGCATCCTTGTCTTGTGTCAGTTTTCTTCAAAGAGAATAAAATACCTAGGAATCCAACTTACAAGGGATGTGAAGGACCTCTTCAAGGAGAACTACAAACCACTGCTCAATGAAATAAAAGAGGACACAAACAAATGGAAGAACATTCCATGCTCATGGATAGGAAGAATCAATATCGTGAAAATGGCCATACTGCCCAAGGTAATTTATAGATTCAATGCCATCTCCATGAAGCTACCAATGACTTTCTTCACAGAATTGGAAAAAACTACTTTAAAGTTCATATGGGGCCAGGCGCGGTGGCTCACGCTTGTAATCCCAGCACTTTGGGAGGCCGAGGCGGGCGGATCAGGAGGTCAGGAGATCGAGACCACGGTGAAACCCCGTCTCTACTAAAAATACAAAAAAAATTAGCTGGGCGTGGTAGCGGGCGCCTGTAGTCCCAGCTACTCGGAGAGGCTGAGGCAGGAGAATGGCGTGAACCCGGGAGGCGGAGCTTGCAGTGAGCCGAGATCGCGCCACTGCACTCCAGCCTGGGCGACAGAGCGAGACTCCGTCTCAAAAAAAAAAAGTTCATATGGAAGCAAAAAAGAGCCCACATTGCCAAGTCAATCCTAAGCCAAAAGAACAAAGCTGGAGGCATCACACTACCTGACTTCAAACTATACTACAAGGCTACAGTAACCAAAACAGCATGGTACTGGTACCAAAACAGAGATATAGACAACTGGAACCGAACAGAGCCCTCAGAAATAATACCACACATCTACAACCATCTGATCTTTGACAAACCTGACAAAAACAAGAAATGGGGAAAGGATTCCCTGTTTAATAAATGGTGCTGGGAAAACTGGCTAGCCATATGTAGAAAGCTGAAACTGGATCCCTTCCTTACACCTTATACAAAAACTAATTCAAAATGGATTAAAGACTTAAATATTAGACCTAAAACCATAAAAGCCCTAGAAGAAAACCTAGGCAATACCATTCAGGACATAGGCATGGGGAAGGACTTCATGTCTAAAACACCAAAAGCAATGGCAACAAAAGCCAAAATTGACAAATGGGATCTGATTAAACTAAAGAGCTTCTGCACAGTAAAAGAAACTACCATCAGAGTGAACAGGCAACCCACAGAATGAGAGAAAATTTTTGCAATCTACTTATCTGACAAAGGGCTAATATCCAGAATCTACAAAGAACTCAAACAAATTTACAAGAAAAAAACAATCCCATCAAAAAGTGGGCAAAGGATATGAACAGACACTTCTCAAAAGAAGACATTTATGCAGCTAAAAGACACATGAAAAAATGCTCATCATCACTGGCCATCAGAGAAATGCAAATCAAAACCACAATGATCTCACACCAGTTAGAATGGCCATCATTAAAAAGTCAGGAAACAATAGGTGCTGGAGAGGATGTGGAGAAATAGGAACACTTTTACACTGTAAACTAGTTCAACCATTGTGGAAGACAGTGTGACGATTCCTCAAGGATCTAGAACTAGAAATACCATTTGACCCAGCCATCCCATTACTGGGTATATACCCAAAGGATTATAAATCATGCTGCTATAAAGACACATGCACATGTATCTTTATTGCAGCACTATTCACAATAGCAAAGACTTGGAACCAACCCAAATGTCCATCAATGATAGACTGGATTAAGAAAATGTGGCACATACACACCATGGAATACTATGCAGCCATAAAAAAGGATGAGTTCATGTCCTTTGTAGGGACATGGATGAAGCTGGAAACCATCATTCTCAGCAAACTATCACAGGGACAATAAACCAAACACCACATGTTCTCACTCATAGGAGATCACTTGGACACAGGAAGGGGAACATCACACACCGAGGCCTGTCATGGGGTGAGGGGAGGGAGGAGGGATAGCATTAGGAGATATACCTAATGTAAATGATGAGTTAATGGGTGCAGCACACCAACATGGCACATTTATACATATGTAACAAACCTGCACGTTGTGCACATGTACCCCAGAACTTAAAGTATAATTTAAAAAAAATTGCAACCTACCCTTAGCCTGATGTTTTAATACAACTTCTCACCAAACAGATTATAATTTACTTGCTTATTATGCTGATTATTTATTGTCTTACATTCACTAGAATGTAAGATCTATGAATGCAAGTATTTTTGTCTATTTGTTCACTATTTTGTTCTTGTACATGGCCATTAAACAAATATTTAAATTACAAAATAAGTTTTTGGGGCCAAGGCCATAAATATTAGTTTAGTTCTTGAGCATATATTCTGCAATATGATTAAACTTGTTTCCAAAGATAGTCATAACTGAAGCACTTGTCCTAATTTGATACAAGAGGCCAAACCATCATCTTTAAGGAAATTGTGATATTTGAAGAGAAGCCACCAGGTGGTGGTGTTGTTTCAGACTAATCCTTACTAGAATCAGGTCAATTGGTCAGTTTACTAAAAGCTGAGTGGGCAGTTTCATCCTTTTCAGATCTTATGGTCCAGGAATCACTAAATTTTAAAATGTGCATGTTTT
Source organism: Hylobates moloch (assembly GCF_009828535.3). Taxonomy (NCBI): domain Eukaryota; kingdom Metazoa; phylum Chordata; class Mammalia; order Primates; family Hylobatidae; genus Hylobates; species Hylobates moloch. Next base: position 31,567,457 of record NW_026652287.1, on the reverse strand, counting down.
AATGCAGTTCAAGCAAATAAAATAATTCAAAAACTCCTTTGACTGTAAGTCACAATAAGATCAAATAAGCTCAGAATTTTAAAGCTAGAAAAATCCTCAATTTCAGCCACCTCAATTACACATAAAGAAGTAAAAACAAGCTAAACAACAAAGCCAGGACAGCAAATTTGATAATTTAACTTGGCCTGGAATAACTAAATTATGATATCTTTTGTAAGTGAGCCATGATCTATACATTTCATAAATTTCTTTTCAAATACACGACTATGCCTCAAGTATTTGCTGTAGTTTCCAAAGTTAAGAACTTAGCATTTATGTGTGTTCCATTGCCTATTGGAAGTTACATTCTGTTGTTCAGATTTTATTCTACAAAAAAGAAACCCATAATAAGTATAAATATATAAGTATAATATAGGCTTCATAAGGGCTTATAACTATGTATATTTATAATTGTATTTTAAATTTAGGAGCAATTTGAGATCATAACTAGGTGTGTTGAGTTTCCCAAATCAGAATATGTATAGTGTTTCAAACATGTTTCCTTTTAATCACAAGTATTTTGCCAACAAAGCAGAATTTCTCTTTAGACTAAAGGTTGTTATTTTTTCAATGAAGATACAATTCACATACCATAACTCACCATTTTTAAATGTACAGTTCAGTGGTTTTTAGTAGATTCACAAGGTTTGCAACTATCACCACTATCTAATACCAGAACATTTTCAGCACCCTGAATAGAAAGTCTATAGCCATTAATAATTCTGTAGTCCTTGCCCCAAATTCCTGCCTCTGGTAACCTCTAATCTACTTTCTTTCTCTATGAATTTGCCTAATCTAGGTAGTTCATATAAGTAGGATCATACAGTATTTATTTTTGTGTTTGGCTTATTTGGCATAATGTTTTCAAGGTTCATCCATATTGTAGCATGTATCAATATGTCATTCCTTTTTATGGCTGAATAATATTCTGTTATATGAATATACCACAATTTGTGTATCCATTCATAAGTTAGTGGACATTGGGTTGTTTTCACTTTTTGGCTATTTGAATAAAGATGCTATTAACATCTCTGCACAAGTTTCTGTGGGTACATATGTTTTCAGTTGGGTATATACCTAGGAGTGGAATTGGTGGGTCATATGTATGTTTAACTTTTTGAAGAACTACCAAACTATTTCCCATGGTGGCTATGCCATTGTACATTCACACCAGTAATGCCTCTGGGTTCTGTTTTTTCCACATTCTCACCATCACTTATTTTCCACTTTTTAAATTATAGCCATCCTAGTAGGTAGTTTGCATCATGGTTTTGATTTGAATTTTGCTGATAAAAACTAATGATTTTGAAAATCTTTTCACGTTTATTGGACATATGTATTTCTTCTTTGGAGAAATGTCTATTCACATATTTTGACCATCTTTTAATTGGATTATTTATCTTTCTATTGTTGAGTTGTAAAAGTTCTTTATATAGTCTGTGTACTAGATCCTTATCAGATTTATGATTTACAAATATTTTCTCCCATTCTGTGAGTTTTTTCACTTTGTTGAGCATGGCCTTTGACAAACAAACGTTTTTAATTTTTGTTTGTTTTTTTGAGATGGAGTCCTGCTCTGTCGCCCAGGCTGGAGTGCAGTGGCACAATCTCGACTCACTGCAAGCTCCACCTCCTGGGTTCACGCCATTCTCCTGCCTCAGCCTCCTGAGTAGCTGGGACTACAGGCGCCCACCAACACGCCCGGCTAATTTTTTTATATTTTTAGTAGAGACGGGGTTTCACCGTGTTAGCCAGGATGGTCTCGATCTCCTGACCTCGTGATCCACCTGCCTCGGCCTCCCAAAGTGCTGGGATTACAGGCTTGAGCCACCACGCCTGGCCAAAAGTTTTTAATTTTGTTGAAGTCCAGTGCTCCGGTTTGAATGTGTCCTCCAAAGTTCATGTGTTGGAAACATGATCCCCAGTGCCACACTATTGAGAAGTGGGACATTTATGAAGTGATTAGATCATGAGGGCTTTATCCTCGTGAATGAATTCATGATGTTATCAAAGGAGTGGGTTTGTTATCACTAGAATAAGTTTGTTATGAAAGTGAGTTCTGCCCTTTCTCTCAAGAGTGCTCTCTTGCCCTTCCACCTTCTGCCATGGGATGACAGAGCAAGAAGGCCCTTACAGGATGCAGGCACCTTGATGTTGGACTTCCCAGCCTCCAGAATTTCGAGAAGTAATTTTTTCTTCTTTATAAATTACTCAATCTGTGATATTCTTTTATAAAACACAAAATGGACTAAGACATACAAGTTATCTATTTTTTTTTCAGCTGGGTGTGGTGGCCCATGCCTGCAATCCTAGCACTTTGAAAGGCCGAGATGGGTGAACCACCTGAGGTCAGGAGTTCAAGACCAGCCTGGCCAACATGGCGAAACTCCGTCTCTGCTAAAAATACAAAAATTAGCCAGGTGTGGTGGTGCACACCTGTAATCCCAGTTACCCAGGAGGCTGAGGCAGGAGAATCACTTGAGCCCAGGAGGTGGAGGTTGCAGTGAGCCAAGATTATGCCACTGCACTCCAGCCTGGGCAACAGAGCAAGACTCTCTCTCAAAAAAAAAAATCTACTTTTTTCTTTTGTAGCTTGTGCTTTTGGTACCATATCTGAGAAACCATTGCCTAACCCAAGCTCACAAAGATTTACAGTTATATTTTCTTCTAGGAGTTTTATTGTTTTAGCTCTTACATTTTGATCTTTCTCTATTTTGGGTTGATTTTTGCAAATCGTGTGAAATATGGATCCAAATTCATTTGCTTGGCCAGGCTTGGGTGGCTCATGCCTGTAATCCCGGTACTTTGGGAGGGCAAGGCAGGCAGATCACTTGAGGCCAGGAGTTTGAAACCAGGCTGGCCAACATGGTGAAACCTGTCTCTACTAAAAATACAAAAATTAGCCAGGTGTGATGTTGCATGCTTGTAATCCCATCTACTTGGGAGGCTGAGGCGGGAGAATCACTTGAACTTGGGAGGTGGAGGTTGCAGTAAGCCAAGATTGCACCACTGCACTCCTGCCTGGGTGACAGAGAAAGACTCTGTCTCAAAAAACAAAACAAAACAAACCCTGGCATGTGAATATCCAGTTGTCCTGGCACCTTTTGTTGAAGAAAGTAGACTTTCTCCATTAAGTGGTCTTCACACCTTGTCAAAAATCAATTGATCATAGATAATATAAGTTTCTTTTTTCTTTTCTTTTCTTTTTCTTTTTTTTTTTTTTTTTTTGAGACAGAGTCTCTCTCTGTC
>NW_026652287.1:31552286-31563769 GCF_009828535.3 Hylobates moloch | reverse complement strand
TTTTTAGTAGAAACGGGTTTTCACCATGTTGGCCAGGCTGATCTCAAGCTCCTGGCCTCAAGTGATCCACCCACCTCGGCCTCCCAAAGTGCTGGGATTACAGGCATGAGCTACTGTGCCCAACCCCTGAATTATCAATTCTAGTCCATTGATATATATGTTTATCTTTGTGCCAGTACCACACATACCGTGTTGATTTTTTTTTTTTTAATTTTGAGACAGAGCATCACTCTGTTGCCCAGACTGGAGTGTGATGATGCAATCATAGCTCACTGTAGCCTCAAATTCCTGGACTCAAGCAATCCCCCTACCTCAGTCTCCTGAATAGCCAGGACTATGAGTGTGCAACACCATCCCTGGCTAATTTTTTAATTTTTTGCAGAGATGGAGCCTCACTATGTCGCCCAGGCTGGTCTTTAAACTCCTGGCCTTGATTGATCCTCCCACCTTAGCCTCCCAAAGCAGCTGTTGATTGTTGTAGCTTTGTAGTAGGTTTTAAAATTAGGAAGTGTGAGTCCTCCAACTTTGTTCTTTTCCTACTTTGTCTTGGCTATTCTGGGTCCCTTCCATTTCCATGTGAATTTTAGAATCAGTTTATTCATTTCTGCAAAAAAAAAAAAAAAGGCAGTTGGAATTTTTATAGGGATTACATTGAATCTGTAGATTAATATGGGAAATGTCTTAGCTTGTTCCTGCTACTATAACAAAATACCTTAGATTGAGTAATTCATAAACAATAGAAATTTATTTATCATAGTTCTAGAGCTGGGAAGTCCAAGATCAACACACTAGCAGATTTGGTGCTTGGTAAAGATTGTTATCTGCTTCCAAGATGGCGCCTCTTGGTCCTTTCTCATATAGTTGAAGGACAAAAGGCATTGAGCACTCCTTTCGATCTTTTTTTCCGAGATGGAGTCTCACTCTGTCAGCAGGCTGGAGTGCAATGGTGAGATCTTGGCTCACTGCAACCTCCACCTCCCAGGTTCAAGCGATTCTCCTGCCTCAGCCTCCCAAGTAGCTGGGACTATGGCACGTGCCACCACACCTGGCTAATTTTTGTACTTTTAGTAGAGATGGGGTTTCGCCATGTTGGCCAGGATGGTCTCAACCTCCTGACCTCGTGATCCACCTGCCTCGGCCTCCCAAAGTGCTGGGATTACAGGCGTGAGCCACCATGCTCAGCCCCCTTCAAACTTTTTAAAAAGAGTACTAATCCATACATGAGGTCAGAGCCCTCATGAGTTCATTCCTTCACTAGAAGTCCTACCTCTTAATACTGTCACATAAATAGAGTAGTTTCCCTTTATCTGTGGTGAACTTTTCGAGGTTTCACTTACCCATGGTCCACCTCAGTCCGAAAATATTAAATTGAAAATTCCAGAAATAATTCATAAGTTTTAAATTTCTTGCTATTCTGCGTAGCATGTTAAAATCTCACACCATCCTGCTCTGTGCTGTCCTGGATGTTAATTTTATCCCTTTGTTCAGCATATCCCTGTGGTATATGCTACCCACCTGCTAGTCACTTAGTAGCCATCTCAGTTATCAAATCAACTGTCACAGTATTACAGTGCTTGTGTTCAAGTAACTCTTGTTTTACTTAATAATCACCCCAGCCTGGGCGCAGTGGCTCATGCCTGTAATCCCAACACTTCAGGTGGATCACCTGAGGTCAGGAGTTTGAGAACAGCCTGACCGATGTGGTGAAACCCCGTCTCTACTAAAAATACCAAATTGGTGGGACGCGGTGGCTCATGCCTGTAATCCCAGCACTTTGGGAGGCCGAGGTGGGCAGATCATGAGGTCAGGAGTTCAAGACCAGCCTGGTCAACCTGATGAAACCCCGTCACTACTAAAAATACAAAAATTAGCTGGCCTTGGTGGTGTGTGCCTGTAATCTGTTTACTCGGGAGGCTGAGTAAGGAGAATCACTTGAACCCCAGAGGCGGAGGTTACAGTGAGCCGAGATCATGCCCTGCATTCCAGCCTGGGCAACAGAGCAACACTCTATCTCGCAAAAATAAATAAATAAATAAATAAATAAATAAATAAATAAATAAATAAAAAAGCTGCATGTGGTTGCGCATTCCTGTAATCCCAGCTACTAGGGAGGCAGAGGCAGGAGAATCACCTGAACCCAGGAGGCGGTGGTTGTAGTGAGCAAGATTGCACCATTGTACTCCAGCCTGTACAACAAGAGCAAAACTCCGTCTCAAAAGAAAAAAAAAGAAAGAAAAGAAAATCACCCCAAAATGCAAGAGTAGTGATCCTGGCAATTCTGATATGCCAAAAAGAAGCCTTTGCTTTTTCCAACCCTCCCTTCCATACTACTCATTTTCCGACTTCCATGCTTTGTATTCGGATGCAATACTCTTAGTAATCAGAAGTGAAGAGATCTAGTCCTGGGTGCTCCAGGGCATTGTCATCATATATGGTTTGATACTATCTGCAGTTTCAGGCATCCACTGGGAGTCTTGAAACATATCCCCCATAGATAAGGTCGAGAGGAGGGTACCGTGTTGAATTCCAACATATGAATTTTGGAGGGATACCTACGTTCAAACCATAGCAGGAAGTGCTGTCATCTTAACAACATTTATGGGCCAGGCACAGCAGTTTATGCCGGTAATCTCAGCATTTTGGTAGGCCAAGGCGGGTGGATCACTTGAACCCAGGAGTTTGAGACCAGCCTGGGTAACATGGTAAAACCCCGTAACTATTAAAAAAAAAAAAAAAATTAGTCTGGGCGTGGTGGCTCACGCCTATAATCCCAACATTTTGGGAGGCCAAGGCAGGCGGATCACGAAGTTAGGAGTTCGAGACCAGCCTGGCCAACATAGTGAAACCCCATCTCTACTAAAAATACAAAAATTAGCCGGGCGTGGTTTCATGCGCCTGTAGTCCCAGATACTTGAGAGGCTGAGGTGGGATAATCACTTGAACTTGTGAGACGGTGGTTGTAGTGAGCCGAGATCATGCCATGGCACTCCAGCCTGGGCGACAGAGTGAGACTCCCTCTCAAAAACAAACAAACAAAAAATTACAAAAATTAGCTGGGCATGGTGGCACACACCTATAATCCTAGCTACTCAGAAGGTTGAGGTGAGAGGATCGATTGAGTTCAGAAAGTCAAGGTTGCAGTGAGCTGTGATCGCACCACTGCATTCCAGCATGGGAAACAGAGAGAGACCTTGTCTGAAAAAACAAAAACAAACAAAAAAACGTAAAAAACAATATTATATAGGCCAGGAGTGGTGGCTCACGCCTGTAATCCCAACACTTTGGGAGGCCGAGGTGGGTGGATCACCTGAGGTCAGGATTTCGAGTTTAGCCTGGCCAACATGGCGAAACCCCATCTCTACTAAAAATACTAAAATTGGCCGGCGTGGTGGTGTGTGTAGTCTCAGCTACTCGGGAGGCTGAGGCAAGAGAATTGCTTGAACCCAGGAGGCAGAGGTTGCAGTGAGCTGAGATTGTGCCATCGCACTCCAGCCTGGACAACAGAGTGAGATACATATATATATAAATTTTTTTCAATGTTTTTGAGTTTTCAGTAACAGGTATTACAGTTCTTTGGTTAAACTTATTTATTTTGTCGAGACAAATGGTTCTTAACCTGACATTCTGTTAATTCACAGTAGACTTCTGGGAGCCTGCACACCTATTAAAATTATTTTCAGAATTTTATCTCTGTGTGTACATGCATTTTTTTTTTTTTTTTTTTTTTTTTTGGACTCTTGCTCTGTACCCGGGCTAGAGTGCAATGGCGTGATCTCGGCTCACTGCAACCTCCGCCTCCTGGGTTCAAGCAATTCTCCTGCCTCAGTCTCCCGAGTAGCTGGGATTATAGGCTCGCGCACTACCACACCCGGCTAATTTTTGTATTTTTAGTAGAGATGGGATTTCACCATGTTTGTCAGGCTTGTCTCAAACTCCTGACCTCATGATCCACCTGCCTCGGCCCCCGCAAAGTGCTGGAATTACAGGTGTGAGCCACTGCACCTGGCCCATGCATTCTTTTCTCAGAAAGACAGTCTGGAACCTCTATCAGAATCTCAAAGGATCTGTCTGTGACCTAAATTTTTTTTTTTTTTTTTTTTTGAGACGGAGTCTCACTCTATTGCCCAGGCTGGAGTGCAATGGCATGATCTCGGCTCACTGCAACCTCTGCCTCCCAGATTCAAGTGATTTTCCTGCCTTAGCCTCCTGAATAGCTGGGATTATAGGCACGTGTCACCATGCCTGGCTAATTTTTGTTTTTTTACTAGAGACAGGGTTTCACCATGTTGGCCAGGCTGGTCTCGAACTCCTGCGCCTGGCCCGTGACCTAAATTTGTATTTTTGTTTTTATTTATTTATTATACATAATAAACAGAAATGTATTGGCTCATGATTCGGGAGGCTGGGAAGTCCAAGACTGAGAAGCTGACATCTGGCAAGGGCCTTATTCTGTGTTATCCCATGGTGGAAGGGCAAAGAGAGGGCAAGAGAGAGCCAAAAGGGGGCCCAACTCATCCTTTGATAAAGAAACTTTGATGCCTGGGAGCAGTGGCTCACGTCTGTAATCCCAGCATTTTGTGAGGCTAAAGAGGGTGGATCACTTGAGCCCAAGAGTTTGAGACCAGCATGGGCAACATGATGAAAGCTTATCTGTATGAAAAATTTAAAAATCGGCCAGGCACAGTGGCTCATGCCTGTAATCCCAGCACTTTGGGAGGCTGAGGTGGGTGGATCACGAGGTCAGACGTTCGAGACCAGCCTGGCCAATATGGTGAAACCCCGTCTCTACTAAAAATACAAAAATTAGCTGGGCGTGTTGGCACACATCTGTAGTCCCAGCTATTTGGGAGGCCAAGGTGGAAAGAATCACTTGAGCCTGGGAGGTGGCTCGTGCCTGTAATTCCAGCACTTTGAGAGGCTGAGGCAGGAGGGTCACTTGAGTCCGGGAATTCAAGACCAGCCTGGGCAACATGGTGAAACCCAGTCTCTATTATTAAAAAAAAAAGTTCAAAAAATTAAAAATTAAATTATTTGTTACATAATTTTTAGAGGAACTTAAACTACCCAGCTATGCATTAACTATAACTATTTATATAGTTGGTCAAATTTTGTAGGCTATAGGACAGCTGTTGTTTCTGAAGTTGAAGTTAGCTAATATATTTTAAAAAGTGAACACTTGCATGATAAAATATACTACAATAGGACTTGGAAAATGGAGTTTAAAAAAAAACTTGGTTACTGGCATTTTTGCTGTTAATGTTGCACTGGCGGGAAAAAGAAATTAGGTGACTTTGTGATGTAGGGGCCAAAGGAAAGGTTCCTTTTGGCCCTCTGAAGGGTATTGAAAAATCAGTCCACAAAAAGGCAGATTAATTGAAGAAAATACATAAAACAACTGGGGACAGTTGGTGCACATCTGTAATCCCAGCAACTCAGAAGGCTCAGCAGGAGGATTGTTTGAGGCCTGGAGTTGGAGACCAGCCTGGGAAACATAGCAAGACCCAGTCTCTAAAGAATAAAATAAAATAAATGAAAAACAAAAACAGAAAAGACATACGGATGTATTTAAAATGTATACACGGGAGCCTTTAGAATGAAGATCCAAAAATACAGGGAAAATTGTCCTTTAATGTTTAGGTTTACAAACTAGAACAGTGGTGTAGAAATGTGATTGGACAAAAAGGTTATGACCTAATGCTAATAGCCTGAGTAGGACACCCAGAAATGCCTGTGTGTCTAGATTGTTTTCAGCCTCCCTGGGTATTTTTTTTTTTCTGGCTATGGGGCAGGACCCTCTCTGGAATGGAGGGTCTTAGGATCAACAGTCAAAGAAGATAGGTCAGATAATTTTTTTTTGGCCAATTTTTACACAGAAAGAAGGAAAATAAAAGTAATCTTTTTAGGTTTCATGGCTGGCTTTGGGGAAAAAGGGCTCTGATTTCTATGACCTGCCTTGAGAAGAGGGATTCTGGTATCTATGGCTAGTTTTGGGGGAGAATGGGACTGAAAGAATATCAGGAGAAAGAGAAAAAGTTTTGCTTCTTAGGCCTTCATTTTGGGGGTGTTGTGTTTTTGTTTTTTTTTTTTTTTGAGACGGAGTCTCGCTCTGTCACCCAGGCTGGAGTGCAGTGGCGCGATCTCGGCTCACTGCAAGCTCCGCCTCCTGGGTTCACGCCATTCTCCTGCCTCAGCCTCTCCAAGTAGCTGGGACTACAGGCGCCCGCCACCACGCCCGGCTAATTTTTTTGTATTTTTAGTAGAGATGGGGTTTCACCGTGGTCTCGATCTCTTGACCTCGTGATCCGCCCGCCTCGGCCTCCCAAAGTGCTAGGATTACAAGCGTGAGCCACCGCGCCCGGCCATATTGTGTTTTTTTTTTTTTAAGAGACAGTGTTTCACTCTGTCACCCAGGCTGGAGTGCAGTGGCATGATCTCGGCTCACTGTAGCCTCAGCCTCCCAGGTTCAAGCGAACCTCTCACCTCAGCCTCCCAAGTAGCTGAAACTACTACACCACCACATCCAGCTAATTTCTAAATATTTTTGTAGAGACGGGGTCTCACTATGTTGCCAGGCTGGTCTCAAACTCCTGGCCTCAAGTGATCTTCCTGCCTCAGCCTTCAAGTAGCTAGGATGACAGGCACATGCCACCATGCCTGGCTATTTTGGTTTTGTTTTTGTAGAGACAGAGTCTTGCTGTTTTACTCAGGCTGATCTCGAACTCCTGGCCTCAAGCAATCACCTGCCTCAGCCTCCTAAAGTGCTGGATTACAAGCATAAGCCACTATACTCAGCTGGATATTGTTTTCTGAGTCCCAAAAGTGAACATAACGATTGTTATAATTAAACATAACTGTGTTAGTTGTAGCTGAGAAAGCAAAGGCTTTGGAACTTTATTTAAAAGCAAACAAAGCCAGGTGTGGTGGTGCATGCCTGTAGTCCCAGCACTTTGGGAGGATGAGGCAGGAAGATGACTTGAGCTGGGGAGATTGAGGCTGCACCAGTGAGTGATCATGCCACTGCACTCCAGCCTGACCAACAGAGTGAGACCCTGTCTCTAAATAAATAAATAAAAGCAAACGAAATATATCTAACCAATCAACAACTTGAAACTGCCCAATCAATCCTATTGACTTACCAGTGATTAAAATGAACTGTTGGCTTTTTTTTTTCTTTTTTTTTTTTAAGAGACAGGGTCTCCTTCTGTCACTCATGCTGGGATGTATGGCATGATCATAGCTCACTGCAGCTTTGAACTCCAAGGCTCAAGCAATCCTCCTGCCTCAGCCTCCCAAAGAAAATGGATTCTTATGAACAAAAACGTCTGATGAACCCTTTTTTTCTCCAGTCCTGATTTTCTCTCAAGTTTCTGTTCTGAATCTCCAACTACTTACTAGAGAGTTCTTTATGGGATATTCACTCAAGCTTCGTATGTCTAAAACCAAACATATCTTTTTGCTAACTAAAAAGTAAAACAAACACAACTCTAAAAATCTGATTTACTCTCACAACTTTGTTATTTCTCTGCTCAATGAGCCAAATTCTACCTCTCCTTGCCACCTATGGGTTAATGCAGAGGGCCTTTCTCTGGCCTCACAGTGACCAAATCTTATTCATTCATCCTTTATCTCCTACTCTTGGACAGTAGCCTATTTCTCCTCACACTCAAATACCATTGAACACCGCTTTGCATCTAATAAAGTCTGTCCTGTACTAGGTACTCAATAAATGTTCACAGAATATATCATGTTAATTTCTCTATTGGAAACCTTTAAAACTCATTGCCAAGGATGTTCGTAATTGTTGGTTACTATCTTAATCAGTTTTCTGCTGCTATAATGGAATACCACAGGCTGGGTAATTTATAAAGAAAACAAATTAATTTCTCACAGTTCTGGAGACTGGACAGTCCAAGAGCATGGCATTGCCTCTGGCGAGGCCTTTGTGCTGCATCATAACATGGCAGAAGGTTAAGCAAGCTTATGAGAACAAGAGGAGACATAGAACTGAATTCATCCTTTATCAGGAGCCCACTCCTGAGATAATAGCATTAATCCATTTATGATGGCAGAACTGTCGTGACTGAATTACCTCTTAAAGAAAACACCTCTTACGCCTGTAATCCCAGCACTTTGGGAAGCCGAGGCGGGCGGATCACGAGGTCAGGAGATTGAGACCATCCTGGCTAACACAGTGAAACCCCGTCTCTACTAAAAATACAAAAAAATTAGCCGGGCATGGTGGTGGGTGCCTGTAGTCACAGCTACTCGGGAGGCTGAGGCAGGAGAATGGCGTGAACCTGGGAGGCGGAGCTTGCAGTGGGCCAGAGAGCCCCCCGCGGCCCCAGCCTGGGTGACAGAGCAAGACTCCACCTCAAAAAAAAAAAAAAAAAAAGAGAAAGCACCTCTTTTTTGTTTTGTTTTGTTTTGAGGCAAGGTCTTGCTATGTTGCCAAGGGTCCTCCTGGCCTCAAGTGATCCTCCTGCCTCAGCCTTCCAAAGTGCTGGGATTACAGGCATGAGCCTCTGTGCCCAGCTAACAGCACCTCTTAATACTGTTATAATGGCAATTGCACTTTTTTTTTTTGAGTTGGAGTCTCACTCTGTCACCCAGGTCACCCAGGCTGGAGTGCAATGGTGTGATCTCAGCTCACTTCAACCTCCTCCTCCCAGGTTCAAGCAATTCTCCTGCCTCAGCCTCCCGAGTAGCTGGGATTACAGGCGCCCATCACCATGCCCAGCTAATTTTTGTATTTTTAGTAGAGATGGGGTTTCACCATATTGGCCAGGCTGGTTTCGAACTCCTGACCCCGTGATCCACCCACCTCCGCCTCCCAAAGTGTTGGCATTACAGGCGTGAGCCACCGCGCCCGACTGGCAATTACATTTGAACATGAGTTTTGACAGGAACATTTAAATAATAGCAGTTATTTACTATTTTAGAAGGCTAACTTTTTAAGGGCAGCGTCTTTCTTATTCTTCTCTGTATCCCCAGTGCTACCACACTGGAGTTCAATAAATGTTTGTTGAATTCATGAAGGATGAGGCTTGAATTTCTTAACTTAGCATTCAAATACTTCCATGATCAGATCCAACTGACTACCTCTCTCCAGTTCAGTCAAACACCGTGGAATCGGGGGGAAACTCACTGTTTCCAGGACTCTGTAGATTTTGCTTGTATAGTGAGGTTTGCCGTTATCATCGGGAAAGCCATCCAGCCACTCTGTAGTTCAGATTCCTCTGCAAAATGAAGGATTGGTCAAGAGTGAAACTCGTCAGACTTTAACGTCTACATACAAAGCACCTAGGCCAGGCGAGGTGGCTCACGCTTGTAATCCCAGCACTTTGGGAGGCTGAGGCGGGTAGATCACGAGGTCAGGAGAACGAGACCATCCTGGCTAACAGAGTGAAACCCTGTCTCTACTAAAAATACAAAAGTTAGCCGGGCATGGTGGCGGGAGCCTGTAGTCCCAGCTACTCGGGAGGCTGAAGCAGGAGAATGGCGTGAACCCGGGAGGCGGAGCTTGTAGTGAGCCGAGATCGTGCCAATGCACTCCAGCCTGGGTGACAGAGCGAGACTCTGTCTCTAAAAAAAATCAAAACAAAACAAAAACAAAACAAAAAAAGCACCAAAGACCTTGAACATGCACAATCAGACTGTGATTCTGCATTTCTACAAGCTCCCAGGGGATGCTAATGCATGAATATTTGTACCTTTTTGTACCTTTCAAAGATCAAGTTGGAATTTAATCCCCAGTGGGGCAGTATTGAGAAATGGGGCCTTTAAGAGGTGACTGGGCCATGAGGGCTCTGCTTTCATGACAGATTAATCCATTTCTGGATTCACAGATTCATGAATTAATGGATTATTATGAGAGTAGGACTGGTGGCTTTCTAAGGAAAGGGAGACACCTGAGCTAGCATACTCAGTCCCCTTACCATGAGACATCCTGCACAGCCTTGGGAGTCTGCAGAGAGTCCTCACCAGCAAGAAGGCTCTCACCAGGTATGGTCCCTTGACCTTGGACTTCTCAGCCTCCGTAACTATAAGGAATAAATTCCTTTTCTCATAAATTACCCAGTTTCAGGTATTCTGTTTTAAGCAACAGAAAACAGACTAAGACAACTGTTGAAGTAATTACGAAGTTCTATGTTCTCTGGTCTATTTATTGTCTTTTTCATGACTGATGCTATAAAGTTCTGTATATTGCTTCTCTTCCCTGAGATGCTTTCTCTATTCACTTCCCTCCATGTAAATCCAACTCACCTTTTCAAGCTCTTTCTCCTGGGCAAAGCCTTCCATTACTACTCTAGTTCGCCAATTCCCCCCATCTTTCTTTATTATATTATAGTATATAATAATATACTGTTGAATTGCTGGCACTTGGAATGTTACACTAATCACCTACAACTATTAATTATTGCTTATCATTATGTATACAAGTAACCAGTTATATATATTTTTTTCTTTCCTAGGAGGCTTACCACAGTGCCTCAGGTATAGTAAGTTGCATGTTTTGTTGAATAAATGAATCAATGAATGAATAACTTATTACAGCATTGGTGCTCCAGAGAGATATCAAATGTTTCAGTATTTTATAAAATTGTTTTCCAGAATATAGAGGAAACTGCCAGTTTGGAATTTCCCCAGCCTATTCAAATGAGGCAGTCCAAGCTAAGCAATAATTTGATCCATTCAAAAGTTAATGATATTAAAAATAAATGTTGATATTAAATTTCAAATTTCTCTTTAGCTTCTGAAACACTGGCATTTGCTACTGCTGTTTTTGTCTCACTTTTCAAAGCCAAATACACACCATATATTATACATGAGAAATTAGCATCATATTGCATAAAAGATTTGTCCATAGAGTATGATTTGTTATTATATCATGATTTCAACAGCCTGGTCAAACAATCTGCTTTATACTAAATATCATGCTGCGTATCAAATAATGAAGTGGACTTTCTGCCTGTTGAAAGACAAAGAATCTTTATTATTGATATAGAGAAGTTGTTTTAATCTTAAAGTTAAAATAAGGAAGTTCTTTGAATATTGCTTAACTCACAACTGTGGGAAAAAACGTAGAAGCATTTCAGAACCTACCATCCTACTTTGCATTTCTATTGAACAGTTGCTGTTTTAACCAACTTGCAATATTTGTTTTATAAAATACACTTTAACCCAAATATCAATTTACCATTTTTGACAAGAATAAATAACTATATTACATATTACCAAATTTTTGATCAGATAAATGTTTTGGTTGTAAGTCATTATAATTGAAATTTACTGTAAAATCTCTTGGTAAACTTGTAAAGTACTAGCTCCACAAATGTAAAGCATTATAATCATTACTATGCAAAACATATAATATTTCTCAAAATGCTGGAAAATATAAGCTAAATGAGTACATCTAGTAAAAGTAATGTATCACTTGAATAGGAGCTATAAAGTATAATGAATCTTATTCTTAACAGATTTTA
>NW_026652287.1:31294363-31551886 GCF_009828535.3 Hylobates moloch | reverse complement strand
CAGTGGCACAATCTCGGCTCACTGCAAGCTCTGCCTCCCGGGTTCATGCCATTCTCCTGCCTCAGCCTCTCCGAGTAGCTGGGACTACAGGCGCCCGCCACCACGCCCGGCTAATTTTTTTGTATTTTTAGTAGAGATGGGGTTTCACCGTGGTCTCGATCTCCTGACCTTGTGATCCGCCTTCCTCGGCCTCCCAAAGTGCTGGGATTACAAGCGTGAGCCACCGCACCCGGCCTATTTTTTTTTAATGTTCTGGTAGAGATGGAGTCTCACTATGTTGTCCAGGCTGAGTCATTTTCAATTTCAATTTTATGTTTGCAATGCATCATTTTGCAGTGCATATATATATATATATATATATACATATATATATACACAACCCTAACTTCCTCACCCAGAATCACCTTCTCAGAACTAATCACTTTTTTTTTTTTGAAACAGACTTTTGCTCTTGTTGCCCAGGCTGGAATGCAATGGTGTGATCTCGGCTCACCACAACCTCCACCTCCCAGGTTCAAGCGATTCTCCTGCCTCAGCCTCCCAAGTAGCTGGGATTACAGGCATGCACCATGACGTCCGGCTAATTTTGTTTTTTTAGTAGAAACAAGGTTTCTCCATGTTGGTCAGGTTGGTCTCAAACTCCCAACCTCAGGTGATCCACCCTCCTTGGCCTCCCAAAGTGCTGGGATTACAGGCGTGAGCCACTGTGCCTGGCCAAACTAATTACTATTAATGGTCTTGTATTTCTTTCTAAATGTATTATATGCATATACAGATGCATGCATATTTCCTTTAATATAAATAGCGGCATAATATTTACACTGTTCTGTATCTTTTTATACTTAAAAATAACATAAGTTGGCAAATAATCTGTATCAATACATGTAGAGTTACTTCATTCTTTTCAACAGCTGTAAAATATTCTGTTGGGGAGATACTGGGAAGAAGATGAACTGAAAAGGTAGAAATTTATTAACAATACATAGCATTGCTCAGGCCCTGTTTTCTTTTTTCTTTTTTTTTTTTTTTTGAGACGGAGTCTTGCTCTGTCGCCCAGGCTGGAGTGCAGTGGCACGATCTCGGCTCACTGCAAGCTCCGCCTCCCGGGTTCACGCCATTCTCCTGCCTCAGCCTCCCGCGTAGCTGGGACTACAGGCGCCCGCCAACACGCCCGGCTAATTTTTTGTATTTTTAGTAGAGACGGGGTTTCAACATGTTAGCCAGGATGGTCTCGATCTCCTGACCTTGTGATCCGCCCGCCTCGGCCTCCCAAAGTGCTGGGATTACAGGCTTGAGCCACCGCGCCCGGCAGGCCCTGTTTTCTATACATAAAACTGTAAGACTCCTAACCCCCATGCAAAGCCCATGCGTGCGTGTTCTCTCAGCCTGCAGTGGGGAGATATTCAGGTGCACTCTCCGATGTGCCAACACACAGAGAGGTTCAAGCCATGCAGGGTAATCCTTTCCCCATCACGTCTCATAAAAACTTCTGTGTCAAAAGAACTTACTTGGCCGGGTGCAGTGGCTCATGCCTGTAATCCCAGCACTTTGGGAGGCTGAGGCGGGCAGATCACTTCAGGTCAGGAGTTCGAGACCAGCCTGGCCAACATGGTGAAAACTTCTCTTCTAAAGATACAAAAATTAGCCGGGCGTGGTGGCACGTGGCTGTAGTCCCAGCTACCTGGGGGGCTGGGGCAGTAGAATTGCTTGAACCGGGAGGGGGAGGTTGCAGTGAGCTGAGATCGAGCCACTGCATTCGAGCCTGGGAGACAGAGTAAGACATTTCCAAAAAAAAAAAAGAGAAAAAAATAACTTAGTTCTTGGTTTCAACATGATACATAAACTCTTCAAATCTGAGTGAGTAGCAACATGCAACATTCAGAATTGGCTTTCTCCTACAGTAACTAAGTGATTCCTTGGAATAAGAATCTTCTTGGAAGGCTCCTGATCTTTCATGCAAATAGAACTCTGGTAGGCCCTCTCTAGCTAACCTCCCAACAGTCCCATTTGGGTCTCAATCCATTTAATGAAACCATAACCATTGGCTTCAGATGAGTGATTCCAGTCTTTCCTGACATCCCCTAAATACACACAATGTGGTGCTCCTGTAGAGTCAGCGCACCTCCTGTGAGCCTCATTGGCATGCGTGGAGAAAAGAGACTTCCATTAATGGACACCAAAGTTGATGTTATTGCTCTCATTTATAGCTGAGGAAAGTGAGGTTAAGTACTAGCTAAGGAAAGAAGTGGGGCTGAAGTATTCATGCAGGGGGCATTTATTAGTCTTCTGTTTCCCCAAACTGCCTCTCCAGGGCTGGAGAACCCCTGTCTATCCACAACCATTCCAAGCACAACCTGTATTCACACTCTTATTAAATTCTAAGTTTATCATGTACAGCTGTGTGCCCTTGGGCACTATGCATGTTTGATCATTCATTCATTCATTCATTCAATAAATATTCATCCCAGCACTTTGGGAGGCCGAGGCAGATGGGTCACTTGAGGTCAGGAATTCAAGACTAGCCTGGCCAACATGGCAAAACCCTGTCTCTACTAAAAATACAAAAATTAGCCGGGTGCGGTGGCTCATGCCTGTAATCCCAGCAGTTTGGGAGGCCAAGGTGGGCAGATCACCTGGGGTCAGGAGTTTGAGACAAGCCTGGCCAACATGGCAAATCCCTGTCTTTATTAAAAATACAAAAGTTAGCCAGGCATGGTGGTGGACGCCTGTAATCTCAGCTACTGGGGAGGCTGAGGCAGGAGAATCACTTGAACCCAGGAAGCAGAGGTTGCAGTGAGCCAAGATCACACCACTGCACTCCAGCCTGGGTGACAGAGCAGACTCCATCTCAAAAATAAATAAATAAGGCCGGGTATGGTGGCTCATGCCTGTAATCCCAGCACTTTGGGAGGCCAAGGCAGGCAGATCACCTGAGGTTGGGAGTTCGAGACCAGCCTGACCAACATGGAGACGCTCCATCTCTACTAAAAATATAAAATTAGCCAGGTATGGTGGCACATGCCTGTAACCCCAGCTACCCAGGAGGCTGAGGCAGGAGAATTGCTTGAACCTGGGAGGTGGAGGTTGCAGTGAGCTGAGATCACACCATTGCACTCCAACCTGGGCAAGAAGAGTGAAACTCCATCTTAAAAATATATATAAATAAAAATAAATAAATAAATAAATAAATATTTACTGAGCCCTGGCCATTGAGCCCGGGCATGCTTGCTTCTGGGGCTTTGTCCCAAAAGAGGCACAACTTGAAGCTTTCAACATGTAAACAAGTAGGTAAGTAAGATATATACAGAGAGCAGTAAATTCTCTGGAGGAGAGGAAGGGTAAGGTGATAAACTGTAACTAGGAAGAAGAGGCTGTTTTAGATAGAAGGGCCAGGAAAGGGCTCAAAGAAGGTGACATTCCAGCTGAAGCCTGAAGTGTGGGAGATAAGAAGGAGCCAGTCATGCAAAGACTGAGGATAAGCATATAGGCACAGTGGAGAGCAGCTGTTGGACCTGTTTGGCTCATTTCAGCATAGCACAATGTGTCACTCAAAATATACCTCTCGAATAAAAATGAATCCACATTGCTTTGCCAAGGGCTAAAACATATTTTAAGGCCAAGTATTACTGTAAAATTTTACTTAAAATATATTGAAATAGGCCGGGCGCAGTGGCTCATGCCTCACGCCTGTAATTCCAGCACTTCGGGAGGCTGAGGCAGGTGGATCACCTGAGCTCAGGAGTTCAAGACCAGCCTGACCAACATAGCAAAACCCCATCCCTACTAAAAATAACAAAAATTAGCCAAGCGTGGTGGCACATGCCTATAATCCCAGCTACTTGGGAGGCTGAAGCAGGAGAATCATTTGAACCTGGGAGGCAGAGGTTGCAGTGAGCTGAAATTGTTCCTGGGCAACAAGAGTAAAACTCCGTCTCAAAAAAAAAACAAAAAACTATTAAAATAGTTTATATTATTACATTTGTTTATTTATGTGTTTATGTATTTTGAGATGCAATTTTGCTCTTTGTTGCCCAGGCTACAGTGCAATGGTGCAATCCTGGCTCCCTGCAATCTCCACCTCCTGCCTCCCAGGTTCAAGTGATTTGCCTGCCTCAGCCTCCCAAGTAGCTAGGATTACAGGTGTGCGCCACCACACCTGGCTAATTTTGCATTTTTAGTAGAGGTGGGGTTTCACCATGTTGGTCAGGCTGGTCTCGAACTCCTGACCTCAAGTGATCCACCAGCCTAGGTCTCCCAAAGTGTTGAGATTACAGGCGTGAGCCATCGTGACCAGCATTACATTATTTTAATAAATTTTTTAATGTGTATTATAAGTGATGACCTTGGCTAGGTGAGATGGCTCACACCTATAATTCCAAGCACTTTGGGAGACCAAGACAAGCAGATCGCTTGACCCCAGGAATTCAAGACCGGCCTGGGCAATATGGCAAAACCCTATCTCTATAAAAGTTTTTTTAAAAATCATTTAAAAAGTACATATATAAGTGATGATCTCTATTTGATATTGACTGAGTCAGCGTAATATATTCTTTCAAGACCCTATGACGTGTGCCAGATCCTGTGTTGAACTCTGGTGACAAAATAGTGATACAAAGAAAGTGTATTTAAAAATGAATACTGGGGCCAGGCACGGTGGCTGACTCCCGTAATCCCAGCACTTTGGGAGGCCAAGGCGAACGGATCACTTGCGGTCAAGAGTTTGAGACCAGCCTGGGCAACATGGTAAAACCCCATCTCTACTAAAACTACAAAAATTAGCCAGGCATGGTGGTGCATGCCTGTAGTATCAGCTACTCGGGAGGCTGAGGTAGGAGAATAGCTTGAACCCGGGAGGTAGAGGTTGCAGTGAGCTGAGAGCGTGCCACTGCACTGCAGCCTGGGTGACAGACTGAGACTCTTTCAAAAAAAAAAAATTTTTTTTTAATGAATACTGGGTTGAGAATCAAAGACCAAGGTTCTAGTACCAGGTTCTCTCTCTCTTTCTCTCTCTCTCTCTCTCTCTCTCGACAGAGTCTTGCTCTGTCGGCCAGGCTGGAGTGCAGTGGCATGATCCCAGCTCACTGCAACCTCCACCTCCCGCGTACAAGAGATTCTCCTGCCTCAGCCTCCCAAATAGCTGGGATTACAGGCACCTGCCACCATGCCCTGCTAATTTTTGTATTTTTAGTAGAGATGAGGTTTCACTATCTTGGCCAGGCTAGTCTTGAACTCTTGACCACAAGTGATCGTCCACCTTGGCCTCCCAAAGTGTTGGGATTATAGGTGTGAGCCACCATGCTGGGCCCCAGATTTTCTTTTAAACCAGCTTTATGTTTTGGGACCAGCCAGTTAACCTAAGTTAGGCAATCTAGTTTTCCTTTTTGAGCAGCATCAACTGCTTGGGATAGATCAGTGATTTTGGAAACAGTTCTGGCCGGGCACGGTGGCTCACGCTTGTAATCCCAGCACTTTGGGAGGCCGAGGCGGGTGGATCACAAGGTCAGGAGATCGAGACCACGGTGAAACCCCGTCTCTACTAAAAAATACAAAAAATTAGCCGGGCGTGGTGGCGGGCGCCTGTAGTCCCAGCTACTCGGAGAGGCTGAGGCAGGAGAATGGTGTGAACCCGGGAGGTGGAGCTTGCAGTGAGCTGAGATCGCGCCACTGCACTCCAGCCTGGGCGAAAGAGCAAGACTCCGTCTCAAAAAAAAAAAAAAAAAAAGAAAGAAACAGTTCTATGATGCCTTTGGAGGGCCAGATGCGAGGCGCAGTCTCAGTTACCTTTCCCACTAGGGTAGCTTTCCTGTGTTTTATCTGTTGACATTCCATGTGACAGTCTGTTGTAGGAATATGTTCCACTGGTTAAAAAAGAAAAAGATTTGAAAACCACTGGATCCCCAAATTTCCTTCTGTAATACAAGATACGGATATAATTGTGAAGAATTTTTTTCTGTTTTCTAAGAATTCCTTACAAACTATATGTGTACATCATGTTTGAGACAACTCAAGAATAATATGAAATATGGGAGCTAAGCTATGAGGATGCAAAGGCATAGAATAATATAATGGATTTTGGGGGCCACACATTGAGTACAGTGTACACTCCTCGGGTGACGGGTGCACCAAAATCTCAGAGATTACCGCTAGAGAACTCATCCATATAACCAAAATCCACCTGTTCCCCAAAAACTATTGAAATAAGAATAGTTAAAAAAATAATAATTTCATTGACCAGCAAAAGAAAAGAATAACATGAAATAAAGTGAATTGGCTGGGCGCGGTGGCTCATGCCTGTAATCCTAGCACTTTGGGAGGCCAAGGCGGACGGATGACCTGAGATCAGGAGTTTGGGACCAGCCTGGCCAACATAGTGAAACCCCATCTCTACTAAAAATACAAAAAGTTAGCCAGGCGTGATGGTGGGCACCTGTAATCCCAGCTGCTTGGGAGGCTGAGGTGGCAGAATTGCTTGAACCTGGGAGGTAGAGGTCGCAGTGAGCTGAGATCGCACCATTGCACTCCAGTCTGGGCAAGAAGAGCAAAACTCTGTCTCTAAATAAAGAAATAAAGTGAATTATTTCACTTGAATGAATGCAGAAAATATATTTACTTTTAATATAAATATGACATTTTCCTCCAAGAACACAGAACATTAACCAAAGTTCCTTGCCCTTTCAATTAAAAAAAATTTAATTGTTTCTGATTTAAATTCTCCTTGTTCTATCAGAATTATTGAGAATAGTCTACACGCATTCGAATGGACTTCTTTTCTCCTTTCAAAATACTGACAATCTTTAACAATAAGGAAGGAAATGCCAATCTGGCAAAATGCGGGATGTGAAAATGGTGCTTTGGGCATGAGAAAACTCCTCCTATTAAGTTAGCAAGTTTCGAGTCCTTTACAAAAAGAAGAACTGACTTATTAATACCAGCTTTGCTTAGTCATGTTATTTTTTTAAAGTTATTTTGCTGTTATGTATTGACTTTTTCTCTGGCATCAACGTGGGAATCAATGTCACATGAATTCACGTTCATGCTAATTTTTTCTTGTTCTTTTTGTCTTTAACAGCTATCTGAGGTATAAAGATGTTATGCATCTGGTAGCAAAGACCTTCAGTCATTCAAAAAAATTCACACCCCTTTCTTCTCTTGTTTGAAGTACTTAGACTATGCTTCTTTCTTTAGCGTGTGCAAGACCATTGTTGCGTGTTATAGTGCTTGATAATAGGTAGTGAACTTATTTGGTAATGAACATGTCAGGCACTCATTGTTATCCCCTGAAAACACTGTGCAGTAAAGTTATTTTTCCTTGACTTTTCTTTTAATTAAAAAAAAATTTTTTTTGAAACAGGTCTTGTTCTGTCACCCAGGCTGGAGTGCAGTGGCTCAATCACAGCTCACTGCAGCTTGACTTCCTGGGCTCCAGCAATCCTCCTACCTCAGCCTCCCGAGTAGCTGGGACCACAAGCGCAAGCCACACACACCTGGTTAATTTTTGTATTTTTTGTAGAGATGGGTTTTTACCACGATGCCCAGGCTGGTCTCAAACTCCTGAGTTCTATGACACTGTGTCCGGCTTGATCTTTCGTTTTGGGTAGTCTCCTTGGCCTGGCAGCCAGGGTCTTCCTAGGGCATCCCTATTTCTGGACCCCAACCTAAGTCTGCATTCTCTGGCCAAGTCCCTCAAGCTCCAGGTCTTTCTGAACTCCTTCCTTAGCGTCCAGTGACTTCAACATGAGCAAAACTGTCTCAAAAAAAAAAAAAGAAAAAAAGAAAAAAAAAAGAAATTCACACTCAAGTTATTAGACAGGAAAAAAAAAGTGGTATTGTTTCCAAGTAAACACATTCATTGTCATTCAATAGTTTTCTAAAGAGTTATGAATACCATGGGATTTCAGGTAGTTAGAAGGAGAGATGTTATCCCATTACCAGCTTTCTTAGCATTCTTTCCAAATGCCACCACAGAGAGGGCCATCTTTGCTAAATGAATGCAAGCTGCCTTTTTCTTATTCAATGAAACTTGCTTACTCATAGCTCACAAAGTTCCTCTGAAGCTGATTAGTAAGCAATGTTTCAAAGTTTCAGCAAAAACATTGAAGGAGGCTACCCATGACTATTGAATTTACATTAGCAGTATGAAAAGAAGTCACATTGCCGTATCAGCTAGCCAGCGTTTCTGCTAAATTGTTTTTTTCCATTAAAAAACTGCTTACACACATAAAGAGAAAGAGAACTTCACAAAGAAATATAGAGTATTAAAGCTGGAAGGGAGCTTTATGATCATCTAAGCCAATGTACTTATACAGAAAAAAATGAGGCTATTAAGTTACCGAAGATCATCCAGCTGGTGGTAGATCTCATTTCTCAGCTACAGGCTCTCTTAGCACCCTGGTTCCCTCTTCTCTTTAAAGCATGACACCAGTAACACTTTTCAAAAAATTAATACATAATAGTTGTACATATTTTGGGGGTGCATGTGATATTATTATACATACATACAATGTGTAATGATCAAATCAGAGTGATTGGGATATCCATCTCCTCAAACATTTATTCTTTCTTTATGTTGGAAATATTCCAATTCTTCTCTTCTAGCTATTTTGAAATATATAATATATTGCTGTTAACTATAGTCACCCTACTGTACCATCAAACATGAGATCTTATTCCTTCTAACTGTGCTTTTGTACATATTCACCAATCTCTCTTCCTTGTCCCCTGCCCCACTTCTCTTGCCAGCCTCTGGTAACCACCAATCAACTCTCTACCTCTATGAGATCCACTTTTTTTTTTTTCTTTTTTTTTTTTGAGACGGAGTCTCACTCTGTCGCCCAGGCTGGAGTGCAGTGGCGCAATCTCGGCTCACTGCAAGCTCCGCCTCCCGGGTTCACGCCATTCTCCTGCCTCAGCCTCCCCGAGTAGCTGGGACTACAGGCGCCCGCCACCACGCCCGGCTAATTTTTTTTTGTATTTTTAGTAGAGACAGGGTTTCACCGTGGTCTCGATCTCCTGACCTCGTGATCCGCCCGCCTCGGCCTCCCAAAGTGCTGGGATTACAAGCGTGAGCCACCGCGCCCGGCCGAGATCCACTTTTTAAGCTCCCACATATGAATGAGATCATGTGGTATTTGTCATACTGTGCCTGGCTCATTTCACTTAACATAATAACCTCTAGTTCCATCCATGTTGCTGCATTTTACAGGATTTTATTCTTATGTATGGCTGAATAATATTTCATTATATATGTACCATATTTTCTTTAAATATTTATCCATTGGTGGACACTTAGGCTGATTCCACATCTTGGCTATTGTAAATGGTGCTGCAATAAACATGGGAGTGCAGATAATTCTTCCATACTGTGATTTCCTTTCTTTTGGATATATACCCAGCAGTGGGATTGCTACATGATATGGTAGTTCTATTTTTAGTTTTTTGAGGAACTGCCATACTGTTCTGCATAGTGGTTGTATTAATTTACAATCCCACCAACAGTGCACAAGCATTTGCCTTTCTCCACATCCTCATCAGCATCCATTATTTTTTGTCTTTTTGGTTATAGCCATTTTAACTGGAATGAGGTAATATCTCAGTGTGGTTTTGATTTGCATTTGTTTGATGATTACTGATGTTGAGCATTTTTTCACATATACTTGTAAGCCATTTGTCTTCTTTTTGAGAAATGTCTATTCAGATCTTTTGTTCATTTTAAAATCAGATTATCCTTTTTTTGCTATTTGGTTGTTGGAGTTCCTTATATATTTTGGCTATTAATCTCTTGTTGGATGGCTGGTTTGCAAATACTTTCTCCCATTCTGTAAACCCTCTCTTCACTTTGTTGATTGTTCCCTTTGCTGTGCAGAAGCTTTTTAGCTTGATGTAATCCCATTTGTCTATTTTTGTTTTTGTTGCCTGTGCTTTTGAGGTCTTACCTAAAAAGCCTTTGCCCAGACCAATGTCCTGAAACATTTCCCAATGTTTTCTTCTAGTAGTTGCATAGTTTCAGGTCTTAGATTTAAGTCTTTAATCCATTTTGATTTGATTCTTATATATGGTGAGAGATAGGGGTCTAGCTTCATTCTTCTGCATAGGGCTATCCTATGCAGTTTTCCCATCACCATTTATTAAAGAGGCTGTACTTTCCCCAACGTATCTTCTTGGTGCCTCTGTCAAAAATGAGTTGGCTGTAAATTTGTGGTTTTGTATCTGTGTTCTCTATTGCGTTCTGTTGGTCTATGTGTCCATTTTTAAGCCAGTGATACATCCACTTGTCATCATTTCATTAATGCCTGTCTCCCCTACTAGACTATTCCTTCTTGATTGCAAGAACCCTGTCTTGGCCAGGTGCAGTGGCTCACACTAGTAATCCCAGCACTTTGGGAGGCCGAGGCAGGTGGATCACTTGAGATTAGGAGTTCGAGACCAGCCTGGCCAACATGGTGAAATCCCGTCTCTACTAAAAATATAAAAATTAGTCAGGCATGGTGGCATGCGCCTGTAGTCTCAGCTACTCAGGAGACTGAGGCAGGAGAATCGCTTGAACTCGGGAGGCGGAGGTTGCAGTGAGCTGAGATTGAGCCACTGCACTCCAGTCTAGGCTAGAGAGGGAGGTTCTGTCTCGAAAAAACAAAACAACAACAACAACAAAAGCCCTGTCTAGTTTTCCTTGCTGTTTGACAGTACAGTGTCAGATATGTAGTCAGTGCTCAGTAAATATGTGTTGTATGAATGTCAGGAAACATAGAATAAACTATCAATAAACTATCGATAAACATACAATCAATCGTATACTTAGACTGAGCATGGTGGCTCACATCTGTAATCCCAGCACTTTAGGAGGCTGAGGTGGGAGGATCGTTTGAGCCTAGGAGTTCAAGATCAGCCTAGGCAACATAGTAAGACCCCATTGCTACAAAAATTTTATTTATTTATTTATATTTTTTGAGATGGAGTTTTGCTTTCGTTGCCCAGGCTGGAGTGCAGTGGCGCAATCTTGGCTCACTGAAACCTCTGCCTCCTGGGTTCAAGTGATTCTCCTGCTTCAGCCTCTCAAGTAGCTGGGACTACAGGCATGAGCCACCATGCCCAGCTAATTTTGTATTTTTATTAGAGATAGAGTTTCACCATGTTGGTCAGGCTGGTCTCGAACTCCTGACCTCAAGTGATCCATCCACCTCGGCCTCCCAAAGTGCTGGGATTATAGGTGTGAGCCACCAAGCCTGGCCTTATTTATTTATTTTATTTATTTTTTTGAGATGGAGTCTTGCTCTGTCGCCCAGGCTGGCATGGAGTGGCGCAGGGTCTCAGCTCACTGCAACCTCTGCCTCCTCAAGTGATTCTCCTGCCTTAACCTTCTGAGTAGCTGGGATTACAGGCACCCACCACAATGCCTGGCTAATTTTGTATTTTTAGTAGAGATGGGTTTTCGCGATGTTAGCCAGGCTGGTCTCAAACTCCTGACCTCAGGTGATCTGCCTGCCTCGGCCTCCCAAAGTGCTGAAATTACTGATGCAAGCCATTGCGTCTGGTCCCCCAATTTTTTTTTTTAATTAACCAGGTGTGGTGGCACACGCCTATAGTCCCAGCTACTTGGGAGGCTGAGGTGAGAGGATCATTTGAGCCCAGGAGTTTGAGGCTGCAGTGAGCTGTGATTGCACCACTGCACTACAGCCTGGACTATAGAGCAAGACCCTCTCTCAGAAAAAAAAAAAAAAGAAAGAAAGAAAGGAAAAGAAAAAAGAAAAACAACAATAAAAAGTCATATATTTAGTCTGTGGAATAATCGTCAAACTATCATTCACGCCTTATATGGACATGCTACTTAAATTAGTCCAGGATACGTTAGATTCTACTACAGTAAATTATAAACCATGAAATGTCTGTGGCTGGAGACAAAAAGATTTACTTTTTTTTTTTTTTTTCTTTTAGAGACAGAGTCTCACTCTGCTGCTCAGGCTGGAGTGCAATGGTGCAGTCTCAGCTCACTGCAACCTCCACCTCCCGGGTTCGAGCGACTCTCCTGCCTCAGCCTCCTGAGTAGCTGGGATTATAGGCATGAGGCACCACGACTGGCTAATTTTTGTATTTTTAGTAGAGACGGGGTTTCACCGTGTTGGCCAGGCTCAACTCCTAACCTCATGATCTGCCCACCTCAGCCTCCCAAAGTGCTGGGATTACAGGTGTGAGCCACCGCGCCTGGCCAAGATTTACTTCTTATTCATTGAAATTCTATATGTGACAGGCAACCTATCTCCATCTTGTAGCTACTTCTCCTGGAGCATGCATCCTCCAAGGTCCCTGTAGCAGGGGAAGTTCCAGATAGAGGCAGCATATGGCACTTTCACCTATAGTCTTTTGGCCAGAATGAATCATATGGCCCTATCCCAATGGCAAAAGAGGCTGACAAAGTCTTACGGAGAACAAGCCGTCTCTGCTTGATCTTGTATGTATTAATTATAACAATAGGCCGGGTGCAGTGGCTCACGCCTGTAATCCCAGCACTTTGGGAGGCTGAGATGGGTGGATCATGAGGTCAAGAGATGGAGACCATCCTGGCCAACATGGTGAAACCCCGTCTCTACTAAAAAACACAAAAATTAGCTGGGTGTGGTGGCACATGCCTGTAGTCCCAGCTACTCGGGAGGCTGAAGCAGGAGAATTGCTTAAACCTGGGAGGTGGAGGTTGCAGTGAGCCGAGATCACGCCACTGCACTCTAGCCTGGTGACAGAGTGAGACTCTGCCTCAAAAAAAAAAAAAAATTGTAATAATAACAATCATGCCCCTAGTAGTCTAGTGGCTAGGATTTTAAAAAAAATCTTGAATATTTATTGAGCACTTACTTTGTGCCAGGCCAAGTGCTGGGTGTTTTATTACATTAATTGCTTCATTTAACACTATTATAAGCAAATGAGCTGCAGGGACTCTCATTACAAAAAAAAAAAAAATTCAAAAAAAGAGTTAATGCTGTGAAGGACAAAGAAAGGCTGAGGAACTCCTCCAGATTTAAAGGGATGAAATGGAAACACCACAAAGTGCAATGTATGGTCTTGAATGGGATCCTGGCAAGAAGGGGGTCAAAATTGCTATAAAGTACATATCGGGGGTAATTGGTGATATTCTAATATGAACATTATATTAGATAACAATATTATAACAATAATAAGCTCCTCAAATGTGATCATGATACAGTAGTGATATATATCATCAAAATACTGAGATATTTAGACATGAAATCATAAACCTGGCTATTCCGAAGGTAGTGAGTTACCTCAATTGATTGTTCGCAGTCAAAGATTGAAATCCTTATTCTACTCTTTTCACCCTCTCACTACTGCACTTGACTAGTCTTAAAAAGATAAATAAACATAATAAATAGGCTGGGCACGGTGGCTCACACATGTAATCCCCACATTTTGGGAGGCCGAGGTGGGAGGATCGCTTGAGCCCAAGAGTTCAAGAACAGCCTGGGAAACATGACAAAATCCCATCTCTACAAAAAATACAAAAATCAGCCAGGCATGGTGGCATACACCTTTAGTTACAGCTACCCAGGGGACTGAGACAAGAGGAACATTTGAGCCTGGGAGGTCGAGGCTGCAGTGAGCCAAGTTCACACCACTACACTCCAGCCTGGGCCACAGAGCGAGACCCTGTCTTTAAAACAAATACATAAATAAATAACATAAACTTCAGATACTTGATTTCAAGTTTCATAACTTTATAACTTCAGAATATTGCATAGGCAAAGAATAATTATGAGGGAATAAATAATTTATATACCAGGAGTAATACTAATTGAAGCATAGATAGATTTTCAATTTCCCATGAATTTCTTTAATCCTGCCAGCCATTGTCATTTTTAGAAGAGGATGAAAAGCTTTCTTTTTTTAATTTTTAGAATTTTATTTATTTTTACTTTTAGTATTTATTTATTTATTTATTTTTGAGATGGCGTTTCACTCTTTTTTCCCAGGCTGAGTGCAATGGCATGATCTCCGCTCACTGCAACCTCCACCTCCTGGCTTCAAGTGACTCTCCTGCCTCAGCCTCCCAAGTAGCTGGGATTACAGGCGTATGCCACCATGCACAGCTAATTTTGTATTTTTAGTAGTATATATCACTCTGTATGCCTTTGTATACCCATAGCTTAGCTCCCACTTATAAATGAGAATATGCAGTATTTGGTTTTCCATTCCCGAGTTACTTCACTTAGAATAATGGCCTCCAGCTCAATCCATATTGCTGCAAAAGACATTATTGGGTTCTTTTTATGACTGAGCAGTATCCGTGGTGTATATATACCACATTTTCTTTGTCCACTCATTGGTTGATGGGCACCAATCAACCAATTGGTTGGTTGCATATCTTTGCAATTGTGAATTGTGCAGCAATAAACATGCATGTGCAGGTGTCTTTTTGATATAATGACTTATTTTCCTTTGGGTAGATACCCAGTAGTGGGATTGCTGGATCGAATGGTAGATCTTTAAGAAATCTCCATACTAGACATTAAAAGATCAGTCGTTGTCAGGAGCTGTGGGAGGGGAGGGAGGGATGAATAGGTGGAACACAGAGGATTTTTCGGGCAGTGAAAATACTCTGTGTAATACTATAAAGATGGATTACATGTCATTATAAATTTGTCCAAACTCATAGAATGTACAACACTGAGAGTGAACTTTAATGTAAACCATGGACTCTGGGTAATTACGATGTGTCAATGTAGGTTTGTCAATTGTAACAAATGTACAGGTGGGGGATGTTGACAGTGGGGAGGCTGTGCATGTAGCGGTGGGGAAGCAGGGTATATGAGAAATCTCTGTACCTTTCTCTCAATTTTGCTGTGAACCTAAAACTATTGTAAAAATAAAGTCTTTAATAAAAATTAAATATAAAAGAACTCTCCATACTGTTTTCCACAGAGGTTGTACAAATTTACATTCTCACAAGCAATGTATAAGCACTCCCTTTTCACCACATCCACATCCAAATCTATTGTTTTTCGACTTTTTAATAATGGCAATTCTGGGCAAGGTGCAGTGGCTCATGCCTGTAATCCCAGCACTTTGGAAGGCCTAGGTGGGTGGATCGCTTGGGTCCAGTTCAAAACTAGCCTGGGCAACAATGTGAAACCCCATTTCTACAAAAAATACCAACAACAACAACAAAAAAATTAGCAGGGCGTGGTGGTGCATGCCTATGGTCCCAGCTACTCAACAAGCTGAGGTGGGAGGATTGCTTCAGCCCAGGAGGAGAGGTTGCAGTGAGCCAAGATTGTGTCACTACACTCCAACCTGGGTGATAGAGCGACACCCTGTCTCAAAAAACAAAACAAAACAATGACAGCAACAAAACAAAACTCAATTCTGGCCGGGGTAAGGTGGTATTTCATTGTGGTTTTAATTTGCATTTCCCTGATGATTAGTGATATCAAGCATTTTTTCATATTTTTTTCGCCATTTGTATATCTTTTTTTTTTTGAGAAGTGTCTATTCATGTCAATTGCCTACTTTTTGATGAGATAATTTGTTTTTTTCTTGATGATTTGTTTGAGTTTTTTGTAGATTCTGGATATTACCTCTTCGTGGGATGCATAATTTGCAAACATTTTCTCCCACTTTGTAGGTTGTCTGTTTACTCTGATGATTATTTCTTTTGCTGTGCAAGAAGCTTTTTAGTTTAATTCGGTCCCATTTATTTATTTTTGGTTTTGTTGCATTAGCTTTTGGGGTCTTAGTCATAAATTCTTTACGTAGGCCAATGTCCCGAAGAGTTTCTCCTAGGTTTTTGACTAGAATTTTTATGGTTTCAGATTTTAGATTTAAATCTTAAATTCATCTTGAGTTGACTTTTGTATATGGATCCCTATGGAGATAGGGATTCAGTTTCACTCTTCAGCAGGTGGCTATCCAGTTTTACCAGCACCATTTATTGAATATTGTCCTTTCCCCAGTTTATGTTTTTGTATGTTTTGTTGAACACTAGTTGGTTGTAAGTATTTGGTTTTATCTCTGGATCCTCTATTCTGTTCCTTTGATCTATGTATCTACCTTTATACTAGTACCATGCTGTTTTGGTAACTATAGCCTTGTAGCATACTTTGAATTCAGGTAATGTGATGCCTCCAGATTTGTTCTTTTTGCTTAAGATTGCTTTGTCTACTTGAGCTCTTTTTTGGTTCCGTATTAATTTTTGGATTGTTTTTTCTAATTCTGTGAAAAGTGATGTTTGTATTTTAATAAGAATTGCACTTCTTGATAAAAACCCAACTCTATTAAAAATATAAAAATTAGGCTGGGTGCGGTGGCTCATGCCTGTAATCTCAGCACTCTGGGAGGCAGAGGTGGGCAGATCATGAGGTCAGGAGTTCAAGGCCAGCCTGGCCACATAGTGAAACCTTGTCTCTACTAAAAATAAAAATAAAAAATTAGCCAGGGATGGTGGTGTGGGCCTGTAGTCCCAGCTACTTGGGAGGCTGAGGCAGGAGAATTGCTTGAACCTGGGAGGCGGAGGTTGTGGTGAGCCAAGATCACGCCACTGCACTCCAGCCTGGACAACAGAGCAAGACTCCATCTCAAAAAAAAAAAAAAATTAACTAGGCGTGATGGTGGGTGCCTGTAATCCCAGTTACTCAGGAGGCTGAGATAGAAGAATCGCTTGAATCCACGAGGTGGAGGTTGCAGTGAGCCAATATGGCGCCATTGCACTCCAACCTGGGCAACAATAGTGAAACTCCACCTCAAAAAAAAAAAAAAAAAAAAAAAGAATTGCATTAAATCTGTAAATTGCTTTGGGAAATATGGTCATTTTCACAATGTTGATTCTTCTTCCAATTCATAAGAATAGGACATATCTCCATCTGTTTGTATCATCTATGATTTCTTTCAGCAGTGTTTTGTAGTTCTCCTTTTAGAGATCTTTCACCTCCTTGGTTAAGTATATTGCTAGGTATTTGTTTTGTTTATTTTTTTTTGCAGCTTTTTACTTTTTTTTTTAATCAACAAAAGCAGAGATTTATTGAAAATGAAAAGTACACTCCACAGGGTGTGAGTGGGTCCTAGCAAGCAGCTCAGGAGCCACTATTATTATTATTATTATTATTTTTTTTTTGAGACGGAGTCTTTCTCTGTCCCCCAGGCTGGAGTGCGGTGGCGCGATCTCGGCTCACCGCAACCTCCACCTCCTGGGTTCACGCCATTCTCCTGCCTCAGCCTCCCGAGTAGCTGGGAATACAGGCGCCCGCCAACACGCCCGGCTAATTTTTTTGTGTTTTTAGTAGAGACGGGGTTTCACCGTGTTAGCCAGGATGGTCTCGATCTCCTGACCTCGTGATCTGCCCGCCTCAGCCTCCCAAAGTGCTGGGATTACAGGCTTGAGCCACCGCGCCCGGCTAGGAGCCACTATTATTATTATTTTTCTTTTTTATAGAGACAGGGTCTCGCTATGTTGACCAGACTGGTCTCGAACCCCTGCCCTTTCACCTCCTTGGTTAAAAGAGATCTTTTCACCTCCTTGGTTAAGTACATTCCTAGTTTTTTTGTTTGTTTGTTTGTTTTGCAGCTATTTTATTTTATTTGATTTTTTTGCAGCTATTTTATTATTTTTTTTAATAGAGATGGAGTCTTGCTATGTTGGCCAGGCTGGTCTTGAACTCCTGGCCTCAAGTGATCCTCCTATCTCAGCCTCCCAAAGTGTGAGGATTACAGGTTTCAGCAACCACACCCTGCCTTTTGCAGCTATTTTTAAAGGGATTGAATTCTTGATTTGATTTTCAGCTTTGTTGTTGTTGATACATAGCAGTGCTACTGATTTGTGTACATTGATTTTCTTTCTTTCTTTTTTTTTTTTTTTGGAGATGGAGTCTCTCTCTGTTGCCCAGGCTGGAGTGCAGTGGCACGATCTCAGCTCACTGCAAGCTCTGCCTCCCGGGTTCAAGCAAGCCTCCTGCCTCAGCCTCCTGAGTAGCTGGGATCACAGGCACGCACAACCATACCTGGATACTTTTTGTATTTGTTTTTTTTAGTAGAGATGGGGTTTCACCATGTTGGCCAAGCTGGTCTGGAACTCCTGACCTCAGGCAATCCATCTGCCTCAGCCTCCCAAAGTGCTGGGATTACAGGTATGAGCCACTTCACCTGACGTGTACATTGATTTTGTACCCTGAGAGTTTACTGAATTCATTTATCAAATATAGGAGTCTTTTGGAGGAGTCTGTAAGATTTTCTAGGTATATGATTGTATCATTGGCAAAAAGATAGTTTGACTTCCTTTTCCAATTCGGATGCCCTTTATTGTTTTTCTTGCCTGATTGCTCTGGCTAAGAATTCCTATTTATTTATTTACTTTAGTTTTCAGAAAACCATAGGTAAAAAGCTAACTTTCAAATTTCTCTTTTTTTGCAGGCATGCTTCTATTTTTTTCTTTTTCTTTTTTTTTTTTTTTTGGAAATGGAGTCTCGCTTTGTTGTTCAGGCTGGAGTGCAATGGTATGATCTCAGCTCATCGCAACCTCCACCTCCTGGGTTCAAGTGATTCTCCTGCCTCAGCCTCCTGGGCTGGGATTACCAGTGCCTGCCACCATGTCTGGCTAATTTTTGTACTTTTAGTAGAGATGAGGTTTTGCCATGTTGGCCAGGCTGGTCTCGAACTCCTGATCTCAAGTGATCCGCCTCCTTTGGCCTCCCAAAGTGCTGGGATTACAGGTGAGCCACCGCGCCCTGCCACAGGCAGGCTTCTTTTGCAGACCAATATAGAAAACACAGAATACAGCCACGTGTGGTGGCTCACGCCTGTTATCCTAACACTTTGGAAGGCAGAGGCAGGTGGATCACCTGAGGTTAGGAGCTCGAGACCAGCCTGGCCAACGTGGTGAAACCCCATCTCTACTAAAAATACAAAAATTAGCCGGGCATGGTGGTGCATGACTGTAGGCCCAGCTACTCGGGAGGCTGAACCCCATCTCTACTAAAAATACAAAAATTAGCCGGGCATGGTGGTGCATGACTGTAGTCCCAGCTACTCGGGAGGCTGAGGCAGGAGAATCACTTGAACCCCGGAGGCAGAGGTTGCAGTGAGCCAAGATTGCACTGCTGCACTCCGGCCGGGGTGACAGAGCGAGATGCTCAAAAAAAAGAAAGAAAGAAAGAAAGAAAAAGGCAATACAGAATAAATGATTTAATATATGTGAGATGCTTAAAACAATGCTAGACACATAGTACATTCTCAATTAAGGATAGCTGATTTTTGAAAAGTGATAAAGTATAAATATTAGCTGAGCAGAGTTGAAATTGACCCTCACTTAATCTATAGTTATCTCAGAACAGGTAAGGATCCATTGCAAAGTGTTCTAGGGACCTAGAACTTCATTCAAAGCATTAGAAATGTTTACCTGGAAGGGCATGGAATTGGGAGACTGGTAGACCTAGGTTCAAATCAATCAGATTAGTAACCTTTTGAATGCTTTTGCTGTCAAGCTGGACTTTGTTCTGACATTCCTGGGTAGTCTAAGTTCCTTAGAACCAACCAGAGCTGATTATTTTTCTTTTTTCCATTATTTTTTATGTTGTATTTTATTTTGAGACAAGGTCTTATTCTGTCGCCCAAGCTGGAGTGCAGTGATGCCATCTTGGCTCACTGCAACCTCCGCCTCCTAGGTTCAGGCGATCCTCCTGCCTCAGGCTCCAGAGTAGCTGGGATTACAGGTGCACACCACCATGCCTGGCTAATTTTTGTATTTTTAGTAGAGATAGAATTTTGCCATGTTGGTCAGGCTGGTGTCGAACTCCTGGCCTCAAGTGAGCCACCTGCCTCGGCCTCCCAAAGTGCCAGAATTACAGGCATAAGCGACCATTGCCAGCCTGTTTCATTTTTTAGAGGCAAGGTCTTGCTCTTTTGTCCATGCTGAAGTGCGATGACACAATCATAGCTCACTGCAGCCTCAAACTCCTGGGTTCAAGCCATCCTCCTGTCTCAGCCTCCAGAGTTGCCGGGATTACAGGCGCACACCACCACACCCAGTTCCAATAGCAGGCTATTATTATGTGCGCCCAGAAGGAAAGAACAATGGAGAAAAGTGTGAACTTTAGAAGGTCACTGTGCTTGGTAACACCACCTCCTAGATTTTGACCTTGAGAATCTGTGTGACTTGATTTCCTTCCTTGCATCATGGGACTGATACTACTACTTACCTGGGGGTAAAACTGTTGGGCAGATTAAAAAGAGCTAACACATCCAAAGTGCTTAGAACAGGGAACACCCAAGATATTCTAGATAATTGATAAATGCTAGCCCTCTTGTTATGGCTATGCTAAGTACGCCTGTGGTGATCAAGTCTTCCTGGTTAACCTGGGACTTTTTTTTTTTTTAGATGGAGTTTCACTCTTGTTTCCCAGACTAGAGCGCAATGGCGTGATTTCAGCTCACTTCAACTTCCACCTCCCAGGTTCAAGTGATTCTCCTGCCTCAGCCTCCTGAGTAGCTGGGATTACAGGCACCCGCCACCACGCCTGGCTAATTTTTTGTTTTTTTAATAGAGATGGGGTTTCACCATGTTGGCCAAGCTGGTCTGGAACTCCTGACCTCAGACGATCCACCTGCCTCCGCCTCCCAAAGTGCTGGGATTACAGGCATGAGCCACCATGCCCAGCTAAAATTTGAGTTTTATTATTATTATTATTATTATTATTATTGAGAGAGGGTCTAGTTCTTTTGTCCAGGCTGGAGTGCAGTGGTGCGATCTCAGCTCACGGCAACCTCCGCTTCCTGGGTTCAAGCGATCCTCCTGCCTCAGCCTCCCAAGTGGCTAGGATTACAGGCATGCGCCACGATGCCCAGCTAATTTTTGTACTTTTTGTAGAGAGGAGCCTTCACCATGTTGACCAGGCTGGTCTCGAACTCCTGACCTCAAGAGATCCACTCGCCTCAGCCTCCCAAAGTGGTGGGATTACAGGCGTGAGCCACTGCACCCAACCAATTTTTCTACTACTATTATTTTATTTATTTATTGAAACAGAGTCTCATTCTGTTGCCCAGGCTGGAGCACAATGGCACAATCGTGGTTCACTGCAACCTCTGCCTCCTGGGTTCAAATGATTCTCGTGCCTCAGCCTCCCAAGTAGCTGGGATTACAGGTGTGCACCACCACACCTAGCTAATGTTTTTGTATTTTTAGTAGAGACGGGATTTTGCCATGTTGCCCAGGCTGGTTTCGAACTCCTGAACTCAAGTGATCTGCCTGCCTCATCCTCCCAAAGTGCTGGGATTATAGGCGTGAGCCACCCCATCCAACAAGACCAAAACCCTGTTTTTTTTTTTGGAGATGGAGTTTCGCTCTGTATGGGTTTGTTTTGGTACTCCAGTTTCCTCTCACATCCCAAATATGGGTATGTTAGGTTCATTGGGGTGTCTACATGGTCCCAGTCTGAGCGAGTGTAGGTGTGGTTGTGGGTATGGACCCACCCTGAGATGGGATGGTGTCCTTTCAGGGCTGTTTCCAACCTGAGCCCTGAGCTGCTGGAAAGGCTCTGGCCACCTTCAACCCGGAACCGGAATAAGCAGATAGGAAAAGGAATGAAGAAATGTATACAAATTATTTTAAATAAAAGTTTGTAAAGTATAGGATAATTATACAAATGCATGACAATAAGTGATGTGAAACAAGAGTGCTCAGAGAGCCGCCATTTTGATCAGTGTTTGCTGGAGTGCAATGGCATGATCTCGGCTGGAGTGCAATGGCATGATCTTGGCTCACCGCAACCTCTGCCTCCTGGGTTCAAGATTCTCCTGCCTCAGCCTCCCAAGTAGCTGAGATTACAGGCATGTGCCACCACACCTGGCTAATTTTGTATTTTTAGTGGAGACGAGGCTTCTTCATGTAGGTCAGGCTGGTCTCGAACTCCTGACCTCAGGTGATCCACCTGCCTCAACCTCCCAAAGTGCTGGGATTACAAGCGTGAGCCACTATGCCTGGCCAACACTTTTAATATTAAACAAATAAATGGAAGCTATGTATTCATTTAAGAAAGATAAATAAAAACAAGATAATTATTTACCTAATTTTGGGGGAATCAGTGATGAAGGCAGTCACAGTGGCCATGAGTTAAATCAAGGAATAAATGTTTGCAAAGCAAAAATTGTTGAAAGCGCCTCCCCTCACCCGAAGCAAACACTGATCAAAATGACGGCTCTCTGAGCACTCTTGTTTCGCATCACTTATTGTCATGCATTTGTATAATTATCCTATACTTTACAAACTTTTATTTACAATAATTTGTATACATTTCTCAATCTGCTTATTCCAGTTCCGGGTTGAAGGTGGCCAGAGCCTCTCCAACAGCTCAGGGCTCAGGTTGGAAACAGCCCTGAAAGGACAACATCCCATCTCAGGGTGAGTCCATACCCACAACCACACCTACACTCGCTCAGACTGGGACCATGTAGACACCCCAATGAACCTAACATACCCATATTTGGGATGTGAGAGGAAACTGGAGTACCAAAACAAACCCATACAGACTATGGAGAGAAGGTGCCAACCCCACACAGGAAGTGCCAACCCCACAGAGGAAGTGCCAACCCCATATAAGAAGTGGCCCAGGCCAGGAATCCATTTGTTTTCTCATCAAAGTTAGAGCCAAAAGACAAAAGAAGATGGACTGAAAGGACGTGTTATTTGAGGGCTTGATGTATGTTCTTTCAGTTTGTGGCTTGGCTTTTAATTTTCTTCACAGTGTCCTTTGAAGAGACAAAGTTAAATTTTAATGAAGTTTGGTTTTTCGAGCCTTTCTTCTTTTTTTTTTTTTGAGACAGAGTCTCATCCTATCACCCAGGCTGAAGTGCAGTAGTGGGACGGCTCATTGCAACCTCCACCTCCTGAGTTCAAGCAATTCTCCTGCCTCAGCCTCCTGAGTAGCTGGGATTATGATATTGGTGTATAGAAATACCCTCATATTCTGCAATCTTTTTGTGAATTTCTTAGGATTGTAATCATAACCAATCATATCATATTCAAATAAAGACAGTTTTACTTCTTCCTTTCCAATCTGAATACTCATTCCTTTTTCTTTTCTTTTTTTTCTTTTTTGAGATGGAGTCTCGCTTTGTCGCCCAGGCTGGAGTGCAGTGGCGCAATCTGGGCTCACTGCAAGCTCCGCCTCCCGGGTTCATGCCATTCTCCTGCCTCAGCCTCTCCGAGTAGCTGGGACTACAGGCGCCCGCCACCACGCCTGGCTAATTTTTTTGTATTTTTAGTAGAGACGGGGTTTCACCATGGTCTCGATCTCCTGACCTCGTGATCCGCCCGCCTCGGCCTCCCAAAGTGCTGGGATTACAAGCGTGAGCCACCGCGCCCGGCCGCTCATTCCTTTTTCTTGCCTTATTACATTGGTTAGGACCACCAATACAATGTTAAATAGAGGTGTACACAGAGCCTCACTCTGTCGCCCAGGCTGGAGTGCATTGGTATGATCATGGCTCACTGCAGCCTTGAACTCCTAGGCTCAGGCAGTCCTCCCACCTCAGCCTCCCAAGTAGCTGGGTTTACAAATGCAAGCCACCACACCCAGTTTAACTTGCTTTTTAAAAAGAGCTAAACTTTTCTGGAAACTGAACAATGGATATGAGGCAAGAGGTAATCCTGCTTAAAATGTAAGTTTTAGGCTGGGTGCGGTGGCTCACGCCTGTAATCCTAGAACTTTGGGAGGCTGAGGTGGGCAGATCACAAGGTCAGGAGATTGAGACCATCCTGGCTAACATGGTGAAACCCTGCCTCTACTAAAAATACAAAAATTAGCTGGGCATGGTGGTGGGCGCCTGTAGTCCCAGCTACTCAGGAGGCTGAGGCAGGAGAATGGTGTGAACCCAGGAGGCAGAGCTTGCAGTGAGTGAGATCACCCCACTGCACTCCAGCCTGGGAAAGAGAGCAAGACTCCATCTCTAAAAAAAAAAAAAAAAAGTAAGTTTTAGGCCACGCCCAGCCAGTGTTTAAATGCATACTGAAGGTTTTGTTTTTCATTTTGTCAACACCTAAGAGGGTTTCTTTATTCTGTTGAGGCTATGTATTAATGGAATATCCCTAAGTGTTTTCAAAGTACATTTTATTCCTAATTGTGAAAAATTTCTTCCAAAGGAGGAACAAATATATTAAACCTGTGTTACATGAGAAAATTTAGCCTTTAACTTTTAAAAGGTTTTATATTTTTATTTATTTAGTTAGTTGTTTATTTATTTATTTATATTTTGAGATGGGGTCTTGCACTGTCACCCAGGCTGGAGTGCAGTGGTGCAATCTCGGCTCACTGCAACCTCTGCCTCCCAGATTCAAGTGATTCTCCTGCCTCAGCCTCCCAAGTAGCTGGGACAACAGGCACGAGCCACCATACCCAGTTAATTTTTTGTATTTTTATTAGAGATGGAGTTTCTCCATGTTAGCAAGGCTGGTCTCAAACTCCTGACCTCAGGTGATCTGCCCACCTTGGCCTCCCAAAGTGCTGGGATTACAGGCATGAGCCACCGTACCAGCTTTATATTTTTTAAAACTAGATGATTAAAAAATTCAGAGTACCAAAAAGTATATAGTGAAAAATAAGTCTCCTACCTGTAGTACCCAATCTCTAGTCTTGCCTAGAGACACCCATTTTTAGTAATTTCTTATGTATCCTTGCAGGCTATTCCATGTATACCATGTATAGATAAGCACATATAATATTTAATGTTTTTTTTTTTTTTTTAGAGAGAGAGAGACAAGGTCCCACCATGTTGCCCAGGCTGGTCTTGAATTCTTGGGCTCAAGCACTCAAGCGATCCTCCCTCACTGGCCTCCCAAAGTGCTGGGATTACAGGTGTGAGCCACCCCACCTGGCTCAATATATCCTTTAAAATATAAATTAAATTAGGCTACACATGGTATGGCTCCTCACATTTTTTATTTCATAATATAATATACCTTAGGGTTCCATATTGATATAAATAAAATGATTCATTCTAATGGCTACACAGCATTCCTATCAGGTGGATTACCATGGTTTGCTTCGTAACTTTTTACTGATGGACGTGATTTGTTTCCCATCTTTTGCTGAAATGAATACTTTTTTATTTTTTACTTTTTTTTGAGACAGTCTCTCTCTGTTTCCTAGGCTGAAGTGCAGCGACGCGATCTCATCTCACTGCAACCTCTGCCTCCCAGGTTCAAGCGATTCTCCTGCCTCAGTCTCCCGAGTAGCTGTGAATATAGGCATGCAACACCACACTCAGCTAATTTTTGTATTTTTAGTAGAAAAGGGGTTTCACTGTATTGGCCAGGCTGGTCTTGAACTCCTGACCTCAGGTGATCCACTCACCTCGGCCTCCCAAAGTTCTGGGATTACAGGCATGAGCCACCACGCCCATCCAATGAATACTTTTTTATTTTATTATTATTGTTATTTTTTTTTTTGAGACAGTCTCACTCTGTTGCCCAGGCTGGAGTGCAGTGGTGAGATCTCAGCTCACTGCAACCTTCACCTCCTGGGTTTAAGCAAACCTCCTGCCTCGGCCTCCCCAGTAGCTGGGGTTACAGGCACGTGCCACCACGCCTGTCTAATTTTTGTATTTTTAGTAGAGATGGGATTTCACCATATTGGTCAGGCTGGTCTCAAACTCCTGACCTCAAGTGATCTGCCTGCCTCAGCCTCCCAAAGTGTTGGTATTAGAGGTGTGAGCCATTGCACCTGGTCTGAAATGAATACTTTTATATACATATCCCTGTCTATATTATTTATGAGTGTATCTGCAAAAAAAACAAAAAAGAAAAAAGTAAATCCTGGAAGTACTGCGGGTAGAAGGAATACAACATGCTGTTTGTAATCTTCTGAGACTTGATGTTTTACTCAACGTTGTGTTGTTGAGATTCCACTTCACTGGTGCATACGATTCAGTTATGTAAATATACTCTACCCTTGTTCTGTCAGTGGGCATTTGAATTATCATCTCCTTTTTGCTATAATGAACAACACTGGTTTGCACATGTTCGTCTATGTCCCTTGGTACACATTAGCCAGAGTTTCTCTTGAATATATGCATAAAAATGGTATAAATATTTGTGAATGTTCAAATTGCCAGATAATACTAAACTATGTTCCAAAATGATTGTGCCAATTTACACTTCTGCCCACCAATGTCTGAGTTTCAGTTGGTTATCTTCTCCAGTTGCTTGTCTTCTCATTTTCTTTAATTTTTTTTTTTTTTAATGTGGTTTCACTCTTGTTTTCCAGGCTGAAATGCAATGGCATGATCTCGGCTCCACTACAACCTCTACCTCCTGGGTTCAAGTGATTCTTCTGCCTCAGCCTCTCGAGTAGCTGAGATTACAGGTGCCTGCCACCATGCCCAGCTAATTGTTTGTATTTTTAGTAAAGACGGGGTTTCACCATGTTGGCTAGGGTGGTCTTGAACTCCTGACCTCAGGTGATCCACCCTCCTCGGCTTCCCAAAGTGCTGGGATTATAGGCATGAGCCACCTTGCCCGGCTTCATTTTCTTTAAATTCTTTTTAAAAATGTTATTTTAAAAATTTAACTTGGCAATACTTCATTCCATAAAATAGAGTAAGTGGTGGCTCTTTTCATTTTCTTTAAGATGCTTTTTAATTATTATGAGTCATGCTTGCCCCTCTAGGTTGATTTCCACCTCCCCTCTGCCCCAGAAGGCCTACCTATATGAAGCTCGTAAGTGGGCTTTATATTCCCTACTTTCTACTTGAGTTTGGCCAAAAAGAGGAACCCCAGCAGGAAGTTGGAGGGAACAGAATGAGGTCAGGGTTTTTTCTTCCTAGCTCTTTCCCTGCGAGGTTGCATGAGGTGCTGCATTTCCTGGCCAAAGGAGCCCTGTCTTAGAGGATTCTCCTTCTCTTTCAGGTTCTGTTTACCTCTCTGTCCCTCCTGTTGGTGGTGGGAGCTCCTCTGCTGCTAACCCAGGTTTCTTGCATTGTTTTCTCGATAGTTCCCCAACACTCCGTTCCTCCTGTTATAGTTAATCTTTTTGTAAACAAACTCTAGTTGAATCATCTTGGCCTGAGTTTGTCATCTGTCTGCAATTGAAACTTGGCCTGGGCCAGGCGCAGTGGCTCAGGCCTGTAATCCCGGCACTTTGGGAGGCCAAGGTGGGTGGATCACCTGAGGTCAGAAGTTCAAGACCAGCCTGCCCAACATGGTGAAACCCTGTTTCTACTAAAAATAAAAAAACTAGCCGGGTGTGGTGGCGGGTGCCTGTAATCCCAGCTACTTGGGAGGCTGAGGCAGGAGAACTGCTTGAACCGGTGAGGCAGAGGTTGCAGTGAGCCGAGATTGTGCCGTTGCACTCCAGCCTGGACAACAGAGCGAGAGTCTGTCTCCAAAAAAAAGAAAAGAAGAAGAAGAAGAAACTGCCTGATACAGAAGTTCTTCACATTAAGATTAAGGTGAAATATTTGAATTTTTATTTGATTAGTATTTGTTTTGTGTGTTCTTCTCTAAAGAAGTTCTTTTCAGCCGGGTGCAGTGGCCTGTAATCCCAGCTACTCAAGAGGCTGAGGCAGGAGAATTGCTTGAACCCGGGAGGCAGAGGTTGCAGTGAGCTGAGATTGCACCACGGCACTCCAGCCTGGGCGACAGAGTGAGACTATGTCTCAAAATAAATAAATAAATTAGCCAGGCATGATGGTGTGTACCTGTAATCTCAACTATTTGGGAGGCTGAGGCAGGAGAATCACTTGAACCTGAGAGGCAGAGGTGGTAGAACCTCGCAGGTTCAAGCGATTCTCCTGCTTCAGCTTCCCGTGTAGCTGGGACTACAGGCACCGGCTACCACAACCGGCTAATTTTTGTATTTTTAGTAGAGTCGGGGTTTCTCCATGTTAGTTAGGCTGGTCTCGAACTCCCAACCTCAGGTGATCCTCCCGCCTCAGCCTCCCAAAGTGCTGGGATTACAGGCGTGAGCCACCACGACCCAGCTGACACACACCATAATTTCTTAAGCCATTCATCCGTAAAAAACACTTTATTTGTTTCCATATCTTGGTTATTGTGAATAATGCTGCAATGAAAATGGGAGGGCAGATACCTCTGCAACATACTGGTTTTCTTTCCTTTGGGTATGTACCCCGAGGTGGGATTGCTGGATCATGTGGTAATTCCATTTTTAATTGGAACCTCTGTACCGCTTTCCATAGTGTCTGCACCAATTTACATTCCCACCAATAGTGTACAGTGGTCCCCTTTTCTCCACACCCTATTTAATGCATCAGAAGAGATGGAAACAAATAGGCATTTAGTTTCTAACTTGGTACACTCTCAAACTCACACTCCTTAAATATCAACTTGATGTTTAAAGCATTTAGGAGTGCATCCGACTACAAAAAGGATGAAAAAAAGATACTTTCTTTCTTCCTTTTTTTTTTTTTTTTTTGAGATGGAGTCTCACTCTGTCACCAGGCTGAAGTGCAGTGGTGCAATCTTGGTTCACTGCAACCTCCACCTCCCGGGTTCAAGCGATTCTCCTGCTTCAGCCTCCTGAGTAGCTGGGACTACAGGCATGTACCACCACACCCAGCTAATTTTTTTGTATTTTTAGTAGAGACGGGGTTTCACCATGTTGGCCAGGATGGTCTTGATCTCTTGACTTCGTGATCTGCCTGCCTTGGCCTCCCAAAGTGCTGGGATTACAGGCGTGAGCCACTGCGCCCAGCCTCTTTCTTTCTTTCTTTTTCCTTTTTTTTTTCTTGAGACAGAGTTTTGCTCTTTTTGCCCAGGCTGGAGTGCAATGGTGCGATCTCGGCTCACTGCAATCTCTGCTTCTCTGGTTCAAGCTATTCTTCTGCCTCAGCCTCCCAAATAGCTGGGATTACAGGCGTATGCCACCACGCCTGGCTAATTTTTGTAGTTTTAGTGGAGACAGGGTTTCACCATATTGGCCAGGCTGGTCTTGAACTCCTGACCTCAGGTGATCCACCCATCTTGGCTTCCCAGAGTGCTGGGATTACAGGCATGAGCCACTGCACCCGGCCGAAAGATCACTTTCATCAGTGCCCCTAAGCAATATGGTCCTCCAATGAACTGGGACCCTCCCTCCAGAAAGGCACTCAAACCCTCAGCTCTCATGTTCTCGAAGCCCACAAGCTGCTAGCTGTCTCTCTCTCTCTCTTTTTTTTTTTTTTAGACAGAGTCTCATTCCATCACCCAGGCTGGAATGCAGTAGCATGATCTTGGCTCAATGCAAACTTCACCTCCCGGATTCAAGCGATTCTCCTGCCTCAGCCTCCTGACCTCAAGTGATCTGCCCATCTCGGCTTCCCAAAGTGCTGGGATTACAGGCGTGAGCCACTGAGCCCGGCCCTCTTTTTTTGTGGGGAGACAGGATCTTGCTCTGTCACTGCAGCCTCAACCTCTTGGGCTCAAGCAATCCTCCCACCTCAGCCTCCCAGGTAGCTGGCATCACAGGCATGTGACACCATGCCAGGCTAATTTTTGTATTTGTCATAGAGATGGGGTTTTGCCATATTGCCCAGGCTAGTTTTAAACTCCTGAGCTCATGTGATCCTCCTGTGTTGGCCTTCCAAAGTGCTGGGATTACAGGCGTAAGGAGCTGCTATTTCATTTGCTGCTCCCTTGCCTGAGTCATCTTCCCACAGATGTTCACATGATTAACTTCTTCACCTCCTTCAAGTCTTTGCCCAAATGCTACTGTCTTAATATGGCATGGCTTGATCACTCTAGGTAAAGGGAGACTCTCTCCCATTCTAGATTCTCCTTACCCTGCTTGGCTTTTTATTCCTTCACAAACTATTCATTTTCTACTATGGATTCTAATTCATGCATCAGACCCATGCTTATTGTAGAAATGATACAAAGACAGGAATCTCTGTCTGGTTTGTTCACTGATGTATCCCAGCATCTAGAGCAGCAACTATTGGTGCTCAGTAGATGTTCATGAGACAATTAAAGGAAGGCATCTCAGGGACT
Source organism: Hylobates moloch (assembly GCF_009828535.3). Lineage (NCBI taxonomy): Eukaryota > Metazoa > Chordata > Mammalia > Primates > Hylobatidae > Hylobates > Hylobates moloch. The sequence goes on along the minus strand of NW_026652287.1, from coordinate 31,521,918 downwards.
ATCATGGAGACAAGAGCAGATCCCTCAGCTCCTCCACGGTTTATCAAACATTTTTTTCCAACCCATATAATCCAGTCCTCAAGAGGAATTCTGGTAAATAGATTTCACCAATATCCTTACATTTATGGTAATATTGTAGAGCTCATTGTAAAGTGTTGTTCTGGATCTTGTCTGTCTGGCCCACTTTTAATCTGTCTCTGCATCTCACAAGGGTGCTGGTCTCCTTGAACATTTCTGAAATATTCTAAAATTCACGGCCTATCACACCCTGCATCCATCTTCGCAATAGCAATGACTTTGTTCAGAAATGGATTGCTTCCTCCTCCTCACTTGGGAGGCTGAGGTGGGAAAATCACTTGAGCCCAGGAGTTCGAGACCAGCCTTGGCAACATAGTGAGCCCCTGTCTCAATCAAGTGTTTCTTCTTTCATATTTACCCACACTGGCACACCAAGAAACATGAATTGAGACAGTCCATATGTTAAGTATAGTGTTATCTGATGGCAAAATTATTCCCATTTGAGTATAGGACTTTATTTTTTTATTTTTTATTTCATTTTATTTTTTGAGACAGAGTCTCGCTCTGTCACCCAGGCTGGAATGCAGTGGTGTGATCTTGGCTCACTGCAACCTCCACATCCTAGGTTCAAGTGATTCTAGTGCCTCAGCCTCCTGAGTAGCTGGGATTACAGGCACACACCACCACACCTGGCTAATTTTTGTATTTTTAGTAGAGATGGGGTTTCACCATGTTGGCCAGGCTGGTCTCAAACTCCTGACCTCAGGTGATCTGCCCGCCTCAGCCTCCCAAAGTGTTAGGATTACAGGCGTGAGCCACCACGCCCAGCCGAGTATAGGACTTTAAGCAAGAAAAACACTCTTGCAATTGAAGGGAGCAGAATGAGTTTCCAAATTTTTTTTTTTTTTTTTTTTTTTTGAGACAGGGTATCACTCTGTCACCCAGGCTGGGGTGTAGTGGCATGATCATAGCTCACTGCAGACTGGACCTTCTGGGCGCAAGTGATCCTCCCACCTCAGCCTCCCAAGTAGCTGAGACCACAAACACATGCCACCATGCCTAGGCTATGCTGCCCCGGCTGGTCTCGAACTCCTGGGCTCAAGCTATTCTCCTGCTTTGGCCTCCCAAAGTGCTGGGATTAGAGGCTTGAGCCACCGTGCCCAGCCTGTTTTCCAAACTTTCATAATTTATTTCTGTCATAAATTTGAACTTAAATCAGGCAAGAGTTTTCACATAATGAAAACTAATTTTACAATACTGAATGATGAATGATTTCACTGTTAAAAGCAAAATTGTGTCACTGCACTCCAGGCTGGGTGACACAGCAAGACCTTGTCTTTAAAAAAAAAAAAAAAAAAAAAAAAAAGAAGCAGCAGCAGCAAAACTGTTTCCTTAGAATTTTTTTTGAAACTTCATTTGCTTAGGCCAGGCGCAGTGGCTCACGCTTGTAATCCCAGCACTTTGGGAGGCCGAGGCGGGCGGATCACGAGGTCAGGAGATAGAGACCACGGTGAAACCCCGTCTCTACTAAAAAATACAAAAAAAAAAAAATTAGCCGGGCGTGGTGGCGGGCGCCTGTAGTCCCAGCTACTCGGAGAGGCTGAGGCAGGAGAATGGCGTGAACCCGGGAGGCGGAGATTGCAGTGAGCCGAGATTGCGCCACTGCACTCCAGCCTGGGCGACAGAGCGAGACTCCATCTCAAAAAAGACAAAAAAAAAAAAAGGAAACTTCATTTGCTTTGTTAGTTGACCTTCTTTTATCCCTTGTTCCTTTTGTCTGTCATTGTTTATTATTATTTTTGTTGTTATTATTTTTTGTCTGTCATTATTATTTTAGTTATGTTTATGATGAGTTATGTTTTTTGAAACATACAAAAGCATATATGTAATACTTCAGTGAAATAAACACCCATGAGCCCATCTCCTGGCCCAAAAACAAAAACATTTTTTTTCTTTTTTGAGACAGAGTCTTGCTTTGTCGCTGATGCTAAAGTGAGGTGGCATGATTTTGACTCACTGCAACCTCCACCTCCCGGGTTCAAGCCATTCTCCTTCCTCAGCCTCTCAAGTAGCTAGGACTACAGGCATGCACCACCATGATTGGCTAATTTTTGTATTTTTAGTGGAGACAGGCTTCGCCAGTTTGGCCAGGCTGGTCTCGAACTCCTGACCTCAGGTGATCTACCCGCCTCAGTCTCCCAAAGTGCTGGGATTACATGTGTGAGCCACCACGCCCAGCTGAAAGAAATTGTTGTGATAAATTATGTGCCACACCTAGATCATCTGTTTCCCTGCCTTCCCATTCCTAAAAGTATCCATTGCCCTAAATTTTGTGCTTATTATTCCCTTGCTTTACTCACACACAAACACACACACGATTGGTGATGATTAGATAGATAGATGATAGATAGATAGATAGATAGATAGATAGATAGATAGATAGATAGATAGATGATAGATAGATAGATAGATAGATAGATAGATAGATAGATAGATAGATGATAGATGATAGATAGAGACAAATAATATATCGTGTAGTTTTGTTTGTTTTTGAACTCTGTAGAAATCTTATCATATTTTAAGTGGTTTTCTAGGTTTTCCTTTTTTCACTGAATATTATGTGTTCAAGATTCTTCCAAGTAATTGCACTTAGCTATAGTTTATTCATTCTCACATTTCTATATTCTATTATGTGAACATACCACAATTCACTCATTCTCTTGTCACTATGTATGTAGGTATCTATCAGACCTATATATGTTTGTGTTTATCTATCTATACTTATATATCTATAGAAAGATATAGATATATATTTCATAGTTCTTTCCCCTTATAAACATGGCTGCTAAAACCATCTTCTTTCCACATATGTCCTGATGCTTGTGTACAAGAATTTCTCTTATATATATACCTGAAAAGGATTTGTGAGCTAAGCTTTGCTAATGACTATTTTCTTAAATGGTTGTCCCAATTTAGACTCCTACCAGCAGTGAATTCTCACTGATGACAACTGGAACCGGAAACTTATAGCCAGTTATAAGCACGTAGCTGAAACTTCGGATCCCATTAATGTGCCAGTTTCCTAAACTTCTTTGAGTTTAGAGGACTCTCCAACCCTTCTTCTCTTCTCCCAGTTAACCAGCTAACTTCTATAAGAACAGGATGCCTCTTCTCTGTAAAAAGGACATTATTAGGCCGGGCGCGGTGGCTCACGCTTGTAATCCCAGCACTTTGGGAGGCCGAGGCGGGCGGATCACGAGGTCAGCAGATCGAGACCACGGTGAAACCCTGTCTCTACTAAAAATACAAAAAATTAGCCGGGCGTGGTGGCGGGCGCCTGTAGTCCCAGCTACTCGGAGAGGCTGAGGCAGGAGAATGGCGGGAACCCGTGAGGCGGAGCTTGCAGTGAGCCGATATTGCGCCACTGCACTCCAGCCTGGGAGACAGAGCAAGACTCCGTCTCAAAAAAAAAAAAAAAAAAAAGGACATTATTGCCCTGCTAATTAATTTCGTTAAAACAGGGAGAGTTGCCACTCACAAACTGCTAGAAAAAAAAAAATTCCTTACCAAAAGGACCTAAATTTAAAGCAGAATCAATTGCAAGTCTGTCTTCTTAGTAAACTAGAAAGTGAAAATAAGCATTACAAACCCACTAAGAGATGAAGGGAGGAGTCATTTTCCTCTTCCCTTTCCCAGGCTGGTAAATGACTTAGGTTTAGAAACTTCTGAGGCCAAAAGGGATGAAGCAGAGGCATATACGTTCTTCAGGCTTAGGATAAAGATGTATAAAGAATTTGGTAGACCAGCCTGGGCAACATGGTGAAACCCCATCTCTACAAAAAATACACAAATTAGCCGGGCGTGGTGGTGTGCACCTGTAGTCCCAGCTACTAGTGGGGCTGAGACGGGAGGATCACTTGAGCCAGGGAGGTCGAGGCTGCAGTGAGCCGTGATTGCACCACTGCACTTCAGCCTGGCAGAGTGAGACCTTGTCTCAAAAAAAAAAAAAAAAAAAAAAAGGAGGCCGGGCGCAGTGGCTCATGTCTGTAATCCTAGCACTTTGGGAGGCTGAGGCAGGCGGATCACGAGTTCAAGAGAGCGAGACCATCCTGGCCAATATAGTGAAACCCTGTCTCTACTAAAAATACAAAAATTATCTGAGCGTGGTGGCATGTGCCTGTAGTCCCAGCTGCTCGGGAGGCTGAGGCAGGAGAATTGCTTGAACCCGGGAGGCAGAGGTTGCAATGAGCGGAGATTGCGCCACTGCACTCCAGTCTGGCAACAGAGCGAGACTACGTCCAAAAAAAAAAAAAAAAAAAGTCTGGTATACTATGGTTTCTCTTCAGATTATATCAATTTTTCACCTTTTCCTAAAGATTTTTGTGGAGAGGAACAATTCTGAGTCTTAACCAAATTTTTTGAGGCCTTTAGTCTTCAAGGCGATTTTATTGTATTATTATTATTTTTTGAGACAGAGTCTCACTTTGTCGCCCAGGCTGGAGTGCAGTGGTGCGATCTTGGCTCACTGCAACCCCCACTGCCAGGGTCCAGGCAATTCTTCTGCCTCAGCCTCCCAAGTAGCTGGGTTACAGTCATGCACCAACACACCCAGCTAATTTTTGTATTTTTAGTAGTGGCAGGGTTTCACCATGTTGGCCAGGCTGTTCTCAAACTCCTGACCTCAGGTGATTTGCCCACCTCAGCTTCCCAAAGTTCTGTGATTACAGGCATGAGCCACTGTGATTCAGGGCTAATTTAAAAAGAAAAAAAAAAAAAGAATTTGGCTATGATTTAGCCCACCTCTCTGTGCCTAGAATTAGAATGCGGTAAGATACACCAGTAGGTCCTCAGAGTTTAGCTGCTTCAGAAAGACTAGAAAGTGCCCTTTCACAATCAGTCATGGTTCAGAACACAAGACTAAAAAAGTCACTACCTTGCTGGCACCCACTGGGGACGATGAGAATGGGTCTGTAGTCTCATCTTTCTCTATGCAGCTGTGCTGTTCCCTACTAGTCCTGTGTTAGAGGTTTCCTCTGTTGGTGTAAACACTGGTAGGAGCCATTAAAGTAATTATGGTCAATACATACAGCCTATGGGGAATAGTTGTGCAACCTGATGATCAGACAGAGGTACCAGACATGGCAAGGGAAGAACTGTGTTTGAGCCCTGGTTCTGCCACTTAACAGCAAGGCTGCAGGTCCCAGGCATGGTAAAAGCAGAGCACTACTGGTGATATAACAGCTATCATGGTGAGTGTTTACTCCTGTTCTCAAGCACCATAAAAGCTCTCAAGGCCAGGTGTGGTGGCTCACGCCTGTAATCCTAGCACTTTGGGATGCCGTGGCAGCCGGATCACCTGAGGTCAGAAGTTAAAGACCAGCCTGGCCAACATGGTGAAACCTCATCTCTACTAAAAATACTAAAATTAGCCTGATGTGGTGGCACACGCCTGTAATCCCAGCTACTCGGGAGGCTGAGGCAGGAGAATTGCTTGAACCCGGGAGGTGGAGGTTGCAGTGAGCCAAGATCGCGCCACTGCACTCCAACCTGGGTGACAGAGCAAGACTCTGTCTCAAAAAAAATAATAAATAAATAAATAAATAAAAAGCTCTCAAGAGCCACAGGACATAAGGCCATTGCTATCACGTTGTTCTTCTTCTCATCCTCACTCCATATAAGGAAAGAAAGATAGGCAGAATGGTTAAAAACCTTTGGTTAGAGTCAGGTAGAACCGGTTTGAAAACCTCCACCTCTATCTCTTCCTAGCTGCGTGACCTTGAATATGCTACTTAGCCTCCCTGAGCCTGTTTCTTCATCTGTAAAATGAGGGTAATTAAGAAAGCAAAGGCCGGCGCGGTGGCTCACGCCTGTAATCCCAGCACTTTGGGAGGCTGAGGTGGGCAGATCACGAGGTCAGGAGATCGAGAACATCCTGGCTAACAGGGTGAAACCCTGTCGCTACTAAAAATACAAAAAAATTAGCCAGATGTGGTGGCGGGTGCCTGTAGTCCCAGCTACTCGGGAGGCTGAGGCAGGAGAATGGCGTGAACCTGGGAGGTGGATCTTGCAGTGAATCGAGATCACGCCACTGCACTCCAGCCTGGGAGACAGAGCAAGACTCTGTCTCAAAGAAAAAAAAAAAGAAAGAAAGACCTAGCCTTCTAAAATTTTTATTTATTTATTTATTTTGATACGGAGTCTCGCTCTTGTCACCCAGGCTATAGTGCAATGGCGCAATCTTGGCTCACTGCAACCTCCGCCTCCCAGGCTCAAGTGATTCTCCTGCCTCAGCCTCCCTAGTAGCTGGGATTATAGGCATGTGCCACCACGTCAGGCTAATTTTAGTATTTTTAGTAGAGACGGGTTTTCACTGTGTTGGCCAGGCTGGTCTCAAACTCCTGACCTCAGGTGATCCACCCACCTCGGCCTCCCAAAGTGCTGGGATTACAGGCATGAGCCACCACACCAGGCTGAGCATGTGTTAAAACCAGGACTGCCCCAAGCACATTACATAGATTCCCTGGGATAAATTTCACACTAACCTTACTTATAAGTGAAATTATTATCCACAATTTACAGAAGAAGAAACTGAGAGATTAAGTTATTTGTTCAGGTTTACACAGCTAGGAGATACAGAGTCACAGATAGAATTCAGGGACAATAATACCACCTCACAACATTACTGTGAGGTTTAAATAGTCAACTGTGATAACATGTGGGAGTTATCACATGTTATCACATGTGAATAGATGATAACAGTAGCACAAAGAATGGGAGGTGACGTAAAGGGAATTATCCTTCTTCCATTATACATAAAGTGGTATAATATTAACCCAAAGTATACTGTGATAAATTAGAAATACGTATTGTAATCCCCACAGCAACCACAAAAAAAAAGTCTACAAAAGTATATCATATAATCAGGCCAGGCGCAGTGGCTCATACCTGTAATTCCAACACTTTGGGAGGCTGATTCAGGAGGATTAGCCCAGGAATTTGAGACCAGCCTTGGCAACATAGCAGGACTCCTGTGTCTACAAAAATAAAAACAAAAATTAAAAAATTTAAAACCCACACACACACAAAGAAAAGAAAAATATATAATCACATTATAAAGAGATGATAGAGGAAATAAAGTGAAATAATAAAAATATTCAATACAAAAGAAAGTAAGCAAGCAAGAACAAAGGAACAGAAAATAAGTGGGATCAATAGAAAACAAATAGCAAAATGGTAGACTTAAACAGAGCTATATCAGGAGTTACTACATTGGACTAAACACTAAAAAGGCAGAGATTGTCAAACTAGATTAATAAGCCATCCCCAACTCTATGCTGCTTAAAGCGACACACTTTAAATAGAGAGACACAGACAAGTGGGACAGGTTGAAAGTAAAAATATAAATGATGTATACACTAAGGAGAAGAAAGCTGAGGTGGTTAATATCAAAGTAGACTTCAAGACAGGGAGGATAACCAGAAAAAAAAAAGACAGAAATTTTATAATGACAAAAGGCTCAATTTATCAAGAACACATAGCAATTAATTCTGAGTATGCAGCTAATGAGAAAATTTCAAAATACATGAAGCAAAAATAGAACTAAAGAAGAGAAATAGACGCACTCACAATTATAATTGGAGATTTCCCTTACACTAATTTATAGACCATGAAGACAAAAGAAGCCCCTCAAAATATAAAAGATTTGAACAATATTATCAGCCAACTAGATATAATTGATATTTATCAGCCACTGCATTTTATAGCTGCAAAGTATACATTCTTCCAAGTGCAAATTCAGTCAAAATGGACTCCATGTTGGGCCACAAAACAAGTCTCAGTAAATTTCAAAGAATATCTATTGCAAGTAATTATTATTAAAATGAGGGTGAGGGTTAACTATTTGTCTCATAATCTCTGGTTCTATGACTCCTCCTACTCAAATGTGAGGAATTGTTTTTCTTTTTCCTTTTTTTTTTTTTTTTTGGGGGTTTTCTCTTTGTTTTGCTTTTCATTTTTTTTTTTTTTGAAATGGAGTCTTGCGCCGGGCGCGGTGGCTCAAGCCTGTAATCCCAGCACTTTGGGAGGCCGAGGCGGGCGGATCACGAAGTCAGGAGATTGAGACCACGGTGAAACCCCGTCTCTACTAAAAATACAAAAAATTAGCCGGGCGCGGTGGCGGGCGCCTGTAGTCCCAGCTACTCAGGAGGCTGAGGCAGGAGAATGGCGTGAACCCGGGAGGCGGAGCTTGCAGTGAGCCGAGACTGCGCCACTGCACTCCAGCCTGGGTGATAGAGTGAGACTCCGTCTCAAAAAAAAAAAAAAAAAAAAAAGAAATGGAGTCTTGCTCTTGCAGCCCAGGCTGGAGTGAAATGGCATGATCTCGGCTCACCGCAACCTCCGCCTCCTGGGTTCATGCAATTCTCCTGCCTCAGCCTCCTGAGTAGCTGGAATTATAGGCACCTGCCACCACACCCTACCAATTTTGTATTTTTAGTAGAGACGGGGTTTCTCCATGTTGGTCAGGCTGGTCTCGAACTCCCACCTTGGCCTCCCAAAGTGCTGGGATTACAGGCATGAGCCAGTGTGCCCAGCCTTCCTTTCTTTAAAAAAAAAAAAAAAAATTGAGATGGGGATCTCACTGTGTTGACCAGGCTGGTCTTGAACTCCTGGCCTCAAGCGATCCTCTCACTTTAGCCACCCAAAGTAATGAGATTATAGGTGTGAACCACCGCACCCAGCCAAACATGAGAAATTTTCTAGCACCTTCTCCACAGTCTGCTAACAATCTTTATTATTTGCTTATTGGAGTTTCCAAAGATCTTGCCAAGGTTAATACCAAATTCTTTAGTCACTTCAACAACTGAATTATTCAAGAAGAAATTGCGAAGAATGATAAGAGCTTGAACTTGATCTCCCTTTTTGGGTTCTGCAGTTCCCTATTCTCAGAAAACACAGTCTTCCACCTGAAGCATGTCACCATATGATTTGTACGCCAGCACGTGTTACTTAAGATTTTCTAAAATAATCTCCATTGCCACTGAGGACAATGAACTTCTGCAAAAGTGAATCTGTCAATCAGGGATCCTCTCTTCAGAGCCCTTAACTTGTTACTCAGCTCATTTCTGGAGTTGAGGGAAACATTGGTGTCCATATATTAAATAAATACTGCAGGGGCTCCCAAATTGGAGTTCACTGGCCCTACTGGGAGGATTTGCCTGAAAATGTGTGCTGATGGCATTTTCCTGGGAAAATAACTGCCAGCTTTCATCAGATTCTCAAGAAATAGGAGTTTTGACTTCTAAAATGCTAAGAGTCTATTGCATTATTTTTTCAAGTTGCCAAAACAACTTCATATCTTAGCCCTACAGAGAACCCTAAAGCTGCATTTCTGTTTTTGCATCTGTAACGTAGGGTTGTATACATATACATATATCTCCAATAGGCTGTATGCAGTGTCTCACACCTGTATTCCCAGTACTTTGGGAGGCCGAGGCGGGAGGATGGCTTAAGCCCAGGAGTTCGAGACCAGCCTGGGCAACATGGTGAGATCCCATCTCTACAAAAAATTTAAAAATTAGCTCAGCATGGTGGCGCCTGCCTGCAGTCCCAGCTACTTGGGAGGTTGAGGCAGGAGGATCACTTGAGCCTAAGAGGCTGAGGCTTTAGTGAGCTATGATTGCACCACTGCACTCCAGCCTGGGTGACAGAGTGAGAGCCTACCTCGAAAAAAAAAAAAAATCAATACACTCATTGACTTTACTAAGGAAGTTCTAGGCAGCAACCCTAGCTTCCACTCAACACTTTTGCCAGGTTCATTTATTAATATCCTGCATAATCAAACTCTAGAGACAATAGTTGGGGAAATGCTAGCTTAGAAAGTTCACTTGTTGGCCGGGCACGGTGGCTCATGCCTGTAATCCCAGCACTTTGGGAGGCCGAGGCGGGCAGATCACTTGAGGTCAGGAGTTCGAGATCAGCTTGGCCAACATGGTGAAACCCCATCTCTATTAAAAACAGAAAAATTAGCCAGGCATGGTGGCAGGCTCCTGTAATCACAGCTACTTGGGAGGCTGAGGCATGAGAATTGCTTAAACCTGGGAGGTGGAGGTTGCAGTGAGCTGATACGGTGCCATTGCACTCCAGCCTGGGTGATAGAGCAAGGCTCACTCTCAAAAAAAATAAAAATAAAAATTCACTTTTTTATGGCCATAACCCCTTGAACAGGCCTGACCTCTTCTGATTTTGGACACCAAGGAGTATAGGGCCAGTTCAGTACTTGGATGAGATCCCACCTAGAAGTATCAGGATTGTAATTTATTTACATTAAAAAAAAAAAAAAAAGTCCAGGCATGGTGGCTCATGCCTGTAATCCCAGCAATTTGGGATGCCGAGGCAGACATATCACCTGAGGTCAGGAGTTTGAGACCAGCCTGGCCAACATGGTGAAACCCCATTTCTACTAAAAATGCGAAAATTAACCTGGTGTGATGGCGTGGGCCTGTAATCGCAGCTACTCAGGAGGCTGAGGCAGGAGAATCACTTGAACCCGGCAGGCAGAGGTTGCAGTGAGCCGAGATCACATCACCGCACTCCAGCCTGGGCGACAGACAGAGACTCCATCTTGGAAATAAAAATAAAAATTAAAAATGAAAAAAAGAGAAAGTTCAGGCTCGGGGTAGTGGCTCAGGCCTGTAATCCCAGCACTTTCGGAGGCCGAGGTGGGCGGATCACCTGAGGTCAGGAGTTCAAGACCAGCCTGGCCAACATGGTGAAACCCCATCTCTACTAAAAATACAAAAATTAACCAGCCTGAGTAGCTGGGATTACAGCCTGGCCAATATGGTGAAACCCCGTCTCTACTAAAAATACAAAAATTAGCTGGATGTGGTGGTGGCCTGTAATCCCAGCTACTCGGCAGGCTGAAGCAGGAGAATCGCTTGAACCCTGGAGGTGGAAGTTGCAGTGAACCAAGATCGTGTGATTGCACTCCAGCCTAGGGGACTGAGGGAGACTCTGTCTCAAAAAAAAAAAAAAACAAACAAAAGTTCACTGTGTTTACATTCATTTCAAATACTCACCACACCTGTAGTATTAATATGTGACAAGCATGGGCTGGATGCTGTGGAGTTTGCCGTTGGGACTGAGCACCTGGTCGAAGGTAGCCTCAACTGCACACACAGGGCTCCAGGGCTGAGAGCGTGCACATGAAGTGGAATTAACCCAAATTTGGATCTGGCCCAGGCCACCTCACTAAAAGTTGAACCTTAGGGAAAATCATAAAACGCCTTTGAACTTCAGTTTAGATTTCCTCATCTGTGACGTGGGGGTACACAGGTAACAACTGCCATACATGACTTTTGATTATTTTAGGGCTTGATGTGTATGTTGATCTGGATCCTGCCTCTTTCTTCTCCAGCTTTGCCTCTTAGCTCCCAGGTGCATTTTCCTGCAGCCTCCTGTCCTCCTCCCGCTTTTTTTCTGTGTCTTGAATGCCAAACTCATTTCCATCCCAGGCTCTTTGCACCTGCTGTTTCCTCTGCCAGGAGGTGCTCCTCCAAATATTTGCATCTCTGCTTTTTGTTTTGCTCACTCCTTCATTTTTTTGAGACAGGGTGGGGAGGCAGGGCTTGGGGGTTTCACTGTGCTGTCCAGGCTGGTCTCGAACTCCTGGCCTCAAGCCATCCTCCTGCGTAGCTGCTTAGCGGGGATATAGGCACCAGACACCCTGCCTGCCTGCTCACTCTTAAGTCTTCTCCTTGGGTTTCAGCTCACACCAGTTTCCTCCTCAGAGATTTTTCCTGGCTATTCGCACACTCTCTTCATAATCTTTCTCTTTTGTATTGTTGTTTTTGACACTTCTTATCTAATACTTTACCAACATGTTTATTTTTTTAAAAATCATTTCTTCTCATAAGGATTTGTTCAGGGCTGTAGCTCCTGGACATGGGGCAGTGCCCCGAAGAGTGAAGAGCTCAGTAATATGTTGAACGAATGAACCAAATAAGGTGGCTTGAAAAGGGTGTAGACTAGTACAGATTAAAAACAAATCAACATTAGTGATTACCGTTTTATACTTGTTATTATAAGATCTACATATCAGAAGAAGGATTGTGTGTTTACATTTGCATAACAAATTGGCTCGAAAAAGTAATTGGTCCAAAACAATAGTCCCATATCAAAGGTGAGGTCAGGCTACAACAATGCAAAACTGAAATTACTGGCAGCTTTGAAATCACAGACCCTGTTCACTCTCCCCACCCACAAGGTTTACAAAAAATTCTTAGGCGGTTTTCCCCCTGGCCAAAATGTGACAGCTATTAAAATGGCAGGTTTCAGATTAGCCAAGTGAGAGGCAGACATGTGTTTCAGAGGACGGGAAGGTTATTTCCACCGTGTACAAGTGGATGCTGCTTTGGACACTGATGGTCAGGTAACATAAAATGGGCGAATCTGCAGGGGGATTTAACTGGGAAGAAAGTATTACAGGCGGAGGGAGCGTCTCGTAATTTCCAACAGAGCCACCCCAAATAAACCTTGAAGCCAAGTAAGAGAACGGAAACTGCATTAGGAATGCAGCAGCCGCAGGTATGTCCAACCACATGGCCCCCCCATAAGGTTTTCCTAACCATTTTGGAGCCGCTACTGAATTTAGGTGTAGAGGAAAGCAAGAGCATGGATTCCATTATCCCCACTCAAGTGAGTGGCAAGATGTAAGGCTAAGGCTCAAGAGCCTTGAATGTCAGGGAAAAGGCCCTAAGCCTTTAAGCTCTCTAAGTAAGGCGATCCGTGAATGGCAGTGTAAGTAAAGTGGTTTAGGAGGAAAGATCGATTTGGAGAGTCCAGAGTGAAGGCTGTTGACAGTCCAGGCAAAGTCCAGAATTGGGAGAGAAGTAATATGAATTAAAAAAAGAAGGGTAGGCCTGAGTTGCATGGGTTAGAAGTTTCCGGTGGGGCTATGCAATCTGAAGAGCTGCAACCTAAGTTGGGCGGGGGGTTTCGTGGGGCTTGTTCTAATGCTTTTGTGCTTTTTGGCTGATGGGATGCAAACTACTATGTGCCTCTTCAAAATAATAGCCCCTGGTGTCTACTGGTCGTATCATGACATAGAAATTGTGAAGGCACTGTATCTTTTAAAAAAAATCCCCTTTTGAAGAACTTCCTTAAAAACGGCTATTTAATGCAACTCTGCCAGTGTGTTCTTGATGGTTGTGTCTTAACAATTCTAATTTTTAAAAAAATTATTACTATTTTTTTCATCAGAGCCATCGCACTGGAAAATAATTTTTTATTTTCATGATAGCCTACCGTTGAATTTACCGTTCTGATATTAATGAAACATCTCTATAAAGGGTTGAAGTGTCTTCCGGGTAAGTTCTCAGCTTATGTTTTTCTAAATATCTTCTAATCACTGTTCATTTTTTCCTTTGGCCTAATGAGTATTTCTCACTGTCTGCGTGTTCAGATGCAAGAAATATTAAGCAATCGTAGTAATCAATAATGTTTTCGAGCTTTTTCTTCCCTTTAGACTTGCTCCTTTTAATAGTTGTGATAGTCTTGGGGAGCATTTTAGTCAAAGAGAACATGTTCATTTTTAAATATTTAATTCAAAATACAACATTCAGCGCTTCTGCACTTTTGAGTCAAAGCAGTTAATTGAAAATCACTGACATGGCTTTTAAAAAATATGTACTACTGATAATATTCACCAAAGACCATGTGCCAAAGAGTGATTTCTGGATTTTCTTCTATTTTCTTTTAACTGACGTGATGTAATGATTTCAAAGAGCCAAATAGAATTTTGATATTTAACATGTTATGTTGATATATGATGGATATGTATAATACTGGCATTAGATTACATCATCTCATTTGATTATTCAGCGTTAAACACTAAAGAGTAAACACATTGTGTTTGTGGGATAAATACTAAGAAGATAAATACTTGCATAAAAAGAACTGCTGGGTTTACTTAATGGAATGATAAGTAATTTGGACCCACTACAGTTCTTTTTATTATGTGAGTTGGTTTTTGTTTGTTTGTTCCTTGTGTTGGTCTATAGAACGTAGAGTTAAAAGCATTTAATTGTGGGTCTGTCTGATAATTGTTTATCTAAAGCAAAATCAGAATTACTTAGAGATAAGAAAGTAAATAACAAAATTATAGATGAGTTTTCTTAGCCTAGGATTCAAGCAAGTCCAAGGATAGTCTTCACAGGCTAAATTTAATTTGCAATATAAGTCCAATTTTCATGGGAGGAAAAGGATGGCTTTTGCCAGATTCTCAGAAGGCAATATAACACCAAAGAAAGGTTTTTTAAAAAAGCCCTACTTTTATAAAGCTATGCTAAGGTAAAAAGGATTTTGATTTTCAGAAATTTAGAATATTTAAAATAATTTTGAAATACTTTTATATACTTTTGAGTTATTTCCACTTTCTCTTATCAATCAAGCAGCTTAGATAATTAAATATATAGCTATTTTAATATTTAAAGCATTTTGTAATCATGGAAAAGCAAAAAGAAATGTTTGTAGAAAATTTTGTAGAAAAAAATTTGTACTCATCAAAGAGAATTCAGGAGGTACTCTTGGTTTATGTAAGGTATTTTCAGAAAATATTTTTGAGCAAGATCTTATTCAGAATCAAATTAGACACTGCATTTAATTTTGCTTTTTAAATATTAAACTTTTTCAGGATTGTCAACTTATTTTATTTTGTTTTATTTTCTTCAAGCAACAATTGCTAAGGAACAGAATTGTCAATTTATTAATGAAATATGGTAAGCTGACATTTTAAAATTTTCTTTACTCTGTCCACAGTGGAGCTCTACAACATAATAATTTAAATTTTTTTTTCTTTACTCACCCTCCATTTTAAAAATAAAATATTATCGATCATATTAATAAGGATATGAAATAGTTTGCAAAGCAATTCAATTTTAGGTCTTGGAGACATAAGACCATTTCATTTTTAAACAACAATTCATAGGTTCTGTTTCATTGAAGATATTTCCTTGACCCTTTTTTTCTAAATCACTCTCCTCTGCTCTACAACTCTTTGCTAAAATTTTGCAATAATGTTAAATACTATACTATAGAATGAATACCATTCTCTAAATACTATACTATAATGGAGTGTGTTTCAACTGTGATTGATTTTGTGCCTCAGGGTACATTTGGTCAGAAACATTTTTGACGGTCACAACTGTGAAGGTACTACTGGCAACCAGTGGGTAGGGGTCAGGGAAGCTGCTAAACATCGTGCAATGCACAGGCAGCCCCCGAAAACAGAAACAGCCAACACCAAATGTCCATAGTGTCAAGATTGAGAAACCCTCCTTTAGACCAAATACTATTTTAAATCAGGGAGATTAAGTTTAATTGGTAATTCTAAAACTCCAGAATTCTATCATTGTTCCAATAGACGTGTGTTGAACAAGACAAGCTGGGTCAAGCATTTGAAGATGCCTTTGAGGTTCTGAGGCAACATTCAACTGGAGATCTTCAGTACTCGCCAGGTAAAGATGAGTCATTTACTCTCTTCTGCTGGTACATCAAATGGCTTGTTGGTCACATACACATATAAGAATAATGATCAGCTGACCAGGTGTGGTGGCTCACATCTGTCATCCCAGCACTTTGGGAGGCCAAGGTGGGCAGATCATTTAAGACCAGGAGTTCAAGACCTGCCTGGCCAACATGGCAAAATCCCGTCTCTACTAAAAATACAAAAATTAGCCAGGCATGGTGGCGCGACTATAATCCCAGCTACTCTGGGGGCTGAGGCTTAAGAATTGCTGAACCTGAGAGGCAGAAGCTTTAGTCAGCCGAGATGGCGCCACTGTATTCCAGAATAATGATCAGAACAGAGAAGACGTTTTATTTCTTTTTTTTTTTTTTTTTTTGGAGACGAAGTCTCACTCTGTCGCCCAGGCTGGGGTGCAGTGGCGCGATCTCGGCTCACTGCAAGCTCCTCCTCCCGGGTTCACGCCATTCTCCTGCCTCAGCCTCCCGAGTAGCTGGGACTACAGGCGCCCGCCACCACGCCCGGCTAATTTTTTGTATTTTTAGTAGAGACGGGGTTTCACCGTGTTAGCCAGGATGGTCTCGATCTCCTGACCTCGTGATCCGCCCATCTCGGCCTCCCAAAGCGCTGGGATTATAGGCGTGAGCCATTGTGCCCGGCGACCTTTTTTATCTTTAATTTAATTTTTATTTATTTATTTTTTTGTAGAGACAGGGTCTCACTATGCTGCCCAGGCTGGTCTGGAACTCCTGGACTCAAAAACGAGATCATTTTTACCTGAAGCATCCAGGATTAATTCTAGCAAAGGCAAAATATGTCCAGGAGTATCTAGCCTAAATAAAACTAAAGTCTCACATATAAAAATGCAGAGATTATAGAGGATGACATTCCACACAGGAATACAAAGATATATAATTATCTGCTATTAGAAATATCTGGTTGACATTTATTTATCTAATAGTTCATTTTAACTATTCACGAAAGGCTTTTAA
Source organism: Hylobates moloch (assembly GCF_009828535.3). Lineage (NCBI taxonomy): Eukaryota > Metazoa > Chordata > Mammalia > Primates > Hylobatidae > Hylobates > Hylobates moloch. Next base: position 31,505,385 of record NW_026652287.1, on the reverse strand, counting down.
ATTGTTCCAATGAATCTTATAGACCTTCCACCCACACAACAAGATACATTCTACTTGGAAGAATAAGTATTTTTATCCTTCCTCACCCATTATCCTATGGACTATATAGTCTAAATAGAATGCAAATATGTTATGTATTAAGTTTACATAGGGTATTACAGAGTGTTCCAAGATAAGAGAAATCATGTGGGCAGGGCACGGTGGCTCACACCTGTGATTCCAGCACTTTGGGAGGCCAAGGTGGGTGGATTACTTGAGCCCAGGAGTTCAAGACCAGCCTGGGCAACATGGCAAAACCCTGTCTCTACAAAAAATACAAAAATTAGCAAAATGTGGTGGCGTGTGCCTGGAGTCCCAGCTACTTGGGAGGCTAAGGTGGGAGGATCACTTGAGGCCGGGAGGCACAGGCTGCAGTGAACCAAAATAACGTGGCTGCACTCCAGCCTGGGTAACAGAGCGAGACCCTGTCTTAAAAAAAAAAAGAAATCATGAGGTCTCAGCCTGCAAGGAGCATGTTCTCCAAATGCGATATGTATAACAGTAACCATAATAGCAGCATAATGAGATAAACACCACAGGAGAAGTGCAAAGTGGCAAGAAAACATAGACGAGAGCAATTGAATCTATAAGTGTATATATATATATATATATACATACACACATATTTATATGCACAAATACAAACTTTGACTTTTTTAGTTTCTTTCTCTGATTTAAAATTAGATTACAGAAATTACCTGGCTTTAATCAACCATCGTCCTCATGTCAAAGGAAATTCCAGCTGCTATGGAGTGTTGCCTACAGAGGAGCCTGTCTATAATTGGAGAACGGTAATTGTAAGTATCAGACCATCCCTTGCCAGCCTTCCATTTCACATACACTGTCTGAAACCCAGCTTAAAGACAGCATTGACTATGAAAATGGTTTTTTCTTTCTTTATTTTTTTTTTTGAGATGGAGTCTGGCTCTTTCACCCAGGCTGGGGTTCAGTGGCTCGATCTCGGCTCACTGCAACCTCTGCCTCCCAGGTTCAAGCGATTCTCCTGCCTCAGCCTCCCAAGTTGCTGGGCTTACAGGCGTGCACCACAACGCCCACTTAACTTCTGTATTTTTAGCGGAGACAGGATTTCCACATATTGGCCAGGCTGGTCTCAAACTCCTGACTTCAGGTGATCCACCTGCCTCGCCTCCCAAAGGGAAGGATTACAGGCGTGAGCCACTGTGCTCTGCCTGAAAATGCTTTTTAAGGGCCATCAGCTGTAGTCTGAACTTGACAGTCAACATGGATGATCATATGCTGTTAGGAAGGAAATAACCCTTCATCATTGCTCTCTACTTAGCCTCAGACTGATTTGGATGACTTCTGTAAAAAGGAGGTGTTTTCAGGATGTTAATATCAATTGCTTCTCCTTAGTCCGTCTGGGAAATTGCAAAAAAGTTTCCCCCAAAAGCCACAGGGCAAAGGTCCAAACTGCCCCTGCACTGGTTTTACCTACAGTCTTGTATTAGCCTGCTCTGTTTTCCTTCTCAAACTCAGTGTTATCTGCATGTATTGGACCAATCCATTGATATTTTATTAATAGCAGCATCTGCAAAGGGAAACGCCCTTCCATCTCCCCATTCATGTATTCTTTTAGTTGTTTTCTTCATGCATCCATTTTATCAAGCGGTCTTCATGGGATGAGGTATAAATGTGAATTGGTTTTTATTTTTCTTCAGTCACTACCTTCAATCACGCCATGTCAAATGTCCTTTTTCTGTTTCTATAAATTGTTCCCTCGGGGCCTCTTCACAAGACATTTTATTTTAAGAGAGTGCTTTGGACTGGGCACAGTGGCTTACGCCTGTAATCCCAAAGCTTTGGGAGGCTGAGGAGGAAGGATCACTTGAGCCCAAGAGTTCGAGACCAACCTGGGCAACAGAGCAAGACCCTGTCTCAAAAAAATTTTTTTTAAATAAAAATTTGAAATAGAGGGTGCTTTGGTTCCAGCTTAACCTCTTCCACCTCCACTTAGGGTTGCCAGGTAAAGTGCAAGATGCCCGATATTTTTGTTTGCTAAATCTGGCAACCCTACTTCTTTCTACTTCAGCTCCCATTTTCTAGCATGCACCTCACAGCCTCTTATCCCTGGGGACTTCTTGCCTGCTGGTCAGCTTTCTTGATTGGGGTGTGGAAAGACAGCTCAAGCTCAGCCCCTTCTGGTGTTTAACCCTTGGAAACCCACATATTCTTGCCATATGTAAATGGTAGAAGCTTGGGCTGTTACTTCCTGTTGCCTTTCTTTATTCTGCCTTCCCTTGGCTGTCATCTTTTTTTTTTTTTTTTTTAAGACAGGGTATTGTTCTCTCACCTAGGTTGGAGTGCAGTGGTGCGATTATAGCTCACCGAAGCTTCAAATTCCTGGGGTCAAGGGATCCTCCTGCCTCAGCTTCCCAAGTAGCTGGGACTATAGGCATGCGCCACCAGGCCTGGGTAATTTTTAAATTTAAATTTTTTTGCTCTGTTGCTCAGGCTGTAGTGCAATGGCACCATCTCGGCTCACTGCAACCTCTGCTTCCTGGGTTCAAGCGATTCTTCTGCCTCAGCCTCCCAAGTAGGTGGGATTACAGGTGCCCACCACCACCCACGGCTAATTTTTTTTTGAGAGAGAGAGTTTCACTGTTGCCACCCAGGCTGGAGTGCAACAGCGTGATCTCGGCTCACTGCAACCTCTGCCTCCCAGGTTCAAGCGATTCTCCTGCCTCAGCCTCCCTAGTAGCTAGCTGGGATTACAGGCGCCTGCTACCATGCCCAGCTAATTTTTGTATTTTTAGTAGAGACGGAGTTTCACCATGTTGGCCAGGCTGGTCTCAAACACCTGACCTCAGGTGATCCACCCACCTCAGCCTCCCAAAGTGTTGGGATTACAAGTGTGAGCCACCGTGCACCCAGCCAATTTTTTTGTACTTTTAGTAGAGACAGGGTTTCATCATGTTGGCCAGGGTGGTCTCGAACTCTTGACCAGGTGATCTGCCTGCCTCCACCTCCCAAAGTGCTGGGATTACAGGCATGAGCCGCTGGGCCTGGCCTACAAAAAATTTTTAAAATTAGGCCAAGTGCGATGTCTCATGCCTCTAATCCCAGCACTTCGGGAGGCTGAGGCGGGCAGATCACCTGAGGTCGGGAGTTCAAGACCAGCCTGACCAACAGGGAGAAACCCTGTCTCTACTAAAAATACAAAATCAGCCGGGGATGGTGGCACGCCCAGCTACTAGGGAGGCTGAGGCAGGAGAATCGCTTGAAACTGGGAGGCGGAGGTTGCTTTGAGCCGAGATCGCACCATTGCACTCCAGCCTGGGCAACAAGAGCGAAACTCCGTCTCAAAAAAAAAAAAAAAAATGTCGTAGAGGTGGGGTCTCTCTAAGTTGTCCAGGCTGGTCTTGAACTCCTGGGCTCAAGTGATTCTCCTGCCTTGGCTTCCCAAATTGTTGAGATTACAGGCATGAGCTACCGTGCTCGGCCCTTTCTTGTCTTGTAAAATTTTTATTGTTTTCATTACTTATTTTATTTTATCTTCGTAGCTGCCTACTGACGTCTTTCTTTTCTTATCTCCCTTTGCCTACTTGGGCATCCAACACAGGAATGGAAGCCCATCTTCCCTTTCTGATGGTACCACAGACTTTAAGCAATCCCTTCTTTCTTGTAGGGAGGGTAGGACATGACACTCCTCACAAAGCCAAGGATTACCCTCTGTCCCCTGGTCCTCTCCTTATGTGGGTTTGATGCTAGTGCTGCCCTGGGAGCTATCTGGCTGCAGCTGGGGGTAATTGCTTTTACAATCTGGGAGATGCTTAGCTTCTTTTTCCCCTAGCTTTTGGCTTCAGCCTATAATAGGGGGCAACAGGGAAAGTCTCACTTAACATCCTGCTTCATTATTTATATAGAACAGTGCTGCGGACTTCTATTTTGAAGGAAATATTCATCAATCTCTGCAGAACATAACTGAAAACCAGCTGGTACAACCCACTGTTCTCCAGCAAAAGGGGGGGAAAGGTACGTTGATCCATCATTTGTTATATAGGTCAAAGAACCAGATCTTCCTCATAGCTGCTTTAAAGGGATTTTATAACTGAGTTTGGAATTGAATTTGCAAAATATTCTTTTATCACAATTGAGAGTAATTTAACTCTGACTTCTTGAACCAGTCCAAGCCATTCATCTTGGGTGAGACTTCCTGTGTTTTTTTATTTCTGAGACAGAGTCTCACTCTGTTGTCCAGGCTGGGTCTGAAACTCCTGGACTCAAGCCATCCAAAGTGCTAGGATTACAGGTGTGTCACCACACCCAGACTCCTATTTTTAAATTTTTTTATTTTTATTTTTATTTTTTACTTTTTGAACTTATGTTGTTAAAAACGGAGATACAAACACACACATTAGCCTAGGAGTAACAGTGATAGGATCGTCACTATCACTGTCTTCCACTTCCACATCTTGTCCCACTGGAAGGTCCTCAGGGACAATAACACATAGCGCTGTCATCTCCTATGATAACAGTGCCTTCTGGAATACCTGCTGAAGAACCTGCCTGAGGCTGATTCATAGTTAGCTTTTTATTTTTTAATTTTTATTTTATTATTTATTGATTGTTTTACAGTTAGCTTTAAAAGAAAATTAAGTAGAAGGAGTACAATCTAAAATAATAATAAAACATATATATAGTAGATACTAGGTGACAGGAATTTTTCAGCTCCACTATCATCTTTTTTTTTCTTTTTTTTTATTGTTGCCCAGGCTAGGGTGCTGTGGCATCATCTCAGCTCACTGCAGCTTCTGCCTCCCCGGCTGAAGCAATTCTCCTGCCTCAGCCTCCCGAGTAGCTGGGATTACAGGCACTCACCACTACGCCTGGCCCATTTTTTGTATTTTTAGTAGAGATGAGGTTTTGTCATGTTGGCCAGGCTGGTCTCGAACCCCTGGCCTCAGGTGATCCAGCCTTCCAAAGTGCTGGGATTACAGATGTGAGCCACCACGCCTGGCATATAATTTTTTTTAAATGTGATTCAGGCAGCTCCCCTGAACCTAAATAGGTTCAGAGGGACTCCCTCACCAGTATATTTTATTCATTTATTTTTATTTTTACAAATAAAGTGAAAGTAAAAGTTCCAGTGTATTTTACATATTTCTAGAGAAGATTTTTTTTTTAATTTTCACATACACAAGTATATGCATATTTGAAATTACAAATGGGATTGTATTCTTGCACTTTTTCCAGTAAATAACACATCTTAAGTAAATTCTGGGCATCGTGGCTCATGCCTGTAATCCTAGCACTTTGGGAGGCCAAGGTAGACAGATCACATGGGGTCAGGAGTTCGAGACAAGCCTGGCCAATGTGGTGAAACTCCGTCTCTACAAAAAATTTAGCCAGGCATGGTGGTGGGTGCCTGTAATCCCAGCTACTGGGGAGGCTGAGGTGGGAGGATCACTTGAGTCCAGGAGGTGGAGGTTGCAGTGAGCCAAGATCAAGCCACTGCATTCCAGCCTGGGCGAGAGAGTGAGACTCCAACTCAAAAAATAATAATAATAAAATAAATAAATAAATAAATAAATAAATAAATAAATAAATAGATAAATATATAGTTGAGGGAGTCTCTCTGAACCTATTCTGGTTCAAGGAGGCTACCTGATTCACTTTTTAAAAAAATTATAGGCCAGCATGGTTAAAAAAAAATTATAGGCCAGGCATGGTGGCTCATGCCTGTAATCCCAGCACTTTGGGAGACTAAGGCAGGCAGATCACTCGAGGTCAGGAGGCTGAGGCAGCAGAATCGCTTGAACCCAGGAGGCGGAGGTTGCAGTGAGCCAAGATTGTGCCACTGCACTCCAGCCTGGGCGACAGAGCGAGACTCCATCTCCAAAAATAAATAAATAAATAAAATAAAATAAAATTTAAGCATTAAAAAAATACGGAAAACTTTAAAAGATGATGATCCATTAAGAGCAACTTGATCACTGAATGAGAGGCAGAAGAGTTTTGTTTAAGCTGTGACTTTAATTCATGATGCGTTTTTTGGTAAGTCCCTTTCATTTCTCAATTCATAAACTCAAGATAATATAATACAAAAGATAATCTTTGTAAAAATGTTTGAGGTCTTTGGATGAGTGTTAAATGTATCATGCAAGAGTATTATTCCCCAGAGACTGTTTAAAGCAGTTTGGGAATCCACTAGTATACCTCCTCAAGGGAAAATGGAATTTGGCTGCAAATTTTTTAGCTACTGACAGATCTGGCAGAGCACAGTATTTACAGGCTAACTCAGAAGTCACAAAATGGGCTGTCACTTTTGTTCTCATGAGCTGTTACGCCAAAGAAATCATATCAATTGAACAAAACCCACACAAATTCTCTCAAAATTTCCTGCCTAGTTATTTTGAAATATAAATGGCTGTGTTCCTAAGATTCTAGTGGTACCATTTTATTTCACAACAATGAGAAACATCACAGTGCCCATTGCATTGTTAAATGAATAATGTTAAGGTGATATAAAAACATTTTTGGCATTTCCATATGAGTTTTTCTCCTTTTTTATTTTTCAAGTAATTGTGCAAACCCAGAGTTAGCACTTTTACCTAGGTCTTCGGTATTAATTTCCTTAATATTACCTTATATTTGCATTCTATTTTGCACTTTACAAAGTGTATTTACATCCCTTAACTCATTTGAATAAAGCCCCTTAAAATGACTTGTTTTCTGGAAATGGCTTTTTGAGGCTTCTCTTCAAAACTGCTAAACTTTGTGGTCCATTTCGCTCAATGTTGTTCTGTGGAAAGTTTGTTTTGTTTTGTTTTGTTTTTTGAGACAGAGTCTCGCTCTGTTGCCCAGGCTGGAGTGCAGTGGCGAGATCTCGGCTCACTGCAGCCTCCACCTCAAATGATTCTCCTGGGTTCGTGGGAGAATCCTCAGGAGACTGCCTCAGCCTCCCGAGTAGCTGGGATTACAGGTGTGTGCCACCACGCCTGGCTAATTTTTGTATTTTTAGTAGAGACGGGATTTCACCATATTGGCCAGGCTGGTGAACTCCTGACCTCAAGTGATCCGCCCTCCTCGGCGTCCCAAAGTGCTGAGATTACAGGCGTGAGCCATCACACCCGGCTGGACAACATTCTTAACAACTTCTCCAACAAAGAAAGATCCAGTTGAAACTTCAATAGGCCAAATAGATCCTTGACCTTCGAGTCCCATAAAATGATGCCATCATGCATTCGTAAGGGCAGTGAGTGGGAGAAAACCAGTCTCGATGCAGCTTTTAATTCGGTAGTTGCTCAACAAACGCTTCCTGACAATGTTTTCGGTTTACAGCCACGGTGGAGTTTGACCTTGTTTCCCTTCATTTTAGGCAGGAAGAAGCTCCGACTGTTTGAATACCTTCACGAATCCCTGTATAATCCGGAGATGGCATCTTGTATTCAGTGGGTAGATAAAACCAAAGGCATCTTTCAGTTTGTATCAAAAAACAAAGAAAAACTTGCCGAGCTTTGGGGGAAAAGAAAAGGCAACAGGAAGACCATGACTTACCAGAAAATGGCCAGGGCACTGAGAAATTACGGAAGAAGTGGGGAAATTACCAAAATCCGGAGGAAGCTGACTTACCAGTTTAGTGAGGCCATTCTCCAAAGACTCTCTCCATCCTATTTCCTGGGGAAAGAGATCTTCTATTCGCAATGTGTTCAACCTGATCAAGAATATCTCAGTTTAAATAACTGGAATGCAAATTATAATTATACATATGCCAATTACCATGAGCTAAATCACCATGATTGCTAAACATACTTTCATATTTCATGGTTTACTGGCATCGGAAATCTCTACAATTTTAAGGATTTCTCCCTCTCTCTCTTTTTTCCCTCCTCTGAAGAAACTTAGGATTTTTCTCTTAAAGCAAATACTAAAGAGGAAAAAAAAATAACTTTATTGTTGCTTTTATCAAAGAGTATGTAATCTATACTAACTTGCTGGGAAATTCTGCCAATGAACAACTTTTTTATAATACTTCGTGAAGACTCAATGAACAACTTTATTGTTTCAAATGATCAAGCCCATTTGAAAGTATAGACTAAATGTCCTTGCTGTGCTCTTACTATTCTCTCTCTTTCAAAATTTTTATTTTTTTATTTTTTAAAGAGGTCTCAGCCAATATAATTTTTTATTTTTATGGATTTAGGAGTACAAGTGCAGTTTTGTTGCTTTGATATATTGCATAGTGGTGAAGTATATTGCATAGCATCATCACCAGAATAGTGAACATTGTACCCAATAGGTAGGATTTCATCCCTCATCTCCCTGCCATCCTCCCATCTTTTGGAGCCTCCAGTGTCAATTACTACATTCTGTATGTCCACTGCTAAGCTCCCAACTATACCCACTTTATTTTATTTTAAAAATTGTTTTCTTTTTCTGCATACTTCTATGGATGCAAAGTCTTTTTCTTTTTTCTTTTTTTCTTTTCACAGACGATGACTTCTTTTTTTGTTTGTTTGTTTGTTTTTGGCTAACTCCCAAGCACAACACTGACAGTGACTTATATTTTTAATTTTTTTTAAGAAGCAAAGTCTACCTCTGAAGCTGTCTCTTTTTTTTCTTTTCCCACTTCAATAAGCTGGTCTAAATTCTTGCTATTCTCGATGAAACCACCTTCTTCTAGATTAACAGTGCCGGTACAGATGATTTGATTTATATATTGATTTCAGCATTGTCTTGTCATGTACTCAAGTGAGAAAATTCACACTTTTATATCTGATGGCTTTACAAAACAATTTTGTAAATGACTGCATATGATAAAGCCTTTGTGCCAAAATGGGTTCATGGCTTTAAAAACATCACTAGAAATGTCTATTCAAGTTCCTTACACATTTTTTCTTTCCTTCTCTTTTGATCTTACCCATTTTTACAACTTAAAGCTTTTTTTTTTTTTTTTGAGACAGGGTCTCACTCTGTCACCCATGCTCAGGTGCAGTGACACAAACATGGCTGAAGCCCAGCTAATTTTTTTTTTTTAGAGACTGTTTGGCAATGTTGCCCAGGCTGGTCTCTAACTCCTGGGCTCAGGTGATCTGCCCACCTTGGCCTTCAAAAGTGCTGGGATTACAGGTGTGAGCCACCGAGCTGGCCCCAAAACTTTTTTAATGTTTAAATTTTACCACTATACTAAGGAGGAGTTACCCATTTTTTTAATTGCCTTTTTTCTTCCTTCTTATTAGGGAGGGGTAAGGAAGAAGTCTTGGTTAGCAGAAAGCAGGTCTTAATTGCTTTCTTGTTTGTTTGTTTTGTTGCTATTGAGTTGTTTGAGTTCCTTATATGTATTGGATATTAACCCCTTGTCAGATGTCTGGCTTGCAAATATTTTCTCCCATTCCATAGGTTGTCTCTTTACTCTGGTGATTGTTTCCTTTGCTGTGCAGAAGTTTTTTGGTTGGTTGTTTTAGCTACACATCATTAACTAAGAAGCTTTTTAGTTTGATGTAATACCATTTGTCTATATTTAATTTTGTTGTCCATGCTTTTGGGATCAAATCCAAAATATCATTACCCACGCCAATGTCTTTTATGTATCCCCTATGTTTTCTTTCTTTTCTTTCCTTTCTTTCTTTCTTTTTCTTTCTTTCTTTCTTTCCTTCCTTTCTTTATCTTTCTTTCTTTCTTTCTTTCTTTCTTTCTTTCTTTCTTTCTTTCTTTCTTTCTCTTTCTTCTTTCTTTCTTTTTCCTTCTTTCAGCTATCATCTGACCCCTCTATGTTTTCTTCAAGTAGTTTTAGGGTTCTTGGTCTTATGTTTAAGTCTGTCTGTCTTTCTTTCTTTCTTTCTTTCTTTCTTTCTTTCTTTCTTTCTTTCTTCTTTCTTTCTTTCTTTCTTCCTTTTTCTTGTTGACAATTTTCCTGAGCAAACTAATGAAGGAATGTTTAAGTTTTTAATCCATTTTGAATTGACTTTGGTATATGGTGTTGGAATAAGGGTCCAATTTTATTTTTCTGTTTTCCAAAATTTAGTTTTCCATACAGCTTTATTTATTGAAGAAAGCTGTAATTTTCTTCTTGGCATGTTTGTTGAAAATCAGTTAGATTCATCTCTGGGCTCTCTAATCTGTTCCGTTCATTGATATATCTCTTTTTTGCCAGTTCCATGCTATTTTGATTAGTATAGCTTTGCAATATAGTTTAAAACCAGGTAGTGTGATACCTCCAGCTTTGTCAACTTCAGAGACCTCTGAAGCAAATACCTCCAGCATTGTTCTTTTTCCTCCTGATTGCCTTGGCTTTTTTTTTTTTTTTGCAGTTTCATATGAATTTTAATTTTTTTCTTTTTTTAATTTAAATTTTTGTTTTACTTTAAGTTCCAGGATACATGTGCAGAATGTGCAGGTTACATAGGTATACATGTGCCATGGTGGTTTGCTGCACCTATCAACCTGTCATCTAGGTTTTAAGCCCCACGTGCATTAGGTATTTGTCCTAATGCTCTCCCTCCCCTTGCCCCCTACCTCCTGACAGGCCCTGGTGTGTGATGTTCCGCTCCCTCTGTCCATGTGTTCTCACTCTTCATCTCTCACGTATGAGTGAGAACACGCCATGTTTGGATTTCTGTTCCTGTGTTAGTTTGCTGAGGATGATGGTTTCCAGCTTCGTGTCCCTGCAAAGGGCTTCTTTTTTTTTTTTTTTTGAGACAGGCTCTCCCAGGCTGGAGTGCTGTGTCACAATCATGGCTCACTGCAGCCTCAACCTCCTGGGCTCAAACAAACAATCCTCCTACTTTAGACCTTGGAGTAGCTGGTACCACAGGTGTCCATTGCCAGGCCAGGCTAAGTTTTTTTTTTTTTTTTTTTTTTTTTTTTGTGAGGGTAGAGACGAACTCCTTGGCTCAAGCAGTTCTTCCACTTTAGCCTCCCAAAGTGCTGGGATTACAGGCTAGAATTTTTTTTTTTTCTTTTTTTGAGACAGGGTCTCACTCTGTTGCCCATGCTGGAATGCAGTGACACAATCATAACTCATTGCAGCCTTGATCTCCTGGGCTCAAGCAAACCTCCCACCTCAGTTGTCCATGTAGTTTGGACCACAGGTGCACACCACCATGACTGGTTAATTTTTTGATTTTTGTAGAAATGGAGTCTCTCTCTCTTTTTTTTCTTTTCTTCCTGAGACAAAGTCTCACCTTGTCATCCAGGCTGGAGTGCAATGGTGTGATCTCAGCTCACTGCAACCTCCGCCTCCCAGGTTCAAGCAATTCTCCTGCCTCAGCCTCCTGAATAGCTGGGATTACAGGCACATGCCACCACACCCGGCTAATTTTTTGTATCTTTAGTTCAAGTGATCTTCCCATCTCACCCTCCCAAACTGCTGGGATTACAGGCATGAGCCACTGCGCCCAACCAAGAGCTGATTTTTGCAAACATCCTGGCACCTCCTTCCCCTCTATCTTGCTTCCACTCTCTCACCATGTAATCTGCACATTCTGGCTCCCCTTCACTTTCCACCATGTGTGGAAGCTTCCTGAGGTCTTTACCAGAAGCAGATTTGGCACCATGCTTGTACAGCCTGCAGAAACATGAGCCAAATATACCACATTTCTTTATAAATTACCTGGTCTCAGGTATTTTATTGAGCAACAGAAAGAGACTGAAACAGTATAAATCCTTGTCTTCCTCCAGATCTTACAGGAAAGGTTTTGAGTATAATGTTAGCTGTGGGCCTCTCATAAATGACCTTTATTGTGTTGAGTTACATTTCATCTCTCTCTCTTTTTTTTTTTTTTGTGAGAAAGAGTCTCACTCTGTCGCCCAGGCTGGTGTGCAATGGCATGATCTTGGCTCATTGCAACCTCTGCCTCCCAGGTTCAAGCGATTCTCCTGCCTCAGCCTCCCAAGCAGCTGGGATTACAGGCATGTGCCACCACACCCAGCTAATTTTTAATATTTTTGGTAGAGATGGGGTTTCACCATATTGACCAGGCTGGTCTCAAACTCCTGACCTCAAGTGATCCACCCACCTTGTCTTCCCAAAGTGCTGGGATTACAGGCATGAGCCACTGCACCTGGCCTTACATTTCTTTTTTAAAAATTTGCCCCCAAGGGTATCCTCAAAGAGGTATATGCCCTCTACACCTAATTTGGTGAACTTTTTTTTGTCATCTTTCTCTCTCTCCCTCTCTCTTGCTCTCAATCTCTGCCTAGAGAATGGAAGATAAGAGAGAGTTTTTATCATAAAAGGATATTAAATCTTGTGAAATGATTTTTGCCATCTAATAAATGATTATATGGTTTTTGTCTTTCATTCTGTTAATGTGGCATGTCACATTTATTGATTTGCATATGTTGAACTATCCTTGCATTCTAGTGATAAAAACATTTCTCAAAAAAAGACATGCAATAGCCAACAGACAATGAAAAAATGCTCAGCATCACTAATCATTAGAGAAATGCAAATTAAAACCACAATAAGATATAATCTCTTACCTGTCAGAATGTCTTAAAATGTTTATCATTATATTTTTATTCATCCTGTACTTTATTTCAAAACAATGTTTTCAGATGAAGAAACAAAAGATAAGCGTTAGTGAGGAAGTAGAGCAAAGGAAACACTTGTACACTATTGGTGGAAATGTAAATTGGTGTAGCCATTATGGAAAACGGTATGGAGATTTTCCCTCCCTCCCAAAAAAACTAAAAATAGAATTACATGATCTAGAAATCCCACTTCGGGGTATTAATGCAAAAGACTCAAAATCAGTTTGTGGAAGTGATATATGCATTCCTATGTTCATTGCAACACTATGCACAATAGCCAAGTTAGGGAATCAATCTCTGTCTATCAACAGATGAATGGATTAAAAAAATGTATTGCATATATACAATGGAATACTATTCAGCCTTTAAAAAGAAGGACATTCTGGCCAGCTGCAATGGCTCACACGTGTAATTCCAACACTTTGGGAGATCAAGGCAGGCAGATCACTTGAAGTCAGGAGTTTGAAACCAGCCTGACCAACATGGTGAGACCCCATCTCTACTAAAAATACAAAAAGTATGGTGGTTCATGCCTGTAATCTCAGTTACTTGGGAGGCTGAGGCAGGAGAATGGCTTCAACCTGGGAGGCAGAGGTTTCAGTGAGCTGAGATGGCACCACTACTGCAGCCTGGGTGACAGAGTGAGACTCCATCTCAAAAAAAAAAAAAAAAAAAAGAAGGAAATCCTGAAATTTGTGACAACATTGATGAAATTGGAGAACATTATGCTAAGTGAAATAAGTCAGGGCCAAAAAGACGAATACCACATGTTCTCATTTATATGTGGAGTTAAAACAATGAACTTATAGAAGTGGAGAGTAGAATTGTGGTGACAGAAGCTGGAGGAGGAGGAAATGGGGAGGTGATGAGCAAAGGGTATACAATTTCAAACAGGGAGAATATGTTTTCTCTTTTTGTGCATTCTATTGTACAGCATGGTGAATATAGTTAATAGTAGAGTGTTGTACATTTCAAATTGCGAAGTAAACTTCAAATGTTCTTACCACAAAGAAAGTTAAGTATTTGAGGTGATGGATATATTAACTAGCTTGACTTAACTGTTTCATATTGCATTCACAAATCATAACAATTTGTACCCCATACATTTTTTCACCACACAACTCCTTCTTTACAGAACCCATAAATCTATACGATTATAAATTGTCAATTTACAATAAAAAAGAAAAAAACTTTAGTGGGTATCTTGACTCCATATTTTCTCTGCACTTGCACTCATGGTCTATAACCATGTGGCATTCAACAGATGACAGCCTAAGGAAAATGCCACTTTCCTTAATGATAATAAAAATCTAAAGCTTACACCTCCTACAAACCCCCTTCGTGGTTGACCTTTTTCTTAGGTAGATCCAGGTGCTAATGTTTCTTGCTATCCTGCCACGAAGCCATAGGGAGGTGCTGTTGCCCTGGTATGTATCTGGCACATGGTCTCTTACCTTGAACTAGCCCAGCGGGGACAGGCTAGAATAGTTAGAGAAGGAAAACAAAAAGACTTTATAAAGGCTAGAGACCAGCAAATAGTAAAATCAGGAAGGAACCAAAATATAGGCAGTCTGGCTTGAAAGCTATGGCTTATTCTCCACATTTCACAAGGAACCCTGGAAAGAAATGCTTTCTTTCTTTATGCTTGGCAGGTGAGTGAATACGCCACTTGTATTACCACAAGGTGTGAAGACTTTCTAGACTACATGAGCCATCTTCAGTCCAGGCCAAGAGCTCCCTGGGCCTGACCTCTGGGATTTGTAGAATGTCCAGTGTCCTTTTTTCCTTCATGTCCCTCTCTTGGGTGCCCTACCTTCCCCAGGGACTCTGAGGAAAAGACATGATCAATCCAGAGTGACTGAGGGAAGGCGGACTTGATATTGGCCATCTCCAAGTGTAGTCAATTTCAATCCATGCTAATCTCAAAGCAGGACTGAGATTTACACCCATGCCTCCACAAAGAAAATGCCTTATAAAGCATTAATAAGAAACATAAATTTTGGCTGGGTGTGATGGCCCACACCCATAATCATAGCACCTTGGGAGGCCACGGCAGGAGGATCACTTGAGCCCAAGAGTTTGAGACCAGCCCAGACAACATAGTGAGAACCCATCTCTATTTAAAATAGCAACAACAGTGAGTGAAGTTAAAAAGAAACGTTAAGTTTTACCAAAGATTGAAAGCGGAAATGGCCCCTGGGCAATGGGAACTTGAAAAAAATAGTAAAAAAAAGAAAGGAGAAAGGGTAAAAAGGGTGTCATTCAGTCAACGACTTAATACAATTCCATCAACATTTAGTTCTCCCCATAGTTCCTCCTATAACCAATGCCAACTTGAGGGGTTCATCTTGACAATTCTTCCCCAAAGCCCCCAGTCAGCTCTAATTCTCTTCCCTACATTATACAGAATTGCTTTCTCTCAGGCAGAAGCCTGGGCTCTGCCTTCAACGCAAAAAGCGCTGACTAAAGCCCGTTTCTGTAAGCAGGTTCCTCCTTATAAAGACATGCTCATACCAGTGCTCAGAGATTAAAACCCTCTTCCTCTATTAGAAAAATGATGTCCTATTACAAACAGGGTCATTCTTTCCTGCCATGGCATGTGCACCCACCTGCTAAGGACAAGGAAGGAAGACTTCTTAATTTTATTCGTGGCCCCTCAATCTCTAGTGTATGGTACTCCATCCTCCATTTTGTCCCTTTCATCTTGTTGAATGGCTCAGTTAAACTCTTTTTCCACTGAGCTGGAGGTCTGAGAAGCAAACTTGACCTACTCACTGTGCATCCCCATGGGCAGCTTCCCATTACTAGTTTTCTTGGCCCAGGTATTATACATTAAACTTCTGCTTCCATGTGCTTCCTGTCAGTGCTTCCTTTATTTTATTATTTTGGTAGACCTGATTTTATTTTTTTAAGAGCTTTATTGAAGTATAATTGATATACAATAAAAACTTCACATTTCTGTATACAATTTCATAAGTTTGATATATGTGTACACCCATGATACCATCACCAATATCAAGGAAATAAACGTATCCACCACCTCCAAAAGTTTCCCTGTGCCCCTTTGTGTGTGGAGGGTGGGTCGGGGAATGTAGGTAGGTCAGGGGTGTCCCAGTAGTAGAACTCTTTTTTTTTATTTTTTGAGACAGAGTCTCACTCTGTTGCCCAGGCTAGAGTGCAATGGTGCGATCTCGACTGACTGCAACTTCTGCCTCCTGGGTTCAAGCGATTCTCCTGCCTCAGCCTACCAAGTAGTTGGGATTACAGGCACCCACCATCACGGCCAGCTAATTTTTGTATTTTTAGTAGAGACGAGGTTTCGCCATGTTGGTCAGGCTGGTCTTGAACTCCTGACCTCAGGTGATCCGCCCGCCTTGGCCTCCCAAAATGCTGAGATTACAGGCATGAGCCACCACATCCAGCCTAGTAAGAACTCTTAACATGAGATCTA
Source organism: Hylobates moloch (assembly GCF_009828535.3). Lineage (NCBI taxonomy): Eukaryota > Metazoa > Chordata > Mammalia > Primates > Hylobatidae > Hylobates > Hylobates moloch. The sequence goes on along the minus strand of NW_026652287.1, from coordinate 31,489,400 downwards.
CACTCTTAACAAATTTTTTGAAATACAATACCATATTGTGAACTATAGGCAGTACATTAGTCTCATGCTGCTAATAAAGACATACTCCAGACTGGGTAGTTTATAAAGGAAAGAGGTTTAATTGACTCACAGTTCCACATGGCTGGGGAGGCTTCACAATCATGGCAGAAGGCAAATGAGGAGCAAAGTCGTGTCTTACATGGTGGCAGGCAAGAGAGTGTGCAAGGGAACTCCCCTTTTTAAAACCACCAGATCTCGCCGGGCGCGGTGGCTCACGCTTGTAATCCCAGCACTTTGGGAGGCCGAGGCGGGCGGATCACGAGGTCAGGAGATCGAGACCACGGTGAAACCCCGTCTCTACTAAAAATACAAAAAATTAGCTGGGCGTGGTGGCGGGCGCCTGTAGTCCCAGCTACTCAGAGAGGCTGAGGCAGGAGAATGGCGTGAACCCGGGAGGTGGAGCTTGCAGTGAGCCGAAATTGCGCCACTGCACTCCAGCCTGGGCGACAGAGCGAGACTCTGTCTCAAAAAAAAAAAAAAAAAAACCCACCAGATCTCATGAGACTGATTTACTACCATGAGAACAATATGGGGGAAACTATCTCCATGATTCAATTATCTCCACCTGGCCCCACCCTTGACTCGTGAAGATTATTACAATTCAAGGTGAGATTTGGGTGGGGACACAGGCAAACCACATCAGGCCCTATGTTGTACAGCAGATCTCTAGAACATTTTCGTCTTAGCATCACTGAAACTTTATATACCTTGAGCAACAACTCTCCCTTTTCTCCTTCCCCCTGCCCCTAGCAATCTCTGTTCTAGTGTCTCCTTCTGAGTATGACTATTTTAGGTATCTCATATAAGTAAAATCATGCAATATTTGTCCTTCTGTGACTAGCTTATTTCATTTAGCATAATGTTTTCCTGGTTCATCCATGTTGTCACAAATTGGAGAATTAGTTTCCTTTTCACAGTGAATGGTACTATACACACACACACACACACACACCACACCACATTTTCTTTATTCATCTGTTGATGGACATTTGGTTTGTTTCCATATCTTGGCTATTGTGAATGATGCTGCAACAAATGTGGGCATGCCGATATCATTTCAATATTCTGATTACAATTCTTTGGGATTAGATTCTTTTGGAGTGGGATTGTTGGATCTCATGGTAGTACTAGTTTTAAATTTTTGAGGAACCTCCACGTTGTTTTCCGTAGTGGCCGTGCCATTTTACATTCCCACCGACAATGTACAAGAGTTCTAATTTCTCCACAGTTTTACCAACACTTAGTCTATTTTGATAAAAAACCACCTTAACAGGTGTGAGGTGATACCTCATTGTGGTTTTGATTCGCATTTCCCTGATGATCAGTGATAGCACTTCTTTTAAATCACTGGATGCTCCTCTGAGCTCTGGCCCTGAAGCAGTTGGGCCTTCTGGTCGATTTATCCTTTTTTCTCCCTTCAGTTCTTCCTATTCATAGGCATAAGTGCCAAGGATATTTTGTTTTTCCTCATCTCAGCCATCTGTTCTGTACAAAAAATACTCTATGGAGCAGCCCTATTCAAAGGCATCTTCCTTACTAAATTAAAGAAAAAGCCAAATGCATTAAGTGGAGGATGGCATTAATTATAATAAACTAAAAGACAGCTTCAATATGTGTCCTTCCTCTCTCCCACCCTCTATTCTTCCTTCCTATTCTTCTCCTGCTTTTCCTGTGCAAGGTAGATTATGCTACATCAAGGGTATCCGGTATGAAGTGAAAAAGCTTTTTAAATAAAAAAGAAATTAAAAAAAGAAAAGATACTTTCAATGAATTAAGTGAATGTCATTAGTTATATGCTCATCTGCTTCCCCCCAATCCTCTCATCCCATTTTCTCCTTCCTTATTGCTAAGGTCTTCTAGTCTTCTCTCTGGGCCCTCTTGCCACTTCCCTGTCCCTTCTGGGTCCTCTCACCCTCTTCTGCCAAAGCCAACATCAAAGAGCTGTGCAGGGGGTGAAGTTAGCACACCAGAGAGAAGGGTGACAGGTAAGTTCATCTCTGAGCCACTTTCTTAGCAGTAACAATGGCTAACATTTACTTGGCACTTTTATATGGCAGGCATTTTGCTAAGTGCTTTCCATTTTCTATTCACAGCAATCCTATAAAGTATGTGTTCCTTTTATCTTCATTTGGCTGGGTGCGGTGGCTCATGCCTGTAATCCCAGCACTTTGGAAGGCCGAGGCGGGAGGACCACGAGGTCAGGAGATTGAGACCATCCTGGCTAACACGGTGAAACCCCATCTCTACTAAAAATACAAAAAATTAGTCGGGCGTGGTGGCGGGTGCCTGTAGTCCCAGCTACTCGGGAGGCTGAGGCAGGAGAATGGCATGAACCCCGAGAGGCAGAGCTTGCAGTGAGCCGAGATTGCACCATTGCACTCCAGCCTGGGCGACAGAACGAGACTCCGTCTCAAAAAAAAAAAATTAAATTAAATTAAATTAAATAATAAAAATCCACTAAGAATGCCTTGAGGCATATGCTACTTTCTTTTTTTTAAATTTTGACTGGAGTCTTGCATTTCTTTCTCTTTTTTTTATTTTAATTTTGACTGCTTCTTTTTTTTTCTTTTTGAGACAGAGTCTCACTCCATCACCCAGCCTGGAGTGCAGTGGCATGATCTTGGCTCACTGCAATCTCCACCTTCCAGCTTCAAGCAATTCTTGTACTTCAGCCTCCCAAGCAGCTAGAATTACAGATGCATGCCACCATGCCTGGCTAATTTTTATATTTTCAGTAGAGCTGACATTTCGCCATGGTGGCTAGGCTGGTCTTGAACTCCCAACCTCAAGTGATCCACCCGCCTCGGCCTCCCAAAGTGCTGGGATTACAGGCATGAGACATGCCTGGCTTTTTAATTTTTTTTCTTTTTCTTTTTGAGACAGTGTCTTGCTCTGTTGCCCAGGCTGGAATGCAGTGGCACAGTCTTGACTCACTGCAGGCTCTACTTCCCAGGCTCAAATGATCCTCTTGACTCAGCCTCCCAAGTAGCTGGATTACAGATGCCCAACACCAGATCTGGCTAACTTTTGTAATTTTTATATAGACAGGGTTTCACTATGTTGCCCAGACTGGTCTTGAACTCCTGAGCTGAAGCCATCTGCCTGCCTCGGCCTCCCAAAGTGCTGGGATTACAGGCATAAGCCACCGTGTCCGGCCTGCTACTTTCATGTAAACAATTTCCTATGATTTTCCAAGATTCAAGTCCCCTAATTCTAGGTTTTTAGAGGTAGAGTATATCTAAGTTGAAATCATTCTAAGGCTCCTGCTGGCTAGCGTCAGATGGATAACAGCATGGTTTAGACTTAGCTTCTAATTTTTTTTTTTTTTTTTTGAGACGGAGTCTCGCTCTGTCGCCCAGGCTGGAGTGCAGTGGCACGATCTCGGCTCACTGCAAGCTCCACCTTCCGGGTTCACGCCATTCTCCTGCCTCAGCCTCTCCAAGTAGCTGGGACTACAGGCACCCGCCACCGCGCCCGGCTAATTTTTTGTATTTTTTTAGTAGAGACGGGGTTTCACCGTGGTCTCGATCTCCTGACCTCGTGATCCGCCCGCCTCGGCATCCCAAAGTGCTGGGATTACAGGCGTGAGCCACCGCGCCCGGCCCTAGCTTCTAATTTTTTCAAGGGGTATAATAAATATAAAGAGCACTAATATTTACTGTATATTGTGATTGATGTATACACTCATATAACCAACATCCAGACCAAAATACAGAATATTCCCAGCACCTTCTAATGTTCCCTCACATCCTTTTCCAATCTATACCCACCTTCTTGACTATCACATAAGTGAATTCATATAGTATGTAGTGCGAGACTCCTTTTCAAAAAAAAAAAATCTTTAAATATTTGGTAGAATTCAGTGGTGAAGCCATTTAGTTCTGGGCTTTTATTGCTGTTTTGTTTTGTTTTGTTTTGTTTTGTTTTGTTTTGTTTTTGACACGGAGTCTTTCTCGGTCATTCAGGCTGGAGTACAGTGGCATGATCTTGGCTCACTTCAATCTCCACCTCCTGGGTTCAAGCAATTCTCCTGCCTCAGCCTCCTGAGCTGGAACTATAGGCGCACACCACCACACTTGGCTAATTTTTTTGTATTTTTAGTATAGACTGGGTTTCACTGTGTTAGTCAGGATGGTCTCAATCTCCTGACTGTGTGATCTGCCTGCCTTGGCCTCCAAATGTGCTGGGATTACAGGCGTGAGCCACCGCGCCCGGCCTTTTTTTTTTTTTTTTTTAAATTACTAATGCACTCTCTTTACATATCATAGGTTGTGGTATTATGTTTTTGTTTTTTATTTGTGTATTTATTTATTTAGAAACAGGGTCTCACTTTGTCACCAGGCTGGAGTGCAGTGGCACCATCTGAGCTCACCCAAATCTCTGCCTCCCAGGTTCAAACAATTCTCTTGCCTCAGCTTCCTGAGTAGCTGGGATTACAGGCACACGCCACCATGCCTGGCTAATTTTTGTCTTTTTAGTAGAGACAGGGGTTCGCCATGTTGGCTAGGCTGGTCTTCAACTCCTGACCTCAAGTTATCCACCAGCCTCGGCCTACCAAAGTACTGGGATTACAAGCATGAACCACTGCGCCCGGCCTTATATTTTTAAAAATTGGTCTTTGTCCTTCTTTCTTGGCATGCAGCTCCTAAAACCCTTCAAATTTCCCTGAGTAATAGGAGTATCTTTTTTATTTTATTTTTAGAAAGGTCTTGCTCTGTCACCCAGGCTGGAGTGCCATGGCATGATCACGGTTCACTGCAGCCTGCCTTCGTCTCCCAGGTTCAAGCAATCCTCCCACCTCAGCCTCTTGAATAGTTGAGACTACTGGCCTGTGCTACCATGCCCAGCTCGTTGTTTATTTTTTTAGTAGAGACAGGTCTTCCTATGTTGCCCAGACTGGCTTTGAACCCCTGGCCTCAAGCAATCCTCCGGTTTCAACCTCCCAAAGTGCTGAGATTACAGGCATGAGCCACCACGCCCTAGCAAGGGAGTATCTTTTACTATTTTTAACAAGTCCCCTTTTATCACATGAAATTTATGCTAATGAGATGACTTAGGGTGGGGCCTCTAGATAGCCTAAGGATGGGGTGTGTCCCAGAAACAGCCAGTGATTATAGGGTGTGAATTTTCAGCCCCACCTACAGACCTGTGAGAAGGAGATGGAGACTGGAGATTGAGCTCTTTATTTATTTTATTTTTTTTGAGATGGAGTCTCGCTCTGTCACCCAGGATGGAGTGCAGTGGCGTGATCTTGGCTCACTGCAACCTCTACCTCCCAGGTTCAAGCGATTCTCCTGCCTCAGCCTCCCGAGTAGTTGGTGAAAGGGAGACTGTAGGCTCAGACTCAGACCACGCCACATCGGTTGCAGTCAAGAGATCTTTATTGGAGGAGTCTGAGGGAGAGCCGAAGCGGGAGAAGAAAGAGAGCGAGGGCTCTGCAGCCTCTGTCTTTTATGCCTAGGGACGTTACGTGGGGGTCGCTGGTTGGCTGAGGGGCTGGGTCTAGGCTGAAGCGGGAAGGCGTGACCTCTGATTGGCTCCTTTTGGTGGGCCTGTGTTGGGGAGGAAGAAGAACCCGGAACCAGCGCCATTAGAGTGCTCTTGTTTTGTTTTTTTTTTTTGTTGTTGTTGTTTTTTGAGACAGAGTCTCGCTCTTTCACCCAGGCTAGAGTGCAGTGGCGTGATCTCGGCTCACTGCAGGCTCCGCCCCCCGGGGTTCACGCCATTCTCCTGCCTCAGCCTCCCTTGTAGCTGGGACTACAGGCGCCTGCCACCTCGCCCGGCTAATTTTTTGTATTTTTAGTAGAGACGGGGTTTCACCGTGTTAGCCAGGATGGTCTCGATCTCCTGACCTCGTGATCCGCCCACCTCGGCCTCCCAAAGTGCTGGGATTACAGGCGTGAGCCACCGTGCCCGGCCCGAGAGTGCTCTTGTTACCTAACATTCCTCCCTTTTTTGTTTTTTAAGAAGTGGGGAAGTGGGCGTCGCTGTTCATCTGGCTACTTCCTGCTGAACGGGGGCGTCGTGGGGAAGGGATATTGGAGGACTGTAGGGGCGGAGCAACAGCAGGAGGCCAAAGAAGACGGCGCTGAAGGTGAACACTTCCCGGGGTGTGAAGTCTAAAATGTCCCTTGTAAGTAGAGGTCATCTATGGACACGAGCCATCGTATGGCAGGGAAGGATCTGCTATGAGCCACGTATCTTCTTGGAGGGCCTGGAGGAAATCTAAGAAATTACAGGTCCTGGAGGTGGAGGCCATAGGTACGGGAGTCCTGGTAGTCTTCCTCGGTTGCTAGGAGTTGGTAGTGCCTAATGAGAGGCTGGTTAAAAGTCTGGTTAGATAAGGAGGAGATTCGTTGTTGTATGAACTTTATTAGGCAAGGGAGGAGAATACACAAGGCCGCTATGCCTAAGAGGGGGCCGAGAAATGGCAGGACCTAAGCTAAAAGAGGCATTTTTAGAGTGTCCCAGGAGAAGGAACGAGAATCTGAGATGCGTTGTCTGATCTCAGAAGCCTTGTCCTGTATACGCTGGGCAGCATCTCGCACTATCCCTGACTGATTAGTGTAAAAACAACACTCTTCCCCTAAGAAGATGCAGAGTCCTCCTTTCTCAGCAGTGAGGAGGTCTAGGCCTCGGCGGTTTTGGAAAGTCACTGCTGCTAAAGAGTCTATTTGACTGCATAGGTATTCCATGGTGTATATGTGCCACATTTTCTTAATCCAGTCTATCGTTGTTGGACATTTGGGTTGGTTCCAAGTCTTTGCTATTGTGAATAGTGCCGCAATAAACATACGTGTGCATGTGTCTTTATAGCAGCATGATTTATAGTCCTTTGGGTATATACCCAGTAATGGGATGGCTGGGTCAAATGGTATTTCTAGTTCTAGATCCCTGAGGAATCGCCACACTGACTTCCACAATGGTTGAACTAGTTTACAGGTAAACTATCGCAAGGACAAAAAACCAAACATCGCATGTTCTCACTCATAGGTGGGAATTGAACAATGAGAACTCATGGACACAGGAAGGGGAACATCACACTCCGGGGACTGTTGAGGGGGGAGGGACAGCATTAGGAGATATACCTAATGCTAAATGACGAGTTAATGGGTGCAGGAAATCAACATGGCACATGGATACATATGTAACTAACCTGCACATTGTGCACATGTACCCTAAAACCTAAAGTATAATAATAATAAAAAAAAGAGTCTATTTGAGATTGTAAAGTAAGGATAGATTTTGTTATTTCTTGTAAACTGTCTGAGAAATCTTTTGAGATGGTGTGGTAGTAGGATAATGATGTGGACAAGCCAGCTATTCCAGTCCCTGTGGCAGTGGCTGTTTCTAACCCTATAAATAGGGGTATTAGTTGTACGGCTCTCCACTGATGGACTTGAGCTTTGAGGGGTACTGATAAGGTCTGATTCCCTGGGGCAATGTCAATGTGGGGGCTTAGAAAGACTAAGGTGCAGGTGCCTGTCCAGTTAGCGGGGAGGCAGATATAGGTTGACATTCCACATAAGAAGAATATGCCTTGGCTGGGTAGACAGAACTCGTTATGTATGTTAAAAAGGTGTGTGAGTTTGTTGTTTTCATTCTCCCATACTCCTAGAGTACTTGCTAAGGTGGCTCCAGGGAGGGGCTGGAAAGGGGTGTTGGGAGTAAACTGAGTGGCTCCCTGTGTTTTATTTTCCCGTTGGAGGAAAAAACGTTTTGTATCTACTAGGAGCCATTCGAGAGAGCGATTGAAAGAGGGGATGAGAAGGCACTCACTAGTGGTGGGGACGCTGCTGCAGGGAGTCCGGGGGTGAATGGTCATGCAGGGAGTATGTCTGCCATTACAGAACCCGGACTGTTTGTTGAGTAGGGAAGAGGTGATGATTTTGGGGGGGGGCTAGAGAAGCGGACAGGCTGTTTGAATGGAGCTGTTTGGGTGACTTGAAAGTTACTATGATCCATTGGGGCTTGAAGTTGTAAGGTGTAATTACACTGATGTGGTGGTAGGTGCCTTAGAGGCAGGCCAGATGACAGGTTGCGTTGTATGCATAAAGGGGCTTGGAAAGTTAAAATAGTATTTGTGGTTACAGGGCCGTGTATGGGCTTTTTATTGTTTGTGTAACGGGTGATGTGGGAAATGTAAGAAAGCAAAAGTTGGGTTGCACGTCCTGCCATGGTATTTTTGGTCATATCAGAGATGGGGAAGTCGGCTAATGACTGCATGTTTAGAAGTTGGAAAGGGTCTTTTCCTTCACAACGAGGGTGGTAGGTCAAGTTGGTGAAGACCTAGTTTTTTGCGGGAATGGGAGTGGCAACATAGCCAGAGGTTGATAGAGAGATACACAGCCAACAGTCATTTGCCAGGGAAGGATTGGACTGGTTTAACAGAGTGTGAGTTAAGTTGAGAGTCTTGTAGAGGTAATTAGGAGCTAGTGGAAGGGGAGAGGTGGTTGTAAGAGGTGTTGAAGGAAGTAGGAGGGACACATAGGCAAAGAGTAAAAAGGAAGGTAAAGAGGGTGCTCTGGAAAACGAGACCGTTTTATCTAGTATGAGTTCTTTCACTTATCTTTTTAAGGAGGAAACGGTCGTTCCTCAGGATTAGTGGTAGGAGCCTTTTAGTCTGGGGTGTTTCTTTCTGAAATAGGAGGTGCAAGCCCTCTAATTGTTCACAGGTGTCTTGGGATTCCTGAGCTGATGATCCCCGACTATGGGAGGGCCAGAGGTGGAGACAGCGCCCCAATACCCCTGCAGAACCGAGGAAGTAGCTCCGGTATTAAGGAGGAAAATGATGAGACGTCCATCCACTGTAAGGTAAGAGGCACCCTGGGCTCCAGCGTGGTGATGGTGTGTGTCGGGGAAGAGGTCCCAGGGCCCCGTCAGTCGTAGGCCGCTAACCCAATGAGATCGGCTTCAGGACGGGGGTCTGGCCCAGCTCCCCCGAGGGAGCTGGGGCAGTCGGTCGCCCAGTGGCCGGATTGTTGGCACTTGGGGCACGGTCATTTGGGTGGCCTAGGATTAGGACATTGACGGGCCCAATGACCTTCGTTCCCACATTTAAAGCAGGGTCCGGGGGGTTGGCGGTGAGTGGCGGACATAGAGGCATGGCGTCTGATAGGCTGGGTTGAGGCCTTGAAGGCCTGAGCCAACATCTGGCACTTTTGCCTCCTTGCCTGCTCGTCACGGTTGTGGTAGACTTTGAATGCGGTGGCGGGGATCTCGGTCTGCGGGGTAAAGGGACCTCTGTCTAGCTTTTTTAGTTTGGCCCGAATGTCTGGGCGAAGAAATGGGACATGAGAAGTTGCCTGCCATCGGGGGCTTCGGGGTCTATGTTGGTGTATTGTTGGAGTGCCTGTGTAAGGCGGGTGAGGAAGGCGGACGGGTTTTCATGTTTTTCCTGAATGATTTCGTGAAGTTTTTCAAAATTGACTGCCTTTTGGGCTGCCTTGCGGAGACCTGTTATTAAACAGGTGGCGAAGTGGTCTCGGGCCAAGACACCGTTCTGGGAGTTATAGTCCCAGCCAGGGTCGTGTTCGGGGACTGCCTGCGCCCCGATGGGTAGGGCTGGGGTTGTTTGGTGAACCTGATCTGCATAAGTACGGGCCTGCTCCTAGACCTGCCTGCGCTTCTTGAGAAGGAGGGTGTTAGAGAAAATTTGATATAAGAGGCGGAGTTAGAAGTGTAAGAGCCTAAGCGTTTATAAGTTAGCCATAGAGAAGGGAACATGGACACAAAGAATGCCTTCTGCCCCTGCAACTTCTGTAAGAGGGGCGAGGATGGAGAGGTGTGATCTGGAACGAGTGGTGGGAGGGCTGAGCGGTGGAGGTTGTGGAGGAAGGGGAAAGAAAAAAGAGGTTGGGGGGAAGTGGTAAGGGGCAGGGCCGCTGCTGGCCGGGCAGCGGCCGGAGGGTGGGGCTGAGGGTGGTGATATGGAGTTAAGATCGGGGGAAGGTGGGGGCAGCGATAAGATGTTGAGGGTTATGCGGGGGCTGTGGGCATAGGGGATCTCTTCCCATTCTCCTGTTCGCTCACAATATTTAGAGGCCTATAAATGGGCCATTTATTTTGGTTGTTTAAGGGGTTGTGAATTTGATTAAGCGTTTAGGTTTGAGGTCGGTGGCAAGGCCTAGGGTAGCCAGATTGTCTAGAAGGCATTTTAGGGGGGAGTCGGCCAGCAGGGATGCGGAGCCTCCCATGGACGGAGAGGCAGTGAGGGCTAAGAGGGCATCCCCTAGTTAGCCGAACACTGTAATCAGGTTCAGGGCCTTCGGTTGGTCGTCACCAAGGCGAAGGGACTGAAGGGCCAACAGCATGGCCGAGGGACCGTGAGCCACCTGGTACCAGGATTTTGTATGTAGCCAACAGTATGGCGTGGGGCGGAGGCTCAGGCCGGGGGGCAAGGAGGAGAGGGAGAAAACTCCGTTCCCTGAGTGTCGAGGAGGGGAAGCGAATGATAGGGGCCTACCACTGCCGTAGGGGCGTCGGGCGAAATGTGTTTGTCACTGGAGTGGCTACGGTCTGGCAATTTGCCCGAGAGGTAGGCCCAGGAGGGGAAAACTTACTGAGATGAGGCCGGTGGTGGGCGAAGAGCTTGGCGAACAGGAAAATGGGTGAAGACTGACCAGGGCCTGGTCTGAGCCTGAGAGGGATTGGGGTCCCACAAAGGCGGGGAGTCCCAATCCGAATCACGGCACCAATGAAAGGGAGACTCTGTAGGCTCAGACTCAGACCACACCACACCGGTTGCAGTCAAGAGATCTTTATTGGAGGAGTCTGAGGGAGAGCTGAAGCAGGAGAAGAAAGAGAGCGAGGGCTCTGCAGCCTCCGTCTTTTATGCCTAGGGACGTTACGTGGGGGTCGCTGGTTGGCTGAGGGGCTGGGTCTAGGCTGAGGCGGGAAGGCGTGACCTCTGATTGGCTCCTTTTGGCGGGCCTGTGTTGGGGAGGAAGAAGAACCCGGAACCAGCGCCATTAGAGTGCCCTTGTTACCTAACAGTTGGGACTACAGGTGCCCACCACCACGCCTGGCTAATTTTTGTATTTTACTAGAGATGGAGTTTCGCCATGTTGGCCAGGCTGGTCTCGAACTCCTGACCTCAAGTGGTCCACTTGCCTCGGCCTCCCAAAGTGCTGAGATTACAGGTGTGTGCTGAGATTACAGGTGTGAGCCATCATGCCCAGCCAGAGATTGAGCTCTTTAGAAACTCTAGAACAATGAGATCGGGAAAGCTTCAGCTTGGCGAAGACATGGACTTGCTGGAAGAGTGATGTTAAGTTAAACAGCTGGTCTCTATTGTTTCAGGTGCCCCAAATTCCTTCTAGAGGTCCAGAATAAATTATAGGAATTTGGACCAATTGAACAGGTGGGCAGTGTTAGTGCTTGTTCAGACACCTGGTCACTTTGAGTATTTGTTAAGACACAGTCAGGTCTCCAGTTGATGTACATGTGGGTTGGGGGACCCTCTTAAGGTGTGAAAATATGGATCCAGGAGTCTATTACAACTCCAGGTTTCTGAGATCCCCCATTAAGACATTTTTAACAACTGCATTTCTTAACGTTTCTTGACCACCAATCTAAGCTCAAGATATCTTAGATTTGCCCTTGCAATGTGATGAAAAAGTGTTTTGAGTTTGGTGGATGGCTGCCTCTCTAATTTAGGCCTGGATGGATTTTTTTTTTTTTTTTTTTTGAGACGGAGTCTCGCTCCATCGCCCAGGCTGGAGTGCAGTGGCGCAATCTTGGCTCACTGCAAGCTCCGCCTCCCGGGTTCACGCCATTCTCCTGCCTCAGCCTCTCCAAGTAGCTGGGACTACAGGCGCCTGCCACTACGCCCGGCTAATTTTTTGTATTTTTAGTAGAGACGAGGTTTCACCATGGTCTCGATCTCCTGACCTCGTGATCCGCCTGCCTCGGCCTCCCAAAGTGCTGGGATTACAAGCGTGAGCCACCGTGCCCAGCCGAGGCCTGGATGGATTTTAAGGGCGTGGATAGATTCAAGAGAGAAAGAGGACTGCAGGTAGGGATTGGGTGTGCTTTTCCGTGGTTGTGTGAAATAGAGTACTTCAATAATTTTCTGGCCAGGCACGGTGGCTCACGGTTGTAATCTTAGCACTTTGGGAGGCCAAGACCAGCCTGGCCAACACGGCAAAACTCCGTCTCTACTAAAAATACAAAAATTAGCTGGGTGTGTTGATGCGTGCCTATAATCCTAGCTACTTGAGAGTCTGAGGCACGAGAATCACTTGAACCCAAGAGGCAGAGGTTGCAGTGAGTGGGGCTCATGCCACTGCACTCTAGCCTGGGTGACAGAGCAAGACTCTGTCTCAAAAATACAAAAATAAATTTTCTGTCAGGGGCAGTCCCAACTTACTCCAGCCACGAATAAAGAGCTGAAAGTGGAAGATGAACCTGTAGCATCCAGGTTTCTCAGTCGTGGACCACATGATTAAGAACCCAAAAATGGAGTGCCACATGAATATGTTATGTAATATATTCATGGTGATCTTGAGCCAATAATTGATGCCAGAGAAGTAGATGTGGTTCAAATAAGAGATATTTGCAATTTGTGCAAGAACAAAGCTTTGCAAAATGTTTGGATTAGCTGTCAGAGGTAGCTTTATTCTCTACAGCTGTAGGAGCTAGTGAACCCATCTCGGATCTGTAGTGGTGAATTAATCAATGAAAGGCTAATGAGTCCACATGCAGCTCAAGGAAGCAAACCAAATTTCTTATAATAAGCATTTTTTGTTTGTTTTATGTGTGTGTGTGTGTTTTTAAGAGACAGGGTCTCGCTCTGTTATCCAGGCTGGAGTGCAGTGGCGAGATCACAGCTCACTGCAGCCTCGAATTCCTGGGCTCAAGCAATCCTTTCACCTCAGCTTCTCAAGTAGCTGGAACTACAGTTGTACACCACCATATCTGGCTAAATTTTAATTTTAAAAAAAATTTTTTTTTTTTGTAGAGACTAGGTCTCTATATATTGCCCCTATCGGTCTTGAACTTCTGGCCTCAAGTGATCCTCCCACCTTGGCCTCCAAAAGCATTGGGATTACAGGCATGAGCTACAATGCCTGGCCAATAAACACTATGATGTAAGCAAACAGTAAGATTTTACATAACCAGCATGTTTTACACAAGCAATTAAATTCTAGCAAGTCATGTGGTGAAAGATCACATTTACAAGCTTCGCAGTCAGAATGCTATTTCTTGGAATACATTGTTTCTTCTCATTAACTCAGTAAAAGCAAGAAGATTGATTAGGACACTGTGAGCATCAAGTAACAAACAAATTCTGACATGAACTGGTTTAAACAATAAAATTTATTATGCCACTGACCAAGAAGTCCAAATGAAGAGTGGGCTACAACCATGATACATTCTTGCTCTGGCTTCAGTTTTAGTTGAGTCTTTGGTCTCCTCTTCTTGCCCCTGGCCTTATCTTCACACTGCAGTTCCAGATACATCTCAACACAGCAATGTTCGGAGGCAGAAAGGGTCATTTCTTCCGGTGTCCCCTTTGTGGCCATGAGGAAACCACCTAGAGCCCCCCAGACCACATCTCCTCATGTCTTGGAGACCAGACCTGGGTCTCATGCTCAGCACTGAATCAATCACTGGCAAGAAGGCGACAGCTGTGACTGATTCAAACCAAATAGGATTTCTCTCTGGAGGAGGAGAAAAGTCACTGTAGGAGAGGACAAACACCCGAATAAGATGAGTTTTTCTTGGAAGGAGAAAGGGAGTAGTGGATATTGAGTAGGAAATCAACAACTTTGCTCTAGTGCACCTCTTTGCCCACGTTTTCTGAAAACACTTAAAAAATGTTCACGTCTTGGTGGAAATTATTCAAATACTCTTTAAGGAATGGCAACCCTAAGTCTCATGGGGTCACTACCTCCAAGCCCAGGATTGCAGTGTAACGTTCAGTTGTCTCCCCTGATCCATGACTGAATTTGCTCTTCCAGCAACACAGCAGTCCTGCAATAGACAACAATATAAAGTCTGATCTGGAAAGGGGAGGAGCAGAAAACAACTCTCACTTGTCTATAACACATATTAACACGTATCTTATCCAAGAAAATGTGGGACATACACACCATGGAATAGTATGCAGCCACAAAAAAAGAAACAAAATCATGTCCTTTGCAGCAACATAGCTGCAGCTGGAGGCCACTATACTAAGTGAATTAACACAGAAACAGAAAAACAAATACCGCATGTTGTACTTCTAAGTGGGAGTTAAACAATAGCTACTCATGGACATAAAGATGGCAACAGTAGCCACTGGGGACTACTAGAGTGGGAGGCAGGGAAGCCGGTAAGGGTTGAAAAACTACTTATTGGGAATTATGCTCACTACCTGGTTGACAGGATCATTCACTCCCTGAATCTTTTATGTATGTATGTATGTATGTATGTATGTATGTATGTATGTATGTATTTATTTATTTATTTATTTTTTGAGATAAAGTCTTGTTCTATTGCCCAGGCTGGAGTGCAGTCCGGCTAATTTTTGTATTTTTGGTAGAGATAGGGTTTTGCCATGTTGGCCAGGCTAGTCTCAAACTCCTGAGCTCAGGTGATCCGTCCTCCTTGGCCTCCCAAAGTGCTGGGATTATAGGTGTGAGCCACTGTGCCCAGCCCTGAATCTCAATAGAAGTTGAAATTATAAATAAGCAATCAAATAAGTAAATAAAACACATGTCTTGTAAGTAAATAAGTAAAACACATGTCTTATCCAACGTCACATGAGTGGTGAGATTCCTGCCTGGGAGCGGATGTTCTTTGGTCATTCCCTCAGGCTGGCCCTATTTCCACTCTCTTCAGGGAATACTCTTTATCATATCCTCCATGGGCCCTGGCCCTGCTTCTGCCTTTTGGGATAATTTTCCTGTTTATGTTTTTCTATGGCACTCTCTGAGATGGACATTAGAAAGATGTTTTTTCTTGGTGCTGTACAGCAATATGTTCACATGTGTTCAGAAGTCTGGGATTGCCAGTTCTACATTTTGGCATTTGCTACTGACAACACCCTTCTTCCTGGGTGCTGAATTTTGAAGCAGTAAACTTTCCTGTTTGTAACTAACTGAAATCAGCTTTGCCTCACTTAGGTGCAAAGGGAACTTGCTGAATGGTATTAGATGGCTTACGGAATCTCTGAGAAGGCTAGAGAACATGCAGTCAAACAAAGCCCTGAACCACACCAAAGATCTATTCAAGAGAAGACATCATTGTCACTGTTACCAATCCCTAGTTGCCTCTAGTTTATGTCACTCAGACATCACTGAACAGAACTAGCATAGCATCCAGTGTCGTGGCTGCCCCCAGAAACTCTCTGGCTGCAGCTGCCATTGTGTTCAGAGATGGTTCTCCATCATCCCTGCCTCTTGATGTCCCTAACCTCCCATTCAAATTCTTGGGGAGGGGGCTTCTGATTGGCTGAGGTTTCCCTGCTTCTTCTCAATATCCCTATCCCCCATTCGAATTCTAGAGGAAGGGGCTTCTGATTGGCTGAGGCTAAGTCAGGAGCCCATGTTTGGCTGTGAAGAAAACTAGAAAATTGATTATCTGGAACTCTCAACTCTAATACTGGGAGACTGTTTCTTCTTCTTACCAAGACACAAGGTCAAGAATTCCCCAAACATAGGAAGGAGTTCAGATGCTGGGCAGCCAAAAAAATGACAAACGTTTATTAGATTTTTTAAACCATAATAACAAGGATCACAGCATGTATAGTTTAATTCTAAAGACCTTTGCCCCACCTGGCTAATCTCCAAAAATACTGTTTGTTCTTAGTACTTCTGTGGTCATAGGAATTTAAATAGCTCCTAAACAACTTTTCTTTATCTTTCTGAGAGGGCAATTTCAGCACAGTATTTAAATTCTCCAAATATCAAGTAAAATTGTAACTTACATTTCTGTAACTGAAGCTAGTCTAAGAAATTAAAGTCTATAATTTCTAACTTTCTCAATATAGATGCTTTCTTTATATGGTATCCTTCTTCCAGGAAGCTCTTATCATATTCCGGTTTTATGATTTAATTTCACTAAAATTAAGTTTGAAGAGCTCAAAATAATGCAATCAACCAGTTACAATTATAGAAGATAATTGATGCTGCCTCTTTGCCCAGGAGCACTTTCTGGCTGCCAGAGCTCACTTTGAAGACTCGAGGGGTGCCTTGGAAGTACTCAGGTTTTAATGTCCCTTTGGGAGTTGTTCTTAATCAATGACAACTGGGAGTGGTGGACACATGCCTCTGTTTCTTCACCCTTAGTTGAGATAATTCTGAGACATGTTCCACATGGTTTCCCCAGAATTACCCAGTAGGACTGAGTTCCAGTAACCTGCTGGATAACTTGCCTTCAATTGACTTTCTTCTCTTCTCTGTCTTACTTCCCTACTCTCCTACTGATGCTTCCTGGACCACCTCTTAAACAACTAACATTCACATTCTTGTCTCAGTGTCTGCTTCTGAGGGTGAAGGAGAACCCAACATAAACCATTAACTGAATCAAGTTACTTATGACACTCAGTTGATCAATTATAAATAAGAGCAGTGGCCAGGTAGTCAGAGCTTAGTAGAATACTAGTATGTTTGCTAACTGACTCTGTCTCTTTCAGGCAAGCTACACCATGAGTCAGGGTGGGTGTTAACAGCTCCATTTTGTAAATGGAGAAACTGGTGCTGGAAGAATTTTAGTATCTTTTCTAAATTCATATAGCTAATGTGTCAATTTGAACTTAGGTTTCATTGTCAATTTGAATTCAGGTCCATCTGATTCTTTCTACCATTCCACCCTACTCGCTGACTAAGGACTATCTAAGAAATCCTTTCCTATAGGTTCTCCACCTGCGGCAATGTCAGATCTCCATAACATGATCATTTGCCAAAAAGCCTTTGCTAAGTTTATTCAATGTTATTAGCAAAAATCGTATGCAAAATAACTGCCTCCTCTCTGTCACTGTTAATGGGAGTATACATTAGTACAACCTTTGGAGGACAACATGGCAATTATTTTTTAAACTTGTATTTCAGGTCCAGGGGTACATGTGCAGGTTTGTTATATAGGTAAACTTGTGCCACAGGGATTTTCTCTGTCTTCTCATTTTGGAACTTCTAATTGGTAGACCTAATGAATTGACCGTAGAAGTCTTATCATTGTTATTCTCTTTTTGTATTTCTTCTACTTTCTGGGAGACTTTTTTCAATTTCCTATTCCAATTCCTCATTTAAAGTTTATTTTAGCTATTATGTTTTTAACTTCCAAGTGTTTTGTTTTCTGATTGTTTCATTTTCATTATGTCTTGTTTTTATTCTATGAATGCATTATCCTTTATATCTGTAAGGTTATTAATTACATATGTAGCTTTAAGTTTTCTTCCATTTCCAGTATAATCTCCTTTCTTTCCAAGCTCCTCCTTTACTTTATGTTTTTCCTACTTGCTTTCCCCTCTCTTTTGTTACTTTCTTTAACTGTCTATTGATTCTTGTCTCTTTACTAATGTGTAAGTGTGAGGCACTGAAAGGCATTTATGGATAGAACTTGCTGACTATGGGGTCCATTTTAAGATGATATAGTTGGGAGCAGGATATTTTGGAGGGAACCCAAATATCATCACATGGAGAACATCTTTCTTAGAAGAATATTACAGTCTCCTGACTGGAGGGGCATATGCTTGGTTCCTGAGGTTCTCAGAGCAGGTTGAATAAGAATCTGAGGCTCCTACCATTCAATAAGCAGATGTTCACTCATCTTCATGTTTTCAGGCTCATACTTCACTTTGCCCTCCAACCTAAATTGGAGCCATTCTGATTCAAGTTATCTACATAATAAAACTGATCTCCTAGGAGATGAAATAGTTACCTTTCAGGATAGTGGACTTAGGGATGCATTTGCTCCACTTAAAGATTTATAACCAAGGACCCTATTTTCAACCCTACATTGACTTCTGTTTTCCATGATACCTGGTACCTTCAAATTCCAAACTTCTTAGGTAGAAGAAAATCAACTTTGCTCTTAAGTTTCCCCTTCTATGAACACACAGATTGAGGTTTTCTCTTTTTGGCCAAGGCAGTTATTATACCTCTGTAGTATAAGCTGTGAGTCTGTTTCTCTTTCCTTTTTTTTTTTTTTTTTTTTTTTCTTTTTTGAGACGGAGTTTTGCTCTTGTTGCCCAGGCTGGAGTGCAATGGCACAATCGCAGCTCACCACAACCTCTGCCTCCTGGGTTCAAGCAATTCTCCTGCCTCAGCCTCCCGAGTAGCTGAGATTACAGCCACGTGCCACCAGGCCTGGCTAATTTTGTATTTTTAGTAGAGACGGGGTTTCTCCATGTTGATGAGGCTGGTCTTGAACTCCCAACCTCAGGTGATCTGCCTGCCTCGGCCTCCCAAAGTCCTGGGGTTACAGGTGTGAGCCACTGTGCCCAGCCAATGAGTCTGTTTCTATTGTCTTTCTCTTCTTGGTCTCATTTCTTGATTTCATTAATTTTTTTTTTTTTTTTTTTTGAGATGGAGTCTCACTCTGTCACCCAGGCTAGAGTACAGTGGTATGATCTTGACTCACTGCAACCTCCACCTCCTGGGTTCAAGCAATTCTCCTGCCTCAGCCTCCCGAGTAGCTGGGATTACAGGCATGCACCATCACATGTGGTAATTTTTTTATTTTTGGTAGAGACAGGGTTTCATCATGTTGGCCAGGCTGGTCTCAAACTCCTAATGACAAGTGATCCACCCACCTCAGCCTCCCAAAGTGCTGGGGTTACAGGTGTGAGCCACTGTGCCTGGCCAATTGCATTAATTTTTAAGAGAATGTTAGATATTGCAGATGAAAAATTATAGGCTGTGAATGATACTATTTCCTCCAGGAAGGATTTATCTTAGCTTCAATTGAGGACAGATTAGGAGTAGATCACCTTATTCAGTCAGAGACCGAGCTAATTCAGGATAGTCTTTATATTTTATAAAGACTAAAACCTATTTCCCTTTTTACACTATCTCCTGGGGGAATATCCCTGCCCATATGTTATATTTAAATTTAAAGATTCTACCTTAAAAAGTCTGTTACATGATTTTTAAAAATGTTCTTTTTTTGAGACAGTCTCACACTATCCCCCAGGCTGGAGCGAAGTGGCAAGATCTTGGTTTGCTGCAACTTCTGCTTCCTGCATTCAAGCAATTTTCCTGCCTCAGCCTCCTGAGTAGCTGTGATCACAGGGGTGCACAACCACACCGAGCTAATTTTTAAAAATATTTTCAGTAGAGATGGGGTTTCACCATGTTGGCCAGACTGGTCTCGAACTCCTGACCTCAGGTGATCTGCCCGTCTCAGTCCCCCAAAGTGTTGGGATTACAAGTGTGAGCTACTAAACCCAGCCCGATTTTTAAAAATTAATAAGATGAGAAATTTGTAAACTTAGACTTCTAAAATTATATTTACTTCCCAGGGGTAAGAGGAAATGTATCATATTGTGGGAACATGGTGCTAAGCTACAGAATTAACATGGTACTTTATTTTGGAGAACAAATTTTATTCCATGGAATGGTTTGGTTCTGTGTCCCCACCCAAATCTCATCTTGAATTGTACTCCCATAATTACCACGTGTTGTGGGAGGGACCCAGTAGGAGATAATTTGAATCATGGGGGTGGTTTCCCCCATACTGTTCTTGTGGTAGTGAATAAGTCTCATGAGATCTGATGGTTTTACCAGGGGTTTATGCTTTTGCATCTTCATTATTTTCTCTTGCCACCACGGTGTAAGCAGTGACTTTCACCTGTTGCCATGATTCTGAGGCCTCCCTAGCCATGTGGAACTGTAAGTCCAATTAAATCTCTTTTTCTTCCCAGTCTCAGGTTTGTCTTTATCAGCAGCATGAAAACAGACTAATACACTCTAGATTAGGGACAATAAAAATTATTATTTTAAAATTAATTCCAATATGTCAAAGATAGAATGCAGTATTTTAATGAATTCTTATGCCAAATTGCAAAATGATTTCTCACTTCTGGCGGATTGTTTCAGTCTATGCACCCCAGGAGTCATTCTCTTTGAAGTCTATGGGAAAAGTTTCAGAAGCACTGATTCTATCTAGTTCTACTTCTTTCTCCTTGCTTTGGTAGCCAGGAACTTCAAAACATTACATAATGGACATTCAGTAATAATCTTATTAATTTATTCATTTATTTAAGCACTCTAATTCATGACTTCTGATTTAATTTTCACTTTTTTGCCTATATTTGGTTTCTGTTTTTTTCCTTATCTTTATCCAATATGCTTTTTGTGTGTTTATTGTCTGCTGCTTTATAGTCTTTTGAGGTACTATATCAATCTATTATTTATATCTGTATACATGTACCTATCTATTGCATTGATTATTTTGTTTATTGCTTTTTCTTTTTTTCCTTTTTCAAGGCAGAGTTTCACTCTGTCACCCAGGCTGGAGTGCAGTAGTGTGATCTTGGCTCACTGCAACCCTGCCTCCCAAGTTCAAGCAATTCTCCTGCCTCAGCCTCCTCAGTAGCTGGGATTACAGGTGCTCGCCACTGCACCCTGCTAATTTTTGTATTTTTAGTAGAGACAAGGTTTCACCATGTTGGCCAGGCTGGTCTCGAACTCCTGACCTTGTGATTCGCCTGCCTCAGCCTCCCAAAGTGCGGGGAATACAGGCGTGAGCCACCGCACCCAGCTTCATTGCTTTTTTTGTAAAGTGACAGTTTCCTTCAAAGACAGTGACATGATTTGTTAATTTTGTGTAAAATTTTTTGTTAAGTCACTGGGAAATCAACTTAATCTAATACAAAGAAGTTAGATAATCAGCATTAGAGACATTTGGTGTTTCTTAGACTATGTAAAAAGTTTCTTAGACTTTATTTTGCTATACTTAAAATATGTAAGACATTTTAAAATACAAGAAAAATTTTTGGCCGGGCGCGGTGGCTCACGCTTGTAATCCCAGCACTTTGGGAGGCCGAGGCGGGCGGATCACGAGGTCAGGAGATCGAGACCATGGTGAAACCCCGTCTCTACTAAAAATACAAAAAATTAGCCGGGCGTGGTGGCGGGCGCCTGTAGTCCCAGCTACTCGGAGAGGCTGAGGCAGGAGAATGGCGTGAACCCGGGAGGCGGAGCTTGCAGTGAGCGGAGATCACGCCACCGCACTCCAGCCTGGGTGAAAGAGCGAGACTCCGTCTAAAAAAAAAAAAAAAAAAAGAAAAAAGAAAAATTTTCTACCTCTCCTCACGTTAATACAAAAAAATAAAATACAAGGAAAACTATCAGTTATATGCATTTGCCCTATAAGAAATTAATATTTCTTATAGGTTTCTCTATGCAAATTTCTTCAGAGGCAAAAACAACCCTACATTTATTATAGATATTTTTAGAAACATTTCTATGTAGGGACTACTTGATAGCAGGATGATGTAAAAACATTTTTGTAGAGCAAGAATATCCTATCATGTCCCCTGAGTGGCAGAAGGAATATGTCAATCCAACTCAAAAATATTTTGCTATCTTATTACCTTCATACTGAATAAGTTATTCAACTCGTTTGACTTTGGTGGAGTACAGAGACTTACTTTGGTTGGTAAATAAATAAAAAATAAGAGAACTTAGCCATAAATTCTTTGCCTAGGCCAATGTCTAGGAGATTATTTCCTAGGTTATCTTTTAGGATTTTTTTATAGTTTGAGGTCTTACATTTAAGTTTTTTTTTTTTTTTTTTTTTTTTGAGGCAGAGTCTTGCTCTGTCACCCAGGCTGGAGTGCAGTGGAGTCCATCTTGGCTTACTGCAACCTCCGCCTCCCAGGTTCAAGCAGTTCTCATGCCTCAGCCTCCCAAATAGCTGGAACTATAGGTGTGCACTAACACATCTGGCTAATTTTCGTATTTTTAGTAGAGATGGGGTTTTGCCATGTTGCCCAGGCGGGTCTGGAACGCCTTGCTTCAAGTGATCTACCTGCTTCAGCCTTCCAAAGTGATGAGATTACAGAAGTGAGCCACCATGCTCTGCCACAGTTATGTCTCTAATCCATCTTGAGTTAATTTTTGTACATGGTGAGAGGTAGTAGTCAAGTTTCATTATTCTGCATATGGTTAGCCAGTTTTCCCAGCAACATTTATTGAATAGAGTGTCCTTTCCCTATTGTTTATTTTTGTCAACTTTGTCTAAGATTAATTGGTTGTAGGTGTGCGACTTTATTTCTGGGTTCTCTATTCTGCTCTATTGGTCTATATGTCTATTTTTGTACCAATACCATGCTGTATTGGTTATGATAGCCTTGTAGTATGGTTTGAAGTCGGGTAATGTGATGCTTCTGGTTTTGCTCTTTTTGTTTCAGATGGCTTTGGCTATTCAGACTCTTTTTTGGTTCTGTATGTGTTTTATAATAGTTTTTCTAATTCTGTGAAGAACGATGTTGGTAATTTCATAGGAATTGCATTGAGTCTATAGATTGTTTTGGGCAGTATGGACATGAGCATGGACTGTTCTTCCATTTGTTTGTGTCATCTACAATTTCTTTCAGCAATGTTTTGTAGTTCTCCTTGTAGAGGTATTTCACCTCCTTTTTAGATATATTTTATTTTGTATATAGTTATTATAAATGGCATCATGTTTTTTATTTGGTTCTTAGCTTGAGCATTATTGGTGTATAGAAATGCTACTAAATTCTGGCTAGGCACAGTGGCTCATGTCTGTAATTTCAGCACTTTGGGAGGCCAAGGTAGGAGGATAGCATGGGTCCAGGAGTCTGAGACCAGCCTGAGCAACATAGGGATACCATATTTCTTAAAAAAAATGCAAAAATTAGCTGGGTGTGGTGGCACGCACCTGTGGTCCTGGCTACTCGGGAAGCTGAGGTAAGAGAATCACTTGGACCCAGGAGGTCAAGGCTGCAGTGAGCTATGATCATGCTACTGCACTGCAGTTTGGGTGACAGAGTGAGACTCTGTCTCAAAAAAATAAAAATAAAAAAATTAGAAGTGCTACTGGTTTTTATACATTGATTTTGTATCCTGGAAATTTACTGAAGTTGTTTATCAGGTCTAGGAGTCTTTTGGTGTAATCTTTAGGGTTTTCTAGGTAAGGAATCACATAATCAGCAAAGAGAGATAATGTGACCTCCTCTTTTCCTATTTGGATGCCTTTTTATTTCTTTCTCTTGCCTGATTTCTCTGGCTGGGAATTCCAGTACTATATTGAATAGGAGTGGTGACAGTGGGCATCCTTGTCTTATTCAGGTTCTTGAGGGGAATGCTTCCAGCTTTTGCCTATTCGGCATGATATGGGCTGTCGGTTTGTCATAGATGGCTCTTATTATTTTGAGTTATGTTCCTTTAATGCCTAGTCTGTTGAGGGTTTATATTATGAAGGGATGTTGGGTTTTTGTTGTTTTTTGAGACAGGGTCTCACTCTGTCACCCAGGTTGGAGTGCAGTGGCATGATCACAGCTCACTGCAGTCTCGACCTCCTAGGTTCAAACAATCCTCCCACCTCAGCCTCCAGAGTAGCTGGGACCAGAGGCACATGCCACCACGCCCAGCTAATTTTTGTATTTTTTGTAGAGAAGGGGTTTCACCATGTTGTCCAAGCTGTTCTCAAACTCCTGGCCTGAAATGATCTGGCCACCTTGGCCTTCCAAAGTGCTGGGATTATAGGCATGAGTTACTGCACCTGGTTAGATGTTGGATTATATAGAATGCTTTTTCTGCCTCCATTAAAATGATCATATGGTTTTTGTTTTTAATTCTGTTTATGTGGTGAATCACATTTGTTGATTTGCATATGTTGAAACATCCTTCCATCCCAGGAATAGAGCCCACTTGATTGTGGTGAATTAACTTTTGATGTTAATTCAACTGCTGGATTCAGTTTGCTAGTATTTTGTTGAAGATTTTTGCATCTATGTTCATCAGAAATATTGGCCTGTAGTTTTCTTTTGTGTGTGTGTCTTTGTCAGATTTTGGTATCAGACAATACTGATTGCATAGAATGAATTGGGGAGGAATACTTCCTCCTCAATTCCGTAAAGCAAATGCAACAAAAACAAAAACTGAAAATTGGAACATAATTAAACTAAAGAGCTTCTGCACAGCAAAAGAAACCATTAACAGAGTAAACAGACAACCTACTGAATGGGAGAAAATATTTGCAAACTATGCATCTGACAAAGGACTAATATCCAGAATCTATAAAGAACTTAAACAAATCAATAAGAAAAACACAAACAACTCCATTAAAAAGTAGGCAAAGGACATGAACAGATACTTCTCAAAAGAAGGCATACAAGCGGCCAACAAGCATATAAAAAAATGTTCAACATCACTAATAATCAGAAAAATGCAAATCAAAACCACAATGAGATACCATCATGCACCAGTCGGAATGGTTATTATTTAAAAGTCAGAAAATGACAGAAGTTGGCAAGATTGCAGAGAAAAGGGAATGCTCATACACTGTTGGTGGGGTTGTAAATTAGTTCAGCCCCTGTGGAAAGCAGTTTGGAGATTTCTCAAAGAATTAAAAACAGAGTTACCATTCAAACCAGCAATTCCATTACTGGGTATTGGAATTACTGATTTGAAAATCAATCATTCTACCAAAAAGATACCTGCATTTGCATGTTTATTACTAGCACTGTTCATAATAGCAAAGATATGGAATCAAACCAAGTGCTCATCAACAGTAGATTGGATAAAGAAAATGTAGTAAATATATACCATGGAATACTATGCAGCCATAAAAAGAATGAAATCATGTCCTTTGCAGCAACATAAATGCAGCTGGAGGCTCTTAAGTGAATTAACACAGGAATAGAAAACCAAATACCACATGTTCTCACTTATAAGTGGGAGCTAAACATTGTGTATGCATGGACATAATGCTGGGAACAATAGACACTGGAGACTCCAAAAGGCGATGAGAAGGAAGGGGCAAGAATTGAAAAAACTGTCTCTTGGGTACTATGTTCACTATCTGGGTGTTGGGTTCAATCAAAGCCCAAACCTCATCATCATGCAATATATCCATGTAACAAAACTGCACATATACCCTCTGAATCTAAACATTGAAAATAAAAATAATTTAAAAACATGTAAAAAAGAAGAGAATTTTTAAACTTATTTATTGGATTGGTATATGGTTTTTTTTTTTTTTTTTTTTTTTTTTTTTTGAGGTGGAGTCTCGCTCTGTCACCCAGGCTGGAGTGCAGTGGCGCGATCTCGACTCACTGCAACCTCCACCTCCCAGGTTCAAGTGATTCTCCTGCCTCAGCCTCCTGAGTAGCTGTGACTACAGGCATACACCCCCACCCATGCCCAGCTAATTTTTGTATTTTTAGTAGAGACAGGGTTTCATCATGTTGGCCAGGATGGTCTCGATCTCCTGACCTCGTGATCCACCTGCCTCAGCCTCCCTAAATGCTGGGATTACAGGTGTGAGCCACCCCACCCGGCCAATTTTTATATTTTTAGTAGAGATGGGGTTTCACCATTTTGGCCAGGCTGGTCTCAAACTGCTGACCTCAGGTGATCCTCCCATCTCAGCCTCCCAAAGTGCAAGGATTACAGGCATGAGCCACTACACCTGGCTGGTATATGGCTTTTGATGAGGAGACTATGATTATCTGGCAAGTCATTTGTAGGAGAAAGGGAATCACAAGTAAATTAAATAGTTATAGCTGAAATTAAATAGATGAAAGAGCATTACAACAAGGCTTATGACATAGAAAATTAAATAGATGAAAGAGCATTACAACAAGGCTTATGACATAGAAAATTAAATAGATGAAAGAGCATTACAACAAGGCTTATGACATAGAAAATTAAATAGATGAAAGAGCATTACAACAAGGCTTATGACATAGAAAATTATATAGATGAAAGAGCATTACAACAAGGCTTATGGCATATGGTGTTGTGCTTTTTAATATGAGTGGTTGACAAGTATTAAGTTCCTTCTGTGAAAGTACGCCAGATTTAGAGTAGGAAAATCTGAGTTTGAATCTTCATTCTTGGACAAGTGACTTAAATTATTTGAGACACAAAGAATTATTATTATTTGTTGTTATAATGTAGATATTACTGTCTCTCAAGGCTATCATGAGGGCTAAATGACATCTCTGCCCCACAGAAAAGCTGTATTTCCCCCAATTAAAACTGACTCCATATATAACTCAATCCCTTGTTTTCTCACTGAGAAGTCCAAAAAACAAGTTTTCAGTCACTTGGAAATACAAACTTCAGCCAGGCACGGTGGCTCACGCCTGTAATCCTAGCACTTTAGGAGGCCGAGGTGGGTGGATTGCCTGAGTCCAGGAGTTTGAGACCAGCCTGGGGAACACGGTGAAACCCCGTCTCTACTAAAAATACAAAAAATTAGCCAGACCTGGTGGCGTGCACCTGTAATCCCAGCTACTCGGGAGGCTGAGGCAGGAGAATTGCTTGAACCCAGGAGGTGGAGGTTGCAGTAAGCCAAGATCGCTCCATTGTACTCCAGACTGGGTGACAGAGGGAAACTCCATCTTAAAAAAAAGAAAAGAAAAATACAAACTTCTAGGGTATAGATTAGTCAAATGACTACATTTAGTATAGTAATGTTATTACTCATAACTATTTAAAATTATGCATATAAAATAATATAGAATAATTTATAATTATATCAATAATATAAATGTGTTATTGGTTTAAAGAGATATGTATGGGTGCCAAGTTGACAAGAGGTGGACTGGTGATGGTTGATTTTATGTGTCAACTGGATGGGGCCACAGGTTGCCCAGACATTTGGCCACACATTATTCTGACTGTGTCTATATTATTCAGGTGTTTCTGGAGGAGATTAACATTTGGCTCGGTAGACTGAGTAAGGGAAGTTGTCCTCTGTTATAGTGGAAGAACTCAAACTGTTCTTTTGCTCTCACGCAACAAAAATCAACCCAGAAGACTTCTGTAACCTGATGTGCGTGGGATTTTCCCCACCAGCAAGCGAGTAAGTGATTCTGCAGCAGATACCAGCTAGGTGTCCTCCAGTTCAATTCTGACACTATCTACCTGAAGATAGTGTCAAATCCCACAGGTTGAGAGCTCACTCCCACAAGACTGCCTCCCCTATCTTCCAGGTGCCAGTCACAAGCCTGGGCCTCCAGAACTTCTGATTGGCTTCAAGTTGAAGTTCCCATGACTCTTCTGTATTAATTTGCTACAGTAGCTGGCAGAGATCAGGGAAACACTTACTTATGTTAACTGGCTGATGATAAAAGATATTATAAAGGATACAGATGAAGCAACCCACAGGGTGAGCTTTGGGTCTAAAAGCATGGAACTTCCATGCCCTCCCTGGGCGTTCCACCCTGCAGGAGCCTCCACATGTTCAGCTATCCAGAAGCCCCCTGAACCCTCTTGAGCCTTTTATGGAGATTTCATTGCATAGGCATGATTGACCAACATGTAGAAAAGTGACTGGACAAAAAGGGTGTGATCTAATACTATAAACCAAGTGGGGAAACGCATTCAGATTCTTCTTGGCCTCTCTGTGCTGCATCCCTTCCTCTAGAGTACACGGCAGAAACCCTTCTGAAATGGGGGTCTTATGACCTACTAGCAGACAAGGTGGGTCAGAGGATTTCTTCATGGCCAACTTTATTTATTCATTTATTTATTCAGATAGGTCTCACTCTGTCACCCACGTTGGAGTGCAGTGGCATGATCTCAGCTCACTGTAACCTCTGCCTCCCGGGCTCAAGCGATCCTTCCTCCTCAGCCTTCCAAGTAGCTGGGACTACAGGCGCACACCACCACACCCAGCTGGTTTTTATATTTGTTTTTGGTGGATATGGGGTCTTCCCATGTTGCTCAGGCTGGTCTTGAATTCCTGGGCTCAAGGGATCCACCTGCCATGGCCTCCAAAGTGTCGGGGTTACCGGCGTGAGGCACTACACCAGGTGTACACGGCCAACTTTAAGACATTAATAGAAAGATGTCTGGTATGGTGGCTCATGCCTGTAATCCCAGCACTTTGTGAGGCCGAGGCAGGCGGATCACCTGAGCCAGGAGTTCAAAACCAGCCTGGCCAACAAGGCGAAATTCCGTCTCTGCTAAAAATACAAAAATTAGCTGGGTGTGGTGGCACACACCTGTAATCCCAGCTATTCGGGTGGCTGAAGCAGGAGAATCACTTGAACCTGGCAGGCAGAGATTGCAGTGAGCTGAGATCATGCCACTGCACTCTAGCCTGGGCAACAGAGTGAGACTCCATGTCAATTAAAAAAATAAAATAAAATAAAAGGAAGGTGAGGGGAGATTCTCGCCTTGGAAAGAGAAAGGAGTAGGTAAAGGGAGGGCAGAAGAAGGTCAGAGAGAGAGAGTCTGTTTTCTCGGCCTATTTCTGAGGTCTAAAGCACCCCAACATTATAACAAAAGCTATGGGAATGATGAGCCAGGAACCATGGATGAAAACCTATACACACACGCACACACATACACACACATGCATGTACACATACATATCATACCACACCCTCCCTAATGTGTGTGGGCCTCATTCAATCAATTGAAAACCTTAATAGAGAAAAAAGGCCAAGTAAGAAAGAACTCCTGTCTCACTGCTTGAGTTGGGACATTGGTCTTTTCTTGCCTCTGAAGTCAGACTGAAACCACTTAACACTACAGTCTCTCCTGGTTCTCAGGCCTTCAAATTCAGACTGGAGCTACACCATCAACTGTCCCGCATCTCCAGCTCACTGACTGCTGATATTGAGACTTCTCAGCCTTTTTAATTGGATAAGCCAATTCATTACAATAAATCTCTTTAAACACACACACACACACCCATGCACACAGACACACACACACATTCTATTTTTTTGGAGAACCCTGACTAATATAAGCTTCTACAACAAAACACAGCAGACTTGGTGGCTTTAACAACAGAAATTTATTTCTCACAGTTCTGGAGTCTGGGAAGTCCAAGATCAAGGTGCCAGCCAATTTAGTTCCCAATGAGGGCTCCCTTCCTGGCATGCCAATTGCTATCTTCTTGTACTGTCCTCAAGAGGTGGGGAGGAGAAGGCGGGAGAGAGAGAACTCTTTTTTTTTTTTTTTTTTGAGACGGAGTCTTTCTCTGTCCCCCAGGCTGGAGTGCACTGGCGCGATCGCGGCTCACTGCAAGCTCTGCCTCCCGGGTTCACGCCATTCTCCTGCCTCAGCCTCCCAAGTAGCTGGGATTACAGGCGCCCGCCACCACGCCCGGCTAATTTTTTGTATTTTTAGTAGAGACGGGGTTTCACCGTGTTAGCCAGGATGGTCTCGATCTCCTGACCTCGTGATCCGCCCGCCTCGGCCTCCCAAAGTGCTGGGATTACAGGCTTGAGCCACTGCGCCCGGCCGAGAGAACTCTTTAGTGTCTCTTCTTATAAAGACACTAATCCCAGGAGATCAGGGCCCCACCCTTAAAGACCCCTTTTAACCTTAATTACATGATTTCTCCAAATACAGTCACATTGGGAATTAGAGATTCAAAATATGAATTTGGAGGGGACACATACATTCAACCCATAGCTAATATTAACTTAGAAAAACCATTTTTTTTTTTTTTTTTTTTTTTTTTTTGAGACAGTTGCTCTATCACCCAGGCTGGAGTACAATGGCACGATCTCAGCTAACTGCAACCTCTGCCTCCCGGGTTCAGGTTATTCTCCTGCCTCAGCCTTCTGATTAGCTGGGATTACAGGTGCCCGCCACCACACCCGGCTAATTTTTGTATTTTTAGTAGAGATGGGGTTTCACCATGTTGGTCAGGCTGGTCTCAAACTCCTGACCTTGTGATCCACCCACCTCGGCCTCCCAGAGTGCTGGGATTACAGGTGTGAGCCACTGCGCCTGGCCAGGAAAACTGCTTTTTAAAAGCGTTCTTATTCTACAGAATGTTTTTATTCCTATTTTTACGTGGGTCTTTAGCATCCAAGTCACTGGGGCCACTTTTTACGCCACCAACCCAAGTTGTCCTTGCCATCTGAATTGTTTCTTTTTTTTTTTTTTTTTTGAGACGGAGTCTCGCTGTGTCGCCCAGGCTGGAGTGCTGTGGCGCGATCTCGGCTCACTGCAAGCTCCGCCTCCCGGGTTCACGCCATTCTCCTGCCTCAGCCTCTCCGAGTAGCTGGGACTACAGGCACCCGCCACCACGCCTGGCTAATTTTTTTGTATTTTTAGTAGAGACGGGGTTTCACCGTGGTCTCGATCTCCTGACCATGTGATCCGCCCGCCTCGGCCTCCCAAAGTGCTAGGATTACAAGCCACCGTGCCTGGTGAGCCACCGCGCCCGGCCTGAATTGTTTCTATAGCTCTCCTTGAATCACTTATGATTCCATTACAAGAAATGTCATTGCAAGACCAAGTACTCATTTCCAAACATTAAGGTGATCTTTTTTATACAATAAAATAACAGATGGCTAGGATGCGGAGAAAAGAGAACTCTTACACGCTGTTGGTGGGAATGGAAACTAGAATAGCCACTATGGAAAACAGTATGGAGGTGTCTCAAGAAACTAAAAATAGAACTTCCATATGATCCAGCAATCCCACTACTGGGTACCTACCCACAAGAAAAGAAATCAATTTATCAACGGGATACCTGTCCTCACATGTTTATCACAGAGCTATTCACAATAGCAAAGATACAGAATTAACCTAAATGTCCGTCAACAGATGACTGGATTTTAAAATATGGTATATATGCACAATAGGAAACTATTCGCCCATAAGAAAGAAAAAAATCATGTCATTTGCAGCAACATGGATGGAACTGGAAGTCATTATCTTAAGTGAAATAAGCCAGGCACAAAAAGACAAATACCACACATTCTGGCTCATATGTGGGAGCTAAAATATTTGCTCACTTGGAAGTAAGAGTGAAAATATAGATAACAGAGACTGGGAAGGGTGAGCTGTGGGGAGAGGAGGGGATGAATAGAAGTGGATTAAGTGGTACAACATATAGTAAGATAGAAGGAATAAATTTAAAGTGAACTTTAAAAATCTTGCTGACACCAACACTCACAATTGTGAAGTCACATCCTCAGAAATAATAACTAAATCTGTGTTAGATTTTTTCATCTCCATTTTTACCAATTTTATAAGCCTTTCAGGTGAACATTGATCGAGGTGGTTTCAGACAAATGACTCTTCCCCAAACAGAACTTTGTTGCAAAAAATAAAGTAATTGCAAGAGTATGGCAGTGTATTGGTCCATTTTCACACTGCTGTAAAGAACTACCCGAGACTGGGTAATTTATGAAGAAAAGAGGTTCAATTGACTCACAGTTCCGCAGGCTTAACAGGAAGGATGACTAGGAGGCCTTAGGAAACTTACAATCATGATGCAAGGCAAAGGGGAAGCAAGCACTTTCTTCACAGGGAGGCAGAAGAGAAGTGGTGGGGCAGATGTCACACACTTTTAAACCATCAGATCTTGTGAGAACTCACTCATTATCATGCGAACAGCATGGAGGAAATCTGACCCCATGATGAAATCACTTCCCACCAGTCCTTCCCCTGACACATGGGGATTACAGTTTGACATGAGATTTGGATGGGGACACAGAGCCAAACTCTATCAGTCATAATATAAGCTTTTCTAAGGATTCAAAAATAGGGAGACTCTTAAGTCTCCTATTCAAAGTCTCCTTTGAATGAAACATCTTATAAACTTCCAAACTTCTTTTTTTTTTTTTTTTTCTGAGAGATAATGTATTTGGGAAAATTACATTTTCAGTCCTTAAAGATCTACTAGTTGAACTCGAAGCTTGTCTCTTCTCTGGACACTGGTACTCCCCAGGGTCTTGTTGAGACACCCACCCTCCCTTGCCCACTTTGGAAAACCCAGTTTGATTGTTTGTTTAGAAGAGGGCCTTATGTTACTCTTCTGAGCATCCACATGGCATCAATGCAGCAGGGAACATTTGTTGAGCCCTTATTATGTGCCAGGAACTCTGCTAAGGGCTTTTAAATCTTATCTTACTAAATCCACTCAACAACCCAGTGGTGGTACCAATAGGTATCTTGGGAGGTCTACACAAAGTCCACCAAATCTCCATCAAGGCCTCAAAATAAACAATCTAAATAAAGAGCCAAACCAGCTCTAAACAAATCTCCTCACATCTCTTTCCAACCACACTGCTGCTCCTAAGCCCTTGCTACATAGGAATTCTGGACCTAGTGTGCAATAATTATCATCTGCACAGATGAAGAAAGTGAGACTCTGAAAGGTTATGATTTGTGTGAGGGGTCACAGTGAAGAAGGGGCAGAGCTGGGGTACAAGCTCAGGCTGTCTGACAATAGAGACCCTGATCTAACTGACATGCTTACTGAACAAAGCTGGTGAAGTCAGTGGACCAGGAAGGAAATTTCATTTGCTATTCTTAAGCAGGAGCATTTCTTTTCTACGGACTGTTCAGGTTTTCAAGCCCAAACTGCATCATCATATACAGCACGTCCTCACTTAACATCATTGACAAGTTCTTGGAAACTGTGACTTTAGGCGAAATAACATACAAAGAAACCAATTTGACCATAGGCTAATTTACATAAACAAGAGCTAAGTTCTTATGGCATATTTCTGGTCACGAAAACATCACCAAATTTCTCTTTTTTTGTTTTTTTGAGACGGAGTTTTGCTCTTGTTTCCCAGGCTGGAGTGCAATGGCACAATCTTGGCTTACTACAGCCTCCACCTCCAGGGTTCAAGCGGTTCTCCTGCCTCAGCCTCCCGAGTAGCTGGGATTACAGGCATGTGCCACCACGCCTCGCTAATTTTTTTTGTTTGTTTTTGTATTTTTAGTAGAGATGGGATTTCTTCAGGTTGGTCAGGCTGGTCTCGAACTCCCGACCTCAGGTGATCCACCTGCCTCGGTCCCCCAAAGTGCTGGGATTACATGCGTGAGCCACCGCACCCAGCCAACATCACCAAATTTCTAAATAAAGATCAAAACACTTCTCATGTTAAACATTGAAACAAATGTAAGCTATACATATGTTTAAGAAAAATTAATAAAAACAAGTAAGATAATGATTTACCCAATTATTTCAGTTCACGGTCTCAGGAGGCTGGAGTCTGACTGAGGCACTCCAGGCACAAGGCAGGTACCATCCCTGAACAGGACGCCATTTCACTGCAGGGGACACTCACAACCACACCCATACCCACTCCCACACCCACGCTTACCCACCCTGGGACCACGCAGTCGTGCCAGTTAACCTAACATGCACACATCTTTGGAATGTGGGAGGAAACTGAAGAACCCGAAGAACATCTATGCAGACATGGAGGGAACATGCAAATTTCAGATTGCAGCCCCAGCTAGGAAGCATTTTTTTTCCTCATCAACATTATAAGGAAACGATGTTGAAAGAAAGGACATTTTGTGAGGACCTGCTATACTGAGACTCTTCTCCTATACGTCATACAATCACACTCTCCTACTCTAGGGTCAAGAAATCATGCAGCCAGGCTGGGCATGGTAGCTCACGCCTGTAATCCCAGCACTTTGGGAGGCTGAGGCGGGTGGATTGCTTAAGGTTCAGAGTTTAACACCAGCTTGGCCAACATGGAGAAACCCCGTCTCTACTGAAAATACAAAAACTAGCCAGGTGTGGTGGTGTGTGCCTTTAGTCCCAGCTACTTGGGAGGCTGAAGCAGGAGAATAGCTTGAACCCGGGAGGTGGAGGTTGCAGTGAGTCAAGGCTGTGCTACTGCACTCCATCCTGGGTGACAGAGCGAAATTCCAGCTCAAAAAAAAAAAAAGGAAAAGAAAAGAAACCATTCAGCCTCTCACAGTGTGTGTGGCATGCTTAATTTTGTTAAAGACCTCCCCCCTGTACTCCTGCACTAATATTAATAATTGGCACCAACAGAATTTCAATGAAACATTCCATAAACTGCCAAAAGAGATGAGGTCTCAGCATATTGTCCAGGTTGGTCTCGAACTCCCGGCCTCAAGCGATCCTCCAGCCTCAGCCTCCCAACGTGCTGGGATTACAGGTGTCAGCCACCACAGCGGGCCCAAACTTATTTATTAATTTAAATGAAAATTGCCCATTCATTTATTCAGCCAACATTTATTGAACCCCACTGAGCATTGCAAGGAACACAGGACAGATGAGGTCCCAGCTTTCATGGATCTCATTTTCTAGAATGGAAAGACAGATCATGACCAAATAAATAGTTAAACAAAAATGTCTTAAGTGCCCTTCAGAGAATTCAAAGTGGAACATGGAATCAAGGTGGTGGAGGGGGTCCATGTTACATCAGGTAGGCAGGGAAGGCCTCCCTAAAGAGATGATCTCTGCATTGAGACCTGAAGAACGACCCAATCATGTGAGAAGCTGGGGGCAGCGTGTACGTGATGAGAGAAAGCATGAGACAAGATGAGCTGAAGGGCAGGCCTTGGAGGTCAGGGCTGGAGTGTGATTTGATCCTAAGGGCCATAAGAAGGATTTGAAGAACTTTGAAGGAAGCTAACAGAGGGAATAACATGGTCTCAATACTGAGGTCAGTTGCCTCCCCTGCCTGGTCATTTATTTTGTGTCTTTTGCTATTATGTCTTTTCCCCTCCTGCCACCCTGACTATCAATCCACTGATACCTGCCACTATTCAGGGATGCTTACGGCTTTTCATGTTAGATGATAATTTTCTTCTTTTGGAGAAAACTCAGCAAGCACAAATTCCTCCTTAAATTTTTCATGGTGCTTTTTTTTTTTTTTTGACAGAGTCTTGCTGTGTCACCAGGCTGGAGTGCAGTGGCTCAATCTCAGCTCACTGCAACCTCTGCCTCCCGGGTTCAAGTGATTCTCCTGCCTCAGCCTGCCAAGTAGCTGAGACTACAGGCACGCACCACCATGCCCAGCTAATTTTTGTATTTTTCGTAGGGACGGGGTTTCACCATGTTGGCCAGTATGGTCTCAATCTCTTGACCTCGTGATCCACCCACCTCAGCCTCCGAAAGTGCTAGGATTACAGGCGTTAGCCATCGCCCCTAGCTGGTACTTTAAGTAATTGATTCAGCATCCTTTCTGCTATTAATGGGTAACACAGTCTGCATCCTCAGCAAAGGGTTGGTTTGCTAGGGATAAATGACTACCATTTGTGATGTCCTTCTAAGGATTTAGGTGGAGAATTGCTTCTGGGGAACCCAGATTTAGAAAGAGAACATGCAGAAAATTTGTGGCTCTACTTGACCTTGGTCAAGACCTTATGAGCTTTGGGGACGTCGCCCATAAGTGAGGAAAACATGATGAGTCACCTTCAATACTTCTTGGTAGAATTAAACACACAAATATCATTAGAATATATTGCATTCTGTGTTAGTTTACTGAAGCAAAGTGTTGCAAACTGAGTGGCTTAATGACAATAATATATTATCTCACAGTTCTGGAGCCTAGAAGTTCAAAATTAAGGTGCCGGCAGGGTTGGCTCCTCCTGAGGGCAATGAGGGGAGGATCTGCTCCAGAGCTCTCTCCTTGGCCTGCAGGTGATCATCTTCTCTCTGTGGATCTTCATGCGTGGTAGCACTCATGTGGATCTTCTCTCTGTGTCTTCCTTCTATGTATGCCTGTCTCTGTGTCCAGATTTCCCTTGTTTATAAGGATACCAGTCATATTTAATTAGGACTCATGCTATTCTAGTATGACATCTTAAATAATTACATCCCTATCGACTGTGTTTCCAAATAAGGCCACATTCTGGCAGGGCATGGCGGCTCACGCCCGTAATCCCAGCACTCTGGGAGGCCGAGGTGGGTGGATCATCTGAGGACAAGAATTCGAGACCAGCCTGGCCAACATGGTGAAATCCCATCTCTACTAAAAATATAAAAATTAGCTGGGTGTGGTGGCGGGTGCCTGTAATCCCAGCTACAGGGAGGCTGAGGCAAGAGAATCACTTGAAACCAGTAGGCAGAGGTTGCAGTGAGCTGAGATCATGCCACTTCACTCCAGCCTGTGCAACAAGAGCAAAACTCCATCTCAAAAAAAAATTTTTTTAATAAAAATACAAAAATTAGCTGGGTGTGGTGGTGTGTGCCTGTAATCCCAGCTACTGGATTGCTGAGGCAGGAGAATTGCTTGGACCTGGGAGGTAAAATTTGCAGTGAACTGAGATTGCTCCACTGCACTCCAGCCCAGGTGACAAGAGCGAAACTGTGTCTAAAAAAAGAAAAGGAAAGAAAAGAAAAAGTCCACATTCTGAGATACTAGGGGTTAAGACTTCAATATATGAATTTTGCAGAAACACAATTCAATCCATAACACACCCACATAGAACTTTGTGCTCTGTATCATAATTGCATAATATTTAATATATTTTGTATCTTCCAAACTGTTAATCAAAATGACAACCTCTTTTAGGTTAAATATTTACTCAAAATGTTATGCCATTTAAATGAATCAGGTTTAGGAGAATAT
Source organism: Hylobates moloch (assembly GCF_009828535.3). Taxonomy (NCBI): domain Eukaryota; kingdom Metazoa; phylum Chordata; class Mammalia; order Primates; family Hylobatidae; genus Hylobates; species Hylobates moloch. Next base: position 31,452,886 of record NW_026652287.1, on the reverse strand, counting down.
CTAGTCAAGAAGAAAATTGAGAGTGAAAACCCTGTCTCTAAATTGGAGAGCTGAAGACTGAAGATGACAGGTAAGTTCTGCGCTGTCACATGGTGAGGTGAACTTTCTGTTTCCCCTATTCAATGTGTTCTCTGTTAGCTCTCATAGTCACTGTGCTGGAAGCTCTTTGACCTCCTGCCTTGCAGACTTCATCTCTCCTCTCCCACAGCTCTCTGCCTTTAGTGGATGTCTGTTAGCCCTACATAAATAGTCGTCTTGGCTCTGGCCAAAGCATTCAATGTTAATTAGTCCCTGTGCACTGACTGTAAACTTTTGGACAGGATGCCTGATTAATTTTTACAGCTTCTTTTTACCTTCATTGACTTTTTAGATGTTGTTTGAATACAAATCTATACATCTAATCTGCAAATCACATCAAATCAACATTGTATAAACAAATCGAGGACAATTTTAAAAACAGAACACTTTGTTCTATGAGAATAGCAGAAACAAAGCTTGAGCTAAGGATGTGGGTGCTTTCTTACCCAAACCTCACCCTAGAGGATTTCCCTTAATCGCTTGTCTTGGATCCCTTGATCACCATATTTTTTCTTTAAAAATGGAAATTGCTTCATCTTTTATTTTCTGGTTATATCCATATAATCTATATTTATAAAAAGTTCATAGGCCAGGCACAGTGGCTCTCACCCGTAATCCCAGCACTTTGGGAGGCCGAGATGGGTGGATCACTTGAGACCAGTAGTTCGAGACCAGCCTAGCCAACATGATGAAACTCCACCTCTACTGAAAATACAAAAATTAGTTGGACATGGTGGCACACGCCTGTAATCCCAGCTACTTGGGTGGCTGAGGCACGAGAATCGCTTGAACCCTGGAGGTAGAGGCTGGAGTGAGCCAAGATCGCACCACTGCACTCCAGCCTGCGTGACAGAGTGAGACTCAGTTTCAAAAAAAGAAAAAAAAAAGCTTATAGACTAAATATAAAGACTCAATAACCACCATTTTAGGTCTCCTTTTTCTATACACATACACACATGCAAATACTTTATAAAATGATGCCATAACGTACACTGTTTTGTAACCATCTTTTTGCATGGAAAAATTTCATATGAATGTATTTCCTTGTTGACAAGCAAAACTTCATATCATCATTTGATAGCTGCATGGTGTTCCTTTGTGTAGCCGTCTTATGATGGACTCAACAGATTGACTCTCCAGTCTTTATCTGTGACGTTTGCCAGTAAGGTTTTCAAATTTCATATCAACTTTTACCTCTTTCCTAGGGGGCCGGCCCTTTTAGAGTCCAGTTGCAAGTTTAGCAATAAAAATAGAAACCCAGAGCACTGACACCTGAGCTGTAACTCATGTCAGGTCACATCCTGCTGCAGAGTGCCACCACTTTTCCACTGCGAAACATCGCTTGACCAGACTCTCAAAATAGCACTCCCTCTTTTTAGCATGCCGGCGTCTGGCTTGTGTTATCTGGCTCTCTTGAGCCGCCAGCAAGAATTCTCAGCTCCTAGGCCTCGGAGTCCCTCTGCCCCTGTGCCAGACCAGACTTAGCAATCAAGGCACAACGTCGGGGAGCTGCAAGCAATTGGGCCTTTGGAACAGCAAGAGGGAATGCAGACACACAGAGCCAGCCAGCTCCCTTTCTCCACCCGTGGCAAGATATCCTGGTGTCAGGCATAGGAGAATTCTGAGTTGGGGATAAAAGGTCAGGGGTACAGGCTTATGGTGTGCTCTAAACCCAGCCTAACCAGCTCCCATTTTGTACACGCTGTTATCTGTAAATTACGGAGCAGGTTTAGCAAGGTTATACATTTTTCTTTTCTTCTCTCTCTTTTTTTTTTTTTTTAAGAGGTGGGGGTCTTGCTATGTTGCCCAGGCTGGTCTCAAACTCCTGGGCTCAAGTGATCCTCCCGCCTCAGCCTCTGGCGTACCTGGAACTACAGGTATGTGCCACCAGGCCCAGCAGAATTTTCAATTCTTTAATTATTACTAGAGGTAGTATAACCTAGTGAAAGTGCATGAGCTTCAAAATCAGACTGTCCTGGGTTCAAAGCTAGCTCTGCCACTTATTATTCATGTAACCCTGCACATAAGACACTGGATACACACTTACAGAGTAAGTGTATTGAGTATATATGTTTGTGAATGTATTTTCCCTGCTGTAAAATGGGGACGATAACAGTAACCACTTCACAGGGTTGTTGTGAAGACAAATTGATGAATTTATAATTGGCTTACAAAAGGTACTCCGTAAATTAGAGCCACCAGAAGAGAAGAGATCTTAGCACTCTTCTTACTGGAGTCCATTTTAGAGTCCTCATGCTGGATTTATTTGTTAAACAAATAGTTATTAAATAGTCACTGTATTAAGTACTGAGGAGACATGTTGACTAAGACACTGTCCAGGGGTGGGATCTAGAACTCTCATTCATTGAGTACATAGTTATTCACTGACCACCCCTCCTTTTTTTTGAGACAGGGTATCACTCTGTTGCCCAGGCTAGAGTGCAGGGTGTGATCATAGCTCACTACAGCCTCAAACTCCTGGGTTCAAGCAATCCTCCTGCCTCAGCCTCTCTAATAGCTGAGACTACAAGTGTGCACCACCACATCCATCTCCACCATCTATTAATCAGGTACTGAGTACACTATCATCTTCCTCCAAAGTGTCTCTTGTGTCTATTTACTTACCTCTATCTCCATTGCCATCATCCAATCAGCCTCCTAACTGATCTCCCCACTTCCAGCCTTGACTCTTTTGTTGTTGTTGTTGGGGGAACAGGGTCTTGTTCTGTCACCCAGGCTGGAGTGCAGTGGCATGATTATAGCTCACTGCAGCCTCAACCCCCTGAGCTCAAGTGATCCTCCTGCCTCAGCCTCCCAAGTAACTGGGACCACAGGCACACACCACCATGCCTGGCTAATTTTTAATTTTTTGTAGACAAGGGGTGTCGCTATGCTGCCCAGGCTACTCTTGAACTCCTGGGATCAAGTGATCCTCCTGCCTCAGCCTCCCAAAGTGCTGGGATTATGGACATGAGCCACCATGCTCAGCATCACTCTAGACTCAAACCATTTCACAGCCAGAGTGATCTTTCAAAACTGTAAAAGACTGTGATCAGATTGGGCTGCTCCTTATTAAAGCACAAACCCTCATTCACAATAAAATGCAAACATTTTCCTTGCATGACCTGGCCTCTTCCTACCTCTCCAGAATCAGTTCTGCCCACCTGTATCCATTCTCCTCTATGTCCCACAGCCTGTCAGCTCCTAGAACTGGCCAAGTTCTTTCCCACCTCAAGGCCTTTGTAAATGCCATTGCCCTTGTCTGAAATGCCATCTCCTAGGCTCTTCAGATGACAAACATCTTCTCATCCTTTATACATCAGCCTAAACATCACCTCTGCAGAGTGGTCTTCCCTAATGACCATCATTTACTCCTCAAGACAGCAGCCTTCTTACTGTTGTATACGATCTGCATTTATTGTTTTTATGTATTTATGTATTGTGTGTTTCTCCCACAAGTAATATAAGAATATAGTTTCTTATAAGATACTAAGAATATAAGCCCTGTGAGGGGAGGAGCCTTGTCTTTTATTCATTGCTGCTTCTTTGTTGCCTAGGACTATGTGTGTCACATAGTAGGTATTCGATAAAGATCTGTTACATGGAAGAATAAATGGGGGGATTTCTGCTGTTTGAAAACCTCCAGGGAGTATACTGCCATACCACCCAGAATGGGCCTGATCTTATCTGAAAACCTCCAACGATAGAAATCCTGAATCTTGGCTGGGCACAATGGCTTACACCTGTAATCCCAGCACTTTGGGAGGCCGAGGTGGGCCAATAACTTGAGGTCAGGAGTTCAAGAGCAGCCTGGCTAACATGGTGAAGCCTTGTCTCTACTAAACATACAAAAATTAACTGGGCATGGTGGTGGGCGCCTGTAATCCCAGCTACTTGGGAGGCTGAGGCAGGAGAACCTCTTGAACCCGAGAGGCAGAGGTTGCAATGAGCTGAGATTGTGCCACTATACTCCAGCCTGGGCAGCAGAATGAGTGAGACTCTGTCTCAAAAAAAAAAAAAAAAAAACTTCTGACTCTCAGATTGGCATGCTCCAGGATAGAAATCTTTTGAGGTGAAAAGTTATTATTTTGTTGGGCTAGTTATTTTTTAAAAATCGATAGAACGTTACCTGGAGGGGAAAAAGGGAGAGTCTGTTTCCTTTAGGAGAATAGAAGTGAGGACCCTCCAAGCAGTAGATTAAAAAACGAATTTGTATTTAGGGACAGGACGTGTTACTTCTTACCCAATAGGTCCACTGAATACTGTCCGCTAAATAAGACCTGGTGGGGAAGAGGAGGGCCGGTGGGGTCTGGATCCTAGCTTCCCATTCCCTAGCCCACCACATATGAGCCGGGTGACCATGGGCAAATTAGATAATGGCTCTGAATCCACTTGAGCGAAAAGTGGACCCCCAAGTCTTCTGTAGGGCAAGTGCTCAGTACACATTAATTAATAATTACTCTTTTTATTCTGTTGAAAAGATTTCTTGGACACATTATTTCCTGTTTAAAAGACCCCAATAGTCAAGGCTTAGCACTGTGCTGGGCATGTCAGAGACGCTTAAAAAGTGGGATGCAACATAGAAAAGTGCCGTGGTCAAACCCGAGCCTGCATCAGTGTCAGCTGGGGGTGAGGGGACTGGTTAAAACCTATGGCTGGATGCCCCCACCATGAGTTTCTGATTCAGTCGGTCTGGTGGGGCCTGATAATTTGAATTTCAAACGAGTTTCCAGGTGCTGCTACTGCTGCCTGGGGCACCACACTCGGAAAATGACTGACACAGTGGTTAAGTCACCCACTCTGGTGCTAGACTAACTGAATTCAAATCCCAACTATACCTCCTCACTAGACACATGATCTTGAGCAAGTTGCTTAATCCTTCTGGCCTCAGTTCTTTCGTCTGAAAATGGAGATAATAGTAGAGCCTTCCTCGTGAGGTTGTTACGAAGTTTAAATGAAGTCTCATGTTAATAAGCATTGATTGTTATTTGTTAATACATGCCAATTAAAATGAATTAGTAGTAGTGCTAGCTTATAGAATTTTCTGGAATTATGGAAATGTTCTATTCTGTGCTGTTCAATCTGGTAGCCACTAGCTACAAGTGGCTATTGAGAATTTAAAATGTCGCTGGCACCACTGAAAACCTGAATATTTAATATTTTTTAATTAATTTCAATTTAAATAGCTATATGTGGCTAGTGGCTGCCATATTGGAGAGCACAGATGTCTGCTTGGAGTTCCTTCCAATATGTGGGTAGAGCCTTCTTGTGGCAGTGCTTTGAAAAGCTGATAATGCTGGGTAAAGGCCTGCTAATGTGTGGGTCTACCACTTTCTTTTTTTTTTGAGACCGAGTCTTGCTCTGTAGCCCTGGCTGGAGTGCAGTGGTGCGATCTCAGCTCACTGCAACTTCTGCCTCCCGGGTTCAAGCAATTCTCTGCCTCAGCCTCCCGAGTAGCTGGGATTATAGGCACGCACCACCACGCGCAGCTAATTTTTGTATTTTTAGTAGAGACGGGGTTCACCCTCTTGACCAGGCTGGTCTTGAACTCCTGACCTCGTGATCCACCCGTCTCGGTCATCCAAAGCGCTGGGATTACAGACGTGAGCCATTGCGTCTGGCCCGGATCTACCACTTTCTAACCATATGATCTTGAGCAAGTGCCTCAGTTTCGCAGCAGCATAGCCTCATCTGTAAAATGGGAATAATAGCACTTGCCTGACTGACTTCTTCAAAAATGCTCTATGTATTTTAATGTGATAACTAAAGTAATATGGTAAGCCCAATACAATAGCAAGGATTTTTTTAAAGCAATATTTCACTTCTTCAGGTTTTCTTTTCCATGATCTTCTTTAAGGACAAGAACTTTATCATTCAGCCTTTTATGTCCATAGTGCTCATCTGCTCATCACACAGTAGGTCCTCATAAATGTTTGCTCAATTAAAATGCAGCTTCCAGGTCAGGCGCAGTGGCTCACCCCAGTGCTGTAATCCCAGCACTTTGGGAGGCCAAGGCAGGTGGATCACTTGAGGTCAGGAGTTCAAGACCAGCCTGGCCAACATGGTGAAACCCCCTCTCTACTAAAAATATAAAAATCAGCTGGGCATGGTGGTGGGTGCCTGTAATCCCATCTGCTCTGGAGGTTGAGGCAGGATAACCCGGATGCTTGAACCCAGGAGGCGGAGGTTGCAGTTAGCCGAGATGGTGACACTGCACCCCAGCTTGGGTGACAGAGCAAGACTCTGTCTCAAAAAAAAATAAATAAAAAGCAGCTTCCATACCAAATGTCTTTTAATTTGGCCTGTTATATAAAGATGTTCTAAAACACGTGGTAAAAAGGAGGAACTATGTATGTTAATTAAACACACCAATATACTTTAAGAAGTTATTGTCTAAATGTCTTTCTAAAGTGATATCTATTTTGTCCCAATTACAAATTATTCATGGTTATTCCTAAAACTGGTAAATGCAGAATATTATAAAGAAAGATGCAATTCACTCACAATCATAACCCTCATTGACATTTTGAGACATTTCTTTCTAATTATATGAGTGGGACTGGGCGTTCACTCATTCCTTTATTTATTCAACAAACATCTTTTCAGTAGGTGCTACGGGCCAGACACTTTTCTAGGTGATGGTGATACAGCAGTGACCAAAACAGACAAATAGCCTTTGCCATCATGGTGTTTACATTCCAGTAGATGATATTTAAAGACTCAGGAAAATACACAAATTTAACAACTAAATCAGGCTAATGATTTTGTTATTGTCCAGTGAGCTGTTTATTGTTTCTTCCCTTTCCTGTATGCTGGGAGCATTTTCCTTTTCTTTTTGTTTTTTTTTTTTTAAGCAAGATTGTCATTACATTGTTTTCTGAGGCCTTCCTGGGGTAAAAGGAAAACTCAATGTTTAAATTATGACTTCAGGAAGTTTATCCCATGGTGTGATGTTCTTAGCGGACCAGTGACTGCCCAGTGGAGGCCTCAGAGTACATTCTGGAATATTCTGTCCAAAGAGCCAGACAATCCGAGTCCAGGACTCAATGTTCATGTCTCAGGTTTTACCGAGTTGTCAGGCATCACCATTTCTTCTTGTGACCCTGAAACATTTATTTTGATCTTTAAAAGAAAGTTTCCTGGAGTTATCAGAATGCATATTGTTTGTAGTGCATTGTCTTCTATTCCTGCAAGACTAACCTGGCTAATTACCCTGCCCCTTTGGGGGTTCTAATGAAAACGACTAAACCTTAAATCTTGAAAGAGGCTTCAGAGTAGTGAGAAGCATGGAGGTGGTTGGAGGGTGAGGGTGGAGCAAAGCTCATCCTGTGATGGGCATTGTCACCCCTGGACAAAGAGCGCAAGGACAATAGGTCCCCTTCTATGTCTGGGCCACGACCATCGTGGCCTCCTCCTTTTCACACTGAGTCTCTCACTTCTAATTCCTCCCGTTTCTCCTCTCTCCCACAGCCCCACATCCTTTGTCCCATAGAATCTGCAAAAAGGAAGAGAAGACTGTATTCCTCAAAATATCAAGGGCGAGGATACTGTCTGACTTGGGAATAAACCAATGGCATATACGAAGGTGCTCAACATCACTAATCACTGGGGAAATGCAAGTCAAAACCATAATGACATAGCTCCTCACACCTGTTAAAATGACTATTATAAGAAAATCAAATGATAAGTGTTCATTGAGGGTGTGGAGAAAATGGAACTCTTGTACGCTGTTGGTGGGATTGTAAATTGGTGCGGCCGTTATGAAAAACAATGTGGAGGTTGCCCATAAAACTAAAAATAGAATTCCCATATGATCAGCAATTCTACTTCTGGGTGTTTATCCAAATAAATTGAAATCCGTATTTCGAATTGATATCTACACTTCCATGTTCGTTACAGCATTATTCACAATAGCCAAGACATGAAAACAACCTAAGTGTCCACTGATGAATGAAAAAATAAAGGTGGAATGTATACATATACAATGGAATATTGTTCAGCCGTAAAAAAGAAGAAAATCCTGCTATTTGAAGCAACATGGAAGAAACTGGAGGACATTTGCTAAGTGAAATAAGCCAGAAACAGAAAGTCAAATACTGCATGATCTCACTTATATGTGGAAACTAAAGAGGTTGAACTCACAAAATCAAGAAGTACCAAAGGAGGTTCCCAAGGGCTGGGGTGTTGGAGAAATGCGGGATTTTGGTCAAAGGATACAAATTTTCATTTATAAGATGAATACGTTCTGGAGATCTAATGTACAGCATGGTAACTATAGTTCATAACAATGTATTGTATCCTTGAAATGTTCTGAGAGAGTAGATCTTAAGTGTTCTCATCACACATTAAAAAAGGTGGGTATACGAGGTAATGGATAGGTTAATTAGCTTCACTGTGATAATCACTTCACAATGTATATGTGTATCAAAGTATCTCATTGTACACTGTAAGTATACACAAGTTTTATCTGTTAATTCTACCTCAATAAAACTGGCAGGGAGAGAATAAATCCATGAATGAATACAACTGCTGGGTAGACGGAGGTGTTATATTAATAGACACAAAGGTAAGTCATCGAGAGGCATGGTTTTTCTTCTGTTGTCTAGAAGGGAACAAGGAAGGTGTTGATTGGTTGCTGGTGTCTGCCCATCAAAGTCCGAGCCAGGACAGAGTCTAGACATGAGGAGGCACTGCATACGATGAATAGCTCCACAGAGCTGTAGGTGATGAACTCAATAGCTAACTTGTCTCCCTGCTTCAGGATTTTAATGCTGATACTTTCGGATGACATCTCTGCTTCTCTTCTTGTTTTTCATTCCACATTCTTCAATGCATTGTTCACTTTACCGACAGCCTTAGGCAAAATGCAGCCATTAGCCACGAAGGGCTTTGCTACCAGATGGAGAGACAGTATAATGTAGTGTGAGATTGTGGATCAGCACTGTCCAACAGAAACAGAATGAAAGCCATGAATATCATTGCAAATTTTCTAGTAGCCACATTAAAAAAAGAAAAAGAATAGATGAAATTAATTTTAGTAATATTGGTTGGGCACAGTGGCTCACACCTGTAATCCCAGCACTTTGGGAGACGGAGGCTGGCAGCTTGCTTGAGCTCAAGAGTTCGAGACCTGCCTGGGCAACATAGCAAAACCCCTTCTCTATTAAAAGCATAAACAACAACAAAAAAACCCAAAATTAACAAGGCGTGGTGTTGCATGCCTGTGGTCTCAGGTACTCAGAAAGCTGAGGTGGAAGGATCGCTTGAGCCTGGGAGGTTGAGGCTGCACTGAGCCCGGGAGGTTGAGGCTGCACTGAGCCCAGATCTCACCACTGTACTCCAGCCTGGGACACAAAGTGAAACCCTGTCTCAAAAAAAAAAGGAAGAAAGAAAGAAAAATTAATTTTAATAATGTCTTACCTAACCCCGTGTAGTCAAAATACTATCATTTCAACACACAATCAATAGAAAAAATTATTGAGATTTTTATGTAGCATTTCATACGAAGTCTTCAAAATCTAGTATGTATTTTATACTTAGAACACATCTCAACTCTGGCTGGGCCACATTTCAAGTGCCCAACAGCCCCATGGGCTAGTAGGAAGTGTACTGGAGTGCAGGTTTGGCCTCTGCAGCCAGAAGACCTAACTGTATAATCTTGGGAAAATCACATAATCTCTCTGTGCTTCAGTTTCCTCGTCTGTAAACTGGGAGAAGTTAGAGTACAAACCTCATTTAGAATTGTTATGGAGATTAAAAGAGCACTTAAAACGTTGCCTGGCACAGAGTTGGTGTCCAATAAATGTTAGCTCTTACTGTAATCAGATGTAAGTTTAACCACCACCTAATGATCAAAGCAATCTCTCAGTAAGGTCTGACTTTGGGGTTTCTAAATTAGAATCGTATGTCTGATATCTTAAGATGATGAAAATCATATGCCATTTCAAAATTCCTACCTCACTTCAAAGCTTAACAGGGAAAGTTTGGTCTTGAGCTGTGCTTTCACAGCTGGGCAACCTGTAATCTGACAAACTTCTTTACACCATTAAGTCTGCAAATAGACTCATATTGAATTTTGAAAATAAGCAGTATCATATTTTTATTAGGATGTAAAATTAGGTTCACAGCTATAGAATCTTCCCAGCTTGTTTTTTTGGTGATCTCTGAAGAGATTTAAACCCTACTTTACCAGGGTAAGAAGATAGTACTTGTCTTCTCAAAACTATGGCTTCCAGCCACAAATCCATATTAATATCACAGGATAATTTTGAGAGGCTGAGGTGAGTGGGTCACTTGAGGCCAGGAGTTCAAGACCAGCCTGGCCAACATGGTGAAACCCTGTCTTTACAAAAAGTACAAAAATTAGCCGTGCTGGTGGCACACGCCTGTACTCCCAGCTACTCAGGTGGTTGAGGTGGGAGAATCACTTGAACCTGGGAGGTGGAGGTTGCAGTGAGCCAAGATCACGCCACTGCACTCTAGCCTGGGTGAAACAGTGGGACCCTGTCTCAAAAAATAAATAAATGAATAAAAATAAAAATCACAGGATATATTTGAGGGCCTAAGCACCGTGATACGTAAATTGTGAGCTTACTGTCCAGTTGAGGAGAAAGACGTTAATTGAATAATCACACAAATAAACTTGCCAACTGGTATCATTGCTATTAAGAAGAGGAAAGGTTGCTCAGATTGTCTATGAGGAGGAAATTTGATTTGGTCAGTGATGTTTTCCCCGAAAGAAGTGCTGATGAGGCTGACAGCTGAAGGATAGGCAGAGTTAACTGGGTGGAGAGGGAGGGAAATGCATCCTAGGTGAGGAAACAGCATGAACAGAAATCCTGGTGTGGCAGGAGTGTGGTGAGATGGAAAGAGGGCAGTAGGCCTTACACAGAGAGTAAGGACAGAGCTGAGGTTTGGCTGGAGAAGTCAGTAGGACCAGAGATAGCAGGCTCTTGAAAGCTATTAAAGAATTTATATTTACATGGAGAACACTAGGAAGCTGTTACTGGGTCTCCAACACTTCAGGATGCTTTTCTTTGCTGGGCTAAACCACACTTTGATTCCTTATAATGGTGATTAAATAAAAATGTCAGTACATCAAGAGATAGAGAGACTAGGCAAAGGGCTTCACGTGCCTTTTATTCCCTATCAAGTGCAACCTGACACTATAGCCATGTAACCCCTGTCTCTGGTCTTCCCTTCGGCTACCCTTCTCCAGTTATCCAACCAATTCTGAGTCTCTGTCTCAGGATTTCTGTCTTGACGCTTGGGAGAGCAGACAACAGAGAAGTTGGACCGCAGCTTAGAGGTGAACTTCAGAAGACACCAACTTTTCCAGACAAGGAAGTGAAACTCTTACATGTTTAAGGCCAATGAGTCTCAATTCTAGGTAGGAGGCAAAGGCAAAACACATAATTAGATTTGCCTTAGAAAAGACAACTGGCTGGGCGCAGTGGCTCATGCCTGTAATCCCAGCACTTTGGGAGGCCGAGGCAGGTGGATCACCTGAGGTCGGGAGTTTGAGACCAGCCTGGCCAACATGGCAAAACGCCCCCTCTACTAAAAATACAAAAATTAGCCAGGTGTGGTGGCACACACCTGTAATCCCAGCTACTCGGGAGGCTGAGGCAGGAGAATTGCTTGAACCCGGGAGGTGGAGGTTGCAGTGAGCCGAGATTGCGTCACTGCGCTCCAGCCTGGGTGACAGAGCAAGACTCTGTCTAAAAAAAAAAAAAAGACAACTAAATATAATGTGAAAAAAAATTGTTAGAGGAGCTAAAGAGAACATGCAGGGAGACAAGAATCCTATTTGCTACAGTCCAGGAAAGAGGTGATATTAAATATGAGGACAAGTAGACAAATTTGAAAGATAGTTAGAAGGTCAGAACTGGACTTGGTAATGACTGGATATAGAAGGTAAGGGAGAGGGAGATGTCGAGAATAATTCCTAGAGTTTTCAGCTGTATAGCTGGATGGATGCCTGTGTCCTTCTTCAAGATACAGAGCACAGAGAGAACAAGATTTGAGGGAAAAGACTATGTGTTCAATTTTCGGCTTGTGGAATTTGAGATGCCTCAAAGATATCCAAGAAAAAATGTGGTGTAAGCAGTGATGTTAAGGTTCAGACCACAGACACATATTCTCCACTAATACATGCACAATGTGACATCAACAATTCCTCTTTAGCTTTTGAACCACATACAATATCTAGTTCAAACCCTTAAAGGTCTTGCTCAAAATCTCACTGGTTCATGCTCATTCTAAGTATAACAAAAGTCATATCAGAGACTAAAATCTAATCCAGATCAAGATTCTACCATGTGTCAGACGCGAGGGTTACAGACACGAGTCACCCATGGGCTTTGTCCTTGAGATCACTGCTGAGAAAGAACATTCAGCCTCAAACTATAGGAGGCTCAATTGTGTCTACTCCTTGGCTCCTCTATTGTAATTCTTGCTATTGTCTTTTCCTTTCAGAGGAAGAGATCATAAACATTTTGAGAGCAGAAACTATGCCATTTTCAGTGATGTGCCCCTTAGGCCCAGCACAGCGCCTGGCCCATGGTATTTATTTAATAAGTATTTGAATGAATGAAAGGCATGCTTCCATCTTCCTTTTGGAATACAGTATTTCCCTATAAATATCAATTTGTTCTAGATAAAGATAGCGGATGAAATATATGCAATAATCTCCACGCTTTCCTAAATACCCCACTAAAAAGCCAGTAAAAGGGTTAAAGAAAAGTTACAAACCCAACAAGGACAAAGAGAATGGATGATAAGACTTTACCCACAACACTTTGGAAGTTTGAATGTACATTGGTAATTACTAACTGGCTTTAGCAGATCTGAGAAAACAGAAGCCCATGCCAGAAGCAGGGAAAGCCAAGAAGAATTGCACAACACTATCAGTTATCTGGGGAAGCATGAGGAGAAGAGGCTGAAAATTGGAAGATCATTTAAAAGGCTGTTTTTAAGAAAGATTTTAATTCCTAGTGTTAATACCTGGAATGGTGCTTGGTACATAATAGGGGCTTGATAAATATTGTTATGTGGATGAAGAGGTAAATGAAATTCAGCTACACAAAACCTTGCATACTTAAAAATGTTATTTATTTATATTTTTTATTTTTGTAGAGACAGGGTTTCATTCCATCACCCAGGCTACACTAGAATGGTGCTATCATAACTTACTGAAGCCTTAAACTCCTGGGCGCAAGTGATCTTCCTGCCTCCTGAATAGCTAGGATTACAGGCTTCTGCCACCTCACTTGGCTTTTTTTTTTTTTTTTTTTTTAGAAATAGGGCCTCACAATATTGCCCAGTGGTCTCAAACACCTGGCCTCAAGTGATCCTCCTGCCTCAGCCTCCCAAAGTGTTGGGATTACAGGTGTGAGCCACCGCATCTGGCCCTAAACATTTTTATTCTGCTGGTGCACTTAATTGCTGATTTGGCTGGTGTATCAGTTATCTACTGCTGTATAACAAACTAACCCAAAACTTGGTAGCTTAAAACAACAACCATTTATTTAGCACACATTTTTATGGGATGCCAATTTTGGCTGTTATCCCCTGAGTTCATTCACTAGTGTGTCTGAGGCCAGCTGCTAATCACCTAGGTTGTTTCGCTTCTTGGGATCAGCTAGTTTTTGGCTAGGGGGACAAGGTTGACTGGGCCATACATCTCTCATTATCCACCACGCTGGCCCAGGTTAGTTCACTTGGTAAGTTGCAGTTTCTAAGAGCAGCAAGAGAAGAAGCTTCAAGGCTTCTTCAGGTCTTGGAACTTGCAGAACATCACTTCCGCCACATTCTATTGTTCAAGCCCAGATTCAAGGGGCGGGATGGGGTGGGGGTGGGTGGTGACTCTACCTCTTTATGGGAAGAACTGCGAGTCTTGAGGTTATTTCTCCACACTTTCACAGCTGGGCATAGAATTCTTGGATGGAGCTAATTTTCTTTCAGAATTTTGAGAACATGGCTTTCTTTTTTGTTTGTTTTGCTTCCTAGTTCCTGGCATTGCTACTAAAAACTCCGATACCATCCTGGTTTGTTATTTTTTATGTATAATTTGCTTTGATTTTGTTTTTACCATCTCTGAAAGCTTTGTGGATCTTTTTTTAATTGAAAGAGTGCTAAGATTTTATAATAATGTGACTTGGTATGGGTCCATTCTTATCCTTTGAGCAAGATGCCTGATGGATGCTTTCAATCTGGAAGCTCAGGTACTTCAAGCTGAAATATTTAATTGATGCTTTTCTTCCCTTCATTTCCTCTGTTCTTTCTACAACTCTTGTTATTCAGGTGTTGGAGCTCCTATATTGGCCCTGTAATTTTATCTTTCTCTCTCCTTTTTTTTTTTTTTTGGAAAGAGGGTCTCACTCTATTGCCCAGGCTGGAGTGCAGTGGCGTGATCTCAGCTCACTGCAGCCTCTGCCTCCTGGGTTTAAATGATTCTTGTGCCTCAGCCTCCCGAGTAGCTGGAACTATAGGCATGTGACACCATGCCTGGCTAATTTTTTGTATTTTTAATAGAGATGGGGTTTTGCCATGTTGTCCAGGCTTGTCTTGAACTCCTGAGCTCAGGCAATCCACCAGCCTCAGCCTCCCAAAGTGCTAGGATTACAAGCGTGAGCCACCATGCCCAGTATCTCTCCTTATTTTCTTTTTTTTTTCTTTCTTTCTTTCATTCAGCATCTCACTCTGTCACCCAGGCCAGAGTGCAGTGGCACAACCATGGTTCACTGGAGCCTTGATCTCTTGGGCTCAAGTGATCCTCCCACCTCAGCCTGCCACGTAGTTGGGACTATAGGCATGTGCTACCATGCCCAGCTAATTTTTCTGTTTTTTTGTAGAGACAGGTTCTTACTGTGTTGCCCAGGCTGGTCTCGAACTCCTGGGCTCAAGCAATCCTCCTGCCTCAACTTCCTTAAGTGCTAGGATTACAGGTATGAGTTACCACTCTCCTATTTTTCTTTTCTTGAGACGGAGTCTTGCTCTGTCGCCCAGGCTGGAGTGCAGTGGTGAGATCTCAGCTCACTGCAACCTCTGCCTTCTGGGTTCAAGTGATTCTCCTGTCTCAGCCTCCTGAGTACCTGGGATTACAGGTGCATGCCCACCACACCTGGCTAATTTTTGTCTTTTTAATAGAGGCGGGGTTTTGCTATGTTGGCCAGGCTGGTCTCAAACTCCAGACCTCAGGTGATCTGCTCACCTTGGCCTCCCAAAATGCTGAGATTACAGGTTTGAGCTACCGTTGCCTAGGCAACTTCAGGTCCTATTTTACGTATCTTTCTTTTTGCCAGGTTTTCTGGATGATTTCCTCAAATTTGTCATACAGCATTTATATCAAGTGTTAGAGAAAAACTGATAAATGCAGGCCTGGCCTCACAGGGTGTTATCTGAAAATCATCACACACCTGACTGGTGATCAGTGTCCTTTAAAGTTTGGGAATTGTTGCCTTTCCTAATATGGTGAAGACCTTCATTTCTTTTTCTTTTTTTAAATTATAGATTCAGGGCGGTACAAGTGCAGGTTTGTTACATGAGTGTATTGTATATAATGCTGAGGTTTGAGCTTCTAGCAAACGCATCACTCCAATAGTGAACATGGCACCCAATAGGTCATTTTTCAGACCTTGCCTCACTCCCATTCTCCCCACTTTTGGAATCCCCAGTGTGTATTATTTTCTTTCTTTCTTTTTTTTTTTGAGACAAGTTTTGCTCTGTCTCCCAGGCTGGAGTGCAGTTGTGCTACCTCAGCTCACTGCAAATTCCACCTTCCAGGTTCAAGTGATTTTCATGCCTCAGTCTCTTGAGTGGCTGGGATTACAGGTGTGCACCACCATGCCTGGCTAATTTTTGTGTTTTTAGTAGAGATGGGTTTTCGCCATGGTGGCCAGGCTGGTCTTGAACTCCTGACCTCAACTGATCCCCTCGCCTCGGCCTCCCAAAGTGCTGGGATTACAGGTGTGAGCCACTGCACCAAGCCTATTGTTTTCATCTTTATGACCAGGTGTACCTATTGTTTATCTCCCACTTATAAGTGAGAACATGTGGTATTTGATTTTCTGCTTCTGAGTTATTTCACTTAGGATAATGGCCTCCAGCTCCCATCTGTGTTGCTGCAAAGGACATGATTTCATTCGTGTTTATGGCTGTGTTGGATTCCATGGTATGAATTCCCTATACATGCCACATTTTCTTTACCCAGTCATCTCTTGATGGACACAGGTTGATTCTACGCCTTTGCTATTGTGAACAGTGCTGCAGTACACATGCAAGTAGAGGTTTCCTTTTGATATTAGGTTGGTACAAAAGTAATTGTGGCTTTTGCCATTAAAAGTAATGGCAAAAATTACTTTTAATGGCAAAAACGGCAACTACTTTTGCGCCAACATAATATATTGATTTATTTTGCTTTGAGTAGCTATGCAGTAGTGGGATTGCTGGATCGAATGATAATTCTATTTTTAATTTTTTGAGAAGTTTCCATACTGTTTTCTGCAGTGGCTGTACTAGCTTACATTCCCACCAGCTGTGTATAAGAGTTTCCTTTTCTCCTCATCCTTGCCAACATCTGTCATTTTTGTCTTTTTAATAAAAGGCATTCTGACTGGTATAAGATTCTATCTCGTTGTTTTGATTTACATTTCTGATGATTGATGATGTTGAGCATTTTTTTCAGATGTTTGTTGGCCACTTGTATCTTCTTTTGTGAAGTGTCTGTTCATATCCTTTGTCTACTTTCCTCCCCTCCCCTCCCTTCCCCTCCTCTCCTCTCCTCTCCTTTTCCTTCCTTTCCTTTTTTGAGATAGAGTTTTGCTCTTGTTGTCCAGGCTGGAGTGCAATGGCAAGATCTTGACTCACTGCAACCTCTGCCTCCTGGGTTCAAGTGATTCTCCTGCCTCAGCCTCCTGAGTGGCTGGGATTACAGGTGCCTGCCACCACACCTGGCTAATTTTTGTATTTTTAGTAGAGACAGGGTTTCGCCATGTTGGCCAGGCTGGTCTTGAACTCCTGACCTCAGGTGATCCACCTGCCTTGGCCTCCCAAAGTGCTGGGATTACAGGGGTGAGCCACTGTGCCTGGCCCCATTTTTTTTTTTTTTTTAATAGAGATGGTGTCTCCCTGTGTTGCCCAGGCTGGTCTCGAACTCCTGGGTTCAAGGGTTCCTCCCACCTCGGCCACCCAAAGTGCTAGGATTACAAGCATAAGCCTCCATACCTGGCCATTTGCCTATTTTTTAATGGGATTATTTGTTTTTTTTCTTGTTGATTTATTTAAGTTCCTTATAGATTCTCAGTACTAACTAGTCTTTTGTCGGATGCATAGTTTGCAAGTATTTACTCCCACTCTGAAGGTTGTCTGATTACTGTGTTGATTGTTTCTTTTGCTGAGCAGAAGCTCTTTTCTATTCCTACACACTCATCTGGAAGGTTTTTTCTACTCCTGCAAACTCATCCTGAAGGTTGAGTTTTGCTATGGGTCTAAGCAGTACCCATGGGTGCTACTGGAAAATCTTACCCTTGAGAAAGAAAGAGGCCAGGCATGGTGGCTCACGCCTGTAATCCCAGCACTTTGGGAGGCCAAGGCAGATGGATGGCTTGAGCTCAGGAGTTCAAGACCAGCCTGAGCAACATAGCGAAACCCCATCTCTACAAAATAAACAAAAATTAGCCAGGCATGGTGGTGCGTGCCTGTAATCCCAGATACTTGGGGAAACTGAGGCATAAGAATCTCTTGAACTCAGAAGGTGAAGGTTGCAGTGAGCTGAGATCATGCCACTGCACTCCAGCCTGGGCAACAGAGCGAGATTCTGTCTAAAAAAAAAAAAAGTAAAAAAAAAAAGAAAGAAAGAAAGAAAGAAAGAATCTAACATAGATTCAGAAAATGGGAAGAAGGGGTGAAAAGGAGAGTAGGTTTAAAAAAAAGATGAGTGCATGAGTCAAAACACTTTGGGTCTAAAATGACAGAAATTGTACTCACTGAGAGAAAGAGAATTTTTTGCTTATGTAATTGACAAATTCATCTATCCATTTATTTACCTGCTTAACAATACTTATCAAGTACCTAATCTTTTCCAGGCCCTGTTTCAGGCCCTTGAGATACATTAGTGTACAAAACAAAACAAGATCCCTTCCTGTTGGAGCTAATAGTAGAAATACATTCTTTTATTTTACTTTTGTGTTTCCTGAATGTACATAGTGCACTAATTGTAGCTGCTTCTCCAACATCTACTCTCCATCTTTGTTTATAGTTTGAAATGTGAATTTGAAAATCTGCTAATTACCTCTACATACCTTTGGTTATTTTTTCCAAAAAAATTATTAATTATTCTGGAAGCTTGATTTGCATCCCACTGGAGGGAGAAAAGGGAGATTAATTCCATCTAAAAGGTCATGACTTTACTATCCTAAGGAAAAAGAGCAAAACTGGAGGAATCACAATTACCTGGTTTAAAATTATACTACAGAGCTGTAGTAAACAAAACGGCATAGTACTGGCATAAAAACAGACGCATAGACCAGTGGAACAGAATAAATTCAAACATTTACAGTGGACTCATTTTCAGCAAAGGTGCCAAGAACATACACAGGGGAAAGAACAGTCTTCAATAAATGATGCTGGGAAAAATGCATAGCCATATGTAAATGAATGAACCTAGACCCCATCTCTTGCCGTATACAAAAATCAAATCAAAATGGATTAAAGACTTAAATCTATGACCTGAAACAATGAAACTACTAAAAGAAGATATTGGAGAAACTCCCCAGGACATTGGAGTGGGCAAAGACGTCTCAAGCAATATCCCATAGGAATAGACAACCAAAACAAAAATGGACAAATGGGATCACATCAAATTAAAAAAAACTTTTGCACAGCAAAGGAAACACTTAAAAAAGTGAAGAGACAACCCACAGATTGGGAGAAAATATTTGCAAACTACTCATCTGACAAGGAATTAATAACCAGAATATACAAGGAGGTCAAACAGCTCTATAGGAAAAAATCTAATAATCCAATTAAAAATGGGCAAAAGATCTGAACTGATATTTCTCAAAAGAAGACATACAAATGGAAAACAGGTATATAAAAGAGTGTGCGACATCACTGATTATCAGAGAAATGCAAGTCAAAACTATAATGAGATATCATCTCACTCCAGTTAGAATGACTTTTATCCAAAAGACAAGCAATTACAAATGCTAGCAATAACATGGAGAAAAAAGGACCATTGTACACTGTTGGTGGATACATAAATTAGTAAAACCATTATGGGGAACAGTTTGGAGGTTCTTCAAAAAACTAAAATGTAGAGGTACCATATGATCTAGCCGTCCCACTAATAGGTATATACCCAAAAGAAAGGAAATCAGTATACAGAAGAGATAGCTGCACTCCCATGTTTATTGTAGCACTATTCACAATAGCCAAGATTTGGAAGCAACCTAACCACCCAACATCAGATGAATGGATAAAAAAAAATGTGGTACTTCTACACCATGAAGCACTATTCAGCCACAAAAAATAATGAGATCCTGTCACTGGCAACAACATAGATGGAACTGGAAGTCACTGTTAAGTGAAGTAAGCCAGGCACAGAAAAACAAATATCACATTGTTCTCACTTATCTATGGGAGCTAAAATGAAAACAATTCAACTTATGGAGACAGAGTAGAAGGATGGTTACCAGAAGTTGGGAAGGGTAGTTGGAGAGGATGGGGGAAGGGGGTTGGTTCATGGGTACAAAAATAATAAGAACAACAAAGACATAGTATTTGCTAGAATAACAGAGTGACCGTAGTAAAACATAATTTAATTGTTCTTTTTTTTTTTTTTTTTTTAGACAGAGTCTTGCTCTGTCACCCAGGCTAGAGGGCAGTGGCATGATCTCGACTCACTGCAACCTCCACCTCCTGGGTTCAAGCAATTCTTGTGCTTCAGCCTCCCGAGTATGTGGGATTACAGGCATGTACCACTACGCCTGGCTAAGTTTTGTATTTTTAGTAGAGACGGGGTTAGGCCATGTTGGCCAGGCTAGTGTTAAACTCCTGACCTCAGGTGATCCACCTGCCTTGGCCTCCCGAAGTGCTGGGATTACAGGCATGAACCACCATGCCCAGCCTTAACTGTACATTTAAAAATAACTAAAAGAGTAGAATTGGATTGTTTGAAACACAAAGGATAAATGCTCAAAGTGACAGATACCCTGTTTACCCTGATGTGATTATTACTCATTGCATGCCTATATAAAAATATCTCATGTAACCCGTAAATATATACACCTATGTACCCACAAAAATCAAAAATTAAAAAATAAAAAATAAAAGTTTATGACTTTAAAGCAGCTCAGGCCAACGAAACTCAAAAAATGAGTATGAAGAAAGTGATTTCATGGCTTGAAATTTGCAGCTATTGCTTCAACGTGAGATTCCAAGAGGCGCAATGTTAGATTGTGCCTTAGTTTGTGCTTTTTGAAAGTGAGGCTTGAGTTGACATTTGACACATGCTTAGATTGACCCGAATCCTAATATGGAAAAGAATCCCTACTGAGAGCATCAACAATGCCAGGTGAGAAGTCTTGTTAACTTACTTCAGTATAATTGCCCAAAATCAGCCCTATGCTTTGAATGGATTTTTTTCAATATTTACTGTATTAGTCCGTTTTCACCTGCTGATAAAGACATACCTGAGACTGGGCAATTTATAAAAGAAAGAGGTTTAATGGACTCACAGTTCCACATGACTGGGGAGGCCTCACAATCATGGCTGAAGATGAAAGGCAGATCTCGCAAGACAAAATCATGAAATCACTTTTTTCAGACTCATTTTTTGAGTTTGATTGGCCTGAGCTTCCTTAAAGTCATAAACTATTATTTTTTATTTTTTTTAATTTTTGTGGGTACATAGTAGGTGTATATATCTATGGGTTACATGAATTTTTTGTTTTTTGTTTTTGAGATAGAGTCTCGCTCTGTCGCCAGGCTGGAGTGCAGTGGTGCCATCTCGGCTCACTTCAACCTCTGCCTCCTGGGTTCAAGCAATTCTCCTGCCTCAGCCTCCTGAGTAGCTGGGACTACAGGTGTGTGCCACCACTCCCAGCTAATTTTTTTTTTTTTTTGTATTTTTACTCGAGATGGGGTTTCACCATGTTGGCCAGGATGGTTTCGATCTCTTGACCTCATGATCCGCCTGCCTTGGCCTCCCAAAGAGCTGGGATTATAGATGTGAGCCACCATACCTGGCCAAGATATTCTTACATAGGCATGCAATGCATAGCAATACCAGGGTAAATAGGGTATCTACCACCTCAAGCATTTATCCTTCGTGTTTCAAACAATCCAACTCTAGTCTTTTAGTTATTTTTAAATGTACAATTAAGGCCAGGCTTGGTGGCTCATGCCTGTAATCCCAGCACTTTGGGAGGCTGAGGCAGGTGGATCACCTGAGGTCAGGAGTTCGAGACCTGCCTGGCCAACGTGGCCTAACCTCGTCTCTACTAAAAATACAAAAATTAGCCAGGCATGGTGGCACGTGCCTGTAATCCCAGATACTCGAGAGGCAGACAAGAGAAGAGAGCTTGTACAGGGAAACTTCCCTTTATAAAACCATCAGATCTCGTGAGACTCACTATCACAAGACTAGCATGGGAAAGAACCACCCCCATGTTTCAATTACCTCCCACAACACATGGGAATTATGGGAGCTACAATTCAAGATGAGATTTGGGTGGGGACACAGCCAAACTATATCTTTCTGCCCCGGCCCCTCCCAAATCTCATATCCTCACATTTCAAAAGCAATCATGCCTTCTCAACAGTCCCCAAAGTCTTAACTCATTTCAGCATTAACTCAGAAGTCCACAGTCCAAAGTCTGATCTGAGATGAGGAAAGATCTTTCCACCTATGAGCCAGTAAAATCAAAAGCAAGTTAGTTACTTCCTAGATAAAATGGGGGTGCAGATATTGGATAAAAACACCCATTCCAAATGGGAGAAATTGGCCAAAATGAAGGGGCTAAAGGCCCCAACCAAGTTCGAACTCCAGCAGGGCAGTCAAATAGTAAAGCTCCAAAATGATCTCCTTTGACTCCGTGTCTCACATCTAGATCACACTGATGCAAGAGATGGGTTCCCATGGTCTTGGGCAGCTCTGCCCCTGTGGCTTTGCCGGGTACAGCCTTCCTCCCAGCTGTTTTCATGGGCTGGTATTGAGTGTCTGCCGCTTTTCCAGGCACACAGTGCAAGCTGTAGGTGGATCTACCATTCTGGGGTCTGGAAGACAGTGGACTTCTCACAGCTTCACTAGGCAGTGCCCCAGTGGGGACTCTGTGTGGTGAGCACCCACCCCACATTTCCCTTCTGCACTGCCCTAGCAGAGGTTCTCCATGAGAGCCCCACCCCTGTAGCAAACTTCTGCCTCGACAGCCAGGGGTTTCCATATATCTTCTGAAATCTGGGTGGAGATTCCTAAACCTCAATTCTTGACTTCTATGCAACTGCAGGCTCAACACCAGGTGAAAGCTGCCAAGGATTGGGACTTGTACCCTCTGAAGCCACAGCCTGCGCAGCACCTTGGCCCCTTTTAGTCATGGTTGGAGTGGCTAGGATGCAGGGAACCAAGTCCCTAGACCATACATAGCATGAGGACCCTGGGCCCAACCCACAAAACCACTTTTTCTTGCTAGGCTTCTGGGCCTAGCTGCCCCAAAGGTCTCGGACATACCTTGGAGACACTTTCCCCACTGTCTTGGTGATTAACATTTGGGTCCTCCTTACTTATGCAAATTTCTGCAGCCAGCTTGCATTTCTCCTCAGAAAATGGGATTTTCTTTTCTATTGCATTGTCAGGCTGCAAATTTTCCAAACTTTTATGCTCTGTTTCCCTTTTAAAACTGAACACTTTTAACAGCACCCAAGTCACCCCTTGAATGCTTTGCTGCTTAGAAATTTCTTCCACCAGATACCCTAAATCATCTCTCTCAAGTTCAATGTTCCACAAATCTCTAGGGTAGGGGCAAAATGCCACCAGTCTCTTTGCTAAAACATAATGAGAATCAGCTTTGCTCCAGTTCACAAAAATTTTCTCATCTCCACCTGAGACCACCTCAGCCTGCATGTCATTGTCCATATCATTATCAGCATTTTGGTCAAAGCCATTCAACAAGTCTCTAGGGAGTTCCAAACTTTTCCACAATTTTCTGTCTTCTTCTGGGCCCTCCAAACTGTTCCAACCCCTGCTTGTTACTCAGTTCCAAAGCTGCTTCCACATTTTTAGGTATCTGCAACAACACGTCACTCCTGGTATCAATTTACTGTATTAGTCTGTTTTCACGCTGCTGATAAAAACATACCCGAGACAGAGCAATTTAAAAAAGAAGAGGTTTAATGGACTCACATTTTCACGTGGCTGGGGAGGCCTCATAATCATGGCTGAAGGTAAAAGGCACATCTCACATGGTGGCAGACAAGAGAAGAGACTCTTGCAGGGAAATTTCCCTTTATAAAACTATCAGATCTCATGAGACTTACTCACTATTACAAGAATAGCACGGGAAAGACCTGCCCCCATAATTCAACTACGTCCCACCAGGTCCCTCCCACAACATGTGGGAACTGTGGGAACTACAATTGAAGATGCGATTGGGGTGGGGACACAGCCCAACCATATCAGTGTATGTCCTTTTTAGATTTTTTAAACACTGTATTGATTTATTTCCTTCTATTATTTAAACCCCCGTCCTTTAAGCTCTCAGCATTTTCAGATCACTTAAAAATATTTCTCAAGTCATCTTTGCAAAATTCTACAACATAAACTCTTTAAAATGTCCTTAGGATAACCACTGTAGTCCCTTATCAAGATAGAGTGACCTTATATAACTCTCTGTACCTCAGTTTCCTCATCTGTCGAAGGGCAGTAACAATGGTACCTATATCAGAGGGTTGTCATAGGGAGATTATCAGTTAATGCATGTAAAGTGTTTGGAATAGTTTCTATCTATAGTAATCATTCAAAAAGTAATAGTGACTACTCTATTATGAATTTCAGTACTATTAGTATACATGAGAGCTGAGTGGTTGGAAGGAGATATTTCTGGCCCAGTGTTATCTTAGGATGATATCAGAGAGTGAATCAGTATTTGATCTTTTCAGGATGAATAAATGTAACACAGTGTTTGTTCTTTTTTTTTTTTTTTTTTTTTGTCATTTGAGACAGAATCTCACTGTGTCACCCAGGTTGGAGTGCAGTGGCATGATCACAGCTCACTGCAGCCTCTACCTCCCAAGCTCAAACAATCCTCCCACCTCCACCTCCCAGGTAGCTGGGACTATAGGTGTACCATCACACCCAGCTAATTTTTATTTTTACTTCAGTAGAGACAGGGTCTTGTTATGTTGTGGAGACTACTCTTGAACTCCTGGCCTCAACTGATCTTCCCACCTTGGCCTCCCAAAGTGTTGTGATTATAGGTGTCAGCCACTGCACCCAGCTAATTTTTTGTATTTTTTGTAGAGGTGGGGTTTTGCCACGTTTCCCAGGCTGGTCTCGAACTCCTGAACTCAAGAAATCCACCTGCCTCAGCTTCCCAAAATGCTGGGATTATAGGCATGAGCCACCACACTCAGCTATCCCAGTGTTCTT
Source organism: Hylobates moloch (assembly GCF_009828535.3). Classification (NCBI taxonomy): domain Eukaryota; kingdom Metazoa; phylum Chordata; class Mammalia; order Primates; family Hylobatidae; genus Hylobates; species Hylobates moloch. Next base: position 31,428,162 of record NW_026652287.1, on the reverse strand, counting down.
TCTGTATCCATCAAAGACTTGAAGGGACCTTAAACTCTGCCCTTGAGACTTTCCTAGGATACACAGAGTCACCAGGCAGACAGAGATTCCTTGCGATTCTAACCATGTGACATTAAAACCTGTAGATCCAAAAGCTAATGCCTTGTATCTTTATAAGGAACTGAAAATAGACAGGATTTGTTATTCACCCTGCCTCCTCATAGTAAGAGTACAAACTAAAGCAAGAGTGGCGTGGTCATGATTGGGAAAGTGACATGGTTGATGTGGCACAGCATAATCTCACGAAGCAGTCCCTGCATCCCTGCCCAGCTTCTTATTTAAAGAATGATAGGCCATGCCAGTCTGAGGGCTGACCCATTTGCACGGCAACCCCTGCCCCCTGCCCCTCACCCTGGCTGTGATTCATGCATGGCCAAAAGCACATCAGCTAATTCTCTTGCAGCCTAAGTGTCTCCCCAGCATGCCATTTGAAGATGGCTTATGGGCAAAGAGCTCATCTCTGGAATGCTGAAAGAGCTAAATATTTGCCCAGTGGTCGCTGCACCAAAGGCGGCCCCAGCTTTTTCACTCTGATGGTTGCTTCAGGGTAGGATTTTACACCTCTATCTGCTGTATACTTAACCATCGAGACAGACTTGTCAGCCTCAGAAAAGCAGACCAATGTACACATTCCCTTTACCTAATCAGAATCAATTTTCCATTTCTGATTCCCAAGTCTAATCCTTTCATACTGCCTCTCTAAGTTCGATATGACTGGAGAAGGCTCAAAGAGCTTCAGATAAAATTTGAATTAATATTAAAGTAAGGGATTATCTCAGCTGAATTTGAGGAGGTCCATTTATTTTTCAGCAGCTGGTGCTGTGTTTTCATATGTATGTAAAAGTATTCTGTAGAAAATGTCAATCCTACAAATCTGGGGGCAGGGCATAAGGTAGATTTAACCAATTGGGAGATATTTTTCATGCCTTCTCAAAGTAACTCGCAGATGCCTGACAGCAGCAGCTGTTTGGGATCCTGCAACGGCATTGCTCTATGACTCAGAGGGATGTTTATGCCAGAGAATGTTGCCACTGCAATACTACCCCCCAGATGCCCCAGGAGAAAATAATTTGGAGCAATGAGTGGGAAAGGCAGGTCCCTGGGAAGATTTAGTCAAACTCAGATCCATATCTGAATGTAATTAATTAGCAGAATATGGAGAGGTGGAAAATACATGGGCTTTAGAGTCAGACAGACCCATCCATGATTCTTTGCTCTGAGCACTTTATGTTTAGTTAGTCCAGCATTTATCTACTCTCTCTCATTCAACTAATATTCATTAAAGATCTACTATGTGCCAGACACTGTGCTAGGTGCTTGAGATACAATGACAAGCAGGACCGGCTATATAATTTGTGGGACCAGTGCAAAAGAAAAATGCAGGACCTCTTGTTCAAATATCATTACCAATTTCAAGATGACGATGGCAGACCATGAAACCAAGCACGTGGCCCTTCTGGGTATAGGGTCCTGTGGGACTGCACTGTATGTCCATGAAGCTGGCCCTGATGATAAGCCTCAGGAAAGAAGAGACTTTGTCTTCATGGAGCTGAGTTTCTGTGGAGAAATTTATTAATCACACTAATTAATCTAAAATTATGGTCGGGTGTGGTGGCTCACACCTGTAATCCCAGCACTTTGGGAAGCTGAGGCGGGTGGATCACGAGGTCAGGAGATCGAGACCATCCTGGCTAACACAGTGAAACCCTATCTCTACTAAAAATACAAAAAATTAGGCATGGTGGCACGCACCTGTAGTCCCAGCTATTCAGGAGGCTGAGGCAGGAGAATCGCTTGAACCTGGGAGGCAGAGGTTGCAGTGAGCCGAGATTGTGCCACTGCGCTCCAGTCTGGGCAACAGAGTGAGACTCTGTCTCAAAAAAAAGAATGACTATAACAAAGGCTGTGAAGGAAAGGAGCCTGTGCTATGCATGCTTATGAGAGAGGTTTGATTACTCAAGGAGACCAGGAAAATCTTCCCCGTAAGAGCGATGCTTAAGACGAGATTTGGAGGCTGAATAGGAGTTAACCAGGCAGAAATGAGAGCTGATCTTTGAGGGTCTTCGTCATTCCAAAGCCCATGGACAGGGATGAGCCTGCAAAGGAGAAAGAGGAGAAAATGCATAGGAAGAAAACTAGTAGAGGGTCATCGAAGCCAAGGAAGGATAGTGCTTAGAGAAGCAGAGACGATCCACTCAGGTGACCCTGGCAAGTGAATCTCACATGCAGCACAGAGATACACTCCCAAAGGCTTAGTGGAATTCCTGGCACATAGGTCATTTTTGTTTTTATTTTCATTTATTTATTTTATTTTATTTTATATATTTTTTGAGACAGGGTCTCACTCTGTCACCCAGGCTGGAGTGCAGTGGCACAATCTTGGCTCACTGCAACCTCTGCCTCCTGGGCTCAAGTGATCCTCCCACCTCAGCCTCCCAAGTAGCTGGGACTACAGGCACGCACTATCGCACCCAGCTAATTTTTGTATTTTAAGTAGAGATGGGGTTTCACCATGTTGCCCAGGCTGGTCTTGAACTCCTGATCTCAAGCAATCTGTCCCCCTTGGCCTCCAAAAGTGCTGGGATTACAGGCGTGAGCCACCATGCCTGGCCCACATAGGTCATTTTTATTCCTTTGTAGTAATTGTCCTTACCTGAAAGCAAGCTCATCTTTTCCCAATCAGATGATCCAATTCTCAACCTTGGTGCATATTTCAGAGAGGGAAGTTGAGGCACAGAGGAGCCAAGTCGAAGGTGAAAAAGCTAGGGCTGCCTTTGATGCAGCACACACTGGGCATTCCAGAGGTGAGCTTCCTAGGAGGTGGATAATGATCTTCAACAGGCATGTGAAGCCACCCAACTTGTGGTCCATCACCACACTCTCTCTCATTCACTGCACATCCACCTCTCTCTTCTTTCAGTCCCAGGATGTTGCAGTCTTTTCCACCCTGTGGCCTTGGCAGTGCTGTTTCCTCTTCCTGGAGCATTCTTCTTCATGCCAACCCCACATGCTTGACCTTTCTGGATGTTTCCTCATTCTTCAGATTTACTTTAATACTTCCTTGCCCCGTCCAGCTCAAACCAAAGTAGATGCTCTGTTTTTCTCTTCAAGTTATCACAAATATAATATGTAAATAAATAACAAATATAAAATGTCATTATTCTTGGCCAGGCGTGGTGGCTCACACCTGTAATCCCAGCACTTTGGAAGGCCGAGGCGGGCAGATCACTTGACGCCAGGAGTTTGAGACCAGCCTGGCCAACATGGTGAAATCCCATCTCTACTAAAAATACAAAAATTAGCCAGGCATGGTGGCACACGCCTGCAGTCCCAGCTACTTGGGAGGCTGAGGCATAAGAATCTTTTGAACCTGGGAGGTGGAGGTTGCAGTGAGTCAAGATCATGCCACTGCACTCCAAGCTAGGCAATAGAACAAGACTCTGTCAAAAAAAAAAGTTATTATTTTATAGGTCCTGCTTTTTTCTTGATACCATTTATCCTCCTTTTGCATCTACTTGCTAATGAAGGTGCTTCGTTTCACTGTGGACTCCCAACAGGCAGGTACTGTGTCTGTATTCCCACTGCACACCAATCATCTGGCACATTGAAATTACAAAATGAGTGAACACAGAGACACGTTCACCACAAAGTCAAGGAAGCCCCAACAATGTTCCAGTCTAAGCTTGACTCAGAGAGGAAAATGGTCGTGAACATTAGTTAAGCCTCCATTCATGGTAACTTCTACAGAAGTCAATTCCACAGATCTCATAGCTCACTGCAGCCTCAAACTCCTGGGCTCAAGGAATCCTCCTGCCTCAGCTCCCAAGTAGCTGAGACTGCAGATGCGTACCACCATGCCTGGCCAAGTTTTTAAATTTTTTTATAGAGATGGGGTCTTGCCATGTTGCCCAGGCTGGTCTTGAATTCCTGGCCTTAAGCAATCCTCCCATCTCAGCCTCTCAAAGTACTGGGATTACAGATTGAGCCACCACACCCAGCCCATGTCAGATTTCTAACAAAGAATAGGAAAAGGAGCAGATTCCAAGTTTTCCACCCCTCTGAGTTCATGCTGATACTGTTTGAATATTAGGCCTCTTTATGAATAATATTGGGCCTCTGCAGAAGCTGTTTTCTGCAACCTGCACTTGTTAATGCTCTTCAACAAATTTGGAAGGACAGAAATTGGAAATCATGTGGCTAAGATCACATGGGCAAGGACCTTGGTCATCTTCTTCACTGGTGTAGATTCAGCAGTTCACAAAGTGCCTGGCTAAAAGTAGAGGTTCAGTAATATTCCTGAGGAAGCATGAACAAGGAGATGGGGAAATAAGACAGAGAAGGGAAGGAAGCCAATACAGGGTATGTTTCTGAGCAACTGAGACAATCTTACTGGGGGCTCTGGGAGGCCATATCACCCATATCTCAAAACTATCCCTCTCCCCCAGCAGGCAGGAAGCTAGGGCATTTATACTTCATCTCTCATCCACTTGGCCTGTCTCTCAAGGGTCAAGAAATGACTCTTGGGTGGAGAGTCAGTAAGATCCTGGAGGCACATACTGGCATGGTCGGTGCCAGGGGACATGGGTGGGGCACCAACAGGGTCTGCTATAGAGGAAGAGAAAAGCAGAGCAAAGGGCAAGAACAAAGGAGAAGCTAGAGATGAGCTGAGTGAGTGTGTGTGTATGTGTGTGTGTGTGTTTGTGTGAATGTGTGTGTTCATGTGTGTGGAGTAGTGAGATCCATTAACAAAACATTTTAAACAACAAATAGAAAAACTCCACAATTAACTCTAAACAACTCTTATCTCCATCTGAAACAAACGCTTTTAGATTTATAAATTTATAAAAATTGTTGTTTCTCTTGCATGGATTTTCAAACAGAGCAACACATTATAAAGTGTTTATGAATAAAAATAGCTTCATAATAGAGAATGTTCTCCAAAGGGCTAACAAACATATTCAACCTCCTTGGTTGAATTATTCATAAAGAGGCCGCCTTGGTGATCAGGGAAGTCCATATCAAAACAATGAGATATTGACTCTTGAGTGGGCGTGGTGGCTCACACCTCTAATCCCAGCATTTTGGGAGGCCAAGGTGGGCGGATCATTTTAGACCAGGAGTTTGAGACCAGCCTGGCCAAAATGGTGAAACCTGCATCTCTACCAAAAATTAAAAAATTAGCCGGGCATAGTGACATGCGCCTGTAATCCCAGCTACTCAGGAGGCTGAGGCACGAGAATTACTTGAACCCAGGAGATGGAGGTTGCAGTGAGCCGAGATTGTGCCACTGCACTCCAGCCTGGGTGACAGAGCGAGACTCCATCTCAATAATAATAATAATAAAGATACCATTTTGGGGGGAAAATATTGGGGGGAATATTTAAAATATTGATAGCATTCAGTGCTGACAAAGATATTGGGCAATAGACATTGTGATATGTTGCTGTTAAGACTTTGAGTTACTACAGGTTTTGAGGAAGGAACTATAGCAGTATGCACCAAATAAAAAATATGATACCCCTTTACCCAGGAATTGTTCTTCCTGGAGTCTCTCCTAAATAAACAAAAGTATCAGAATATAAAGCTATTCATATAAGGATGTTTACTGAAGCATTATTTGGGCAAAAATTTTGGAAGCAACTTGAATGACCAATAAGATGGAAAAAGTGAGAAATTTTTATATATTCACACTAAGAAAAATAGTGAATTAGTGCTGTATGTATTCACTTAGTAATATTCATGATATAGTGAGGGAAATCAAAAATTTGTACTATAATTGCATAGTTCAATCCATTCAACATTTTTTTTTCCCCTCAGAGATGGGGTCTTGCTCTGTTGCCTGGGCTGGAGTGTTGTGGAATGATTATAGCTCACTGCAGCCTTAAACTTCTGGGCTCAAGTCATCCTCCTGCCTCAGTCTCCCAAGTAGCTGAAATTATAGGTACAAGCCATGGCGCCTAGCACATTCAAATATTTAAAAAGGAAAAAGTAAAAGGCCTACATATGCACAAATGTATTTGTCCAAAATAGAAAAAGGTGTGGAAAGATACACATCAACTGTTACTATTAGGTACTTTGAGGTTGGAGGTGTAAACTGTTGAGAAAAAGACTCCTCCGTGTTAGCGGTCCGTTGAGAAACCAGTATGTGGACAGATATATGGGGACCTTGAAAGTCAGTGGAATCATTATGGGAAGGATTAAATGAATTACACTCGCTTTGGGATATAGCCAAAGAAATAGCTACATCTCTTCTCTTTATGACTTATTTCCTTAAAAAAAAAAAATTGGTATGACCATTTGGGACATAGGCATGGGCAAGGACTTCACGACTAAAACACCAAAAGCAATGGCAACAAAAGCCCAAATTGACAAATGGGATCTAATTAAACTAAAGAGCTTCTGCACAGCAAAAGAAACTACCATCAGAGTGAACAGGCAACCTACAGAATGGGAGAAAATTTTTACAATCTACCCTTCTGACAAAGGGCTAATATCCAGAATCTACAAAGAACTTAAACAAATTTACAAGAAAAAAACAAACAACCCCATCAAAAAGTGGGCAAAGGATATGAACAGACACTTCTCAAAAGAAGACATTTATGCAGCCAAAAGACACATGAAAAAATGCTCATCATCACTGGCCGTCAGAGAAATGCAAATCAAACCACAATGAGATACCATCTCACACCAGTTAGAATGGCGATCATTAAAAAGTCAGGAAACAACAGGTGCTGGAGAGGGTGTGGAGAAATAGGAACACTTTTACACTGTTGGTGGGACTGTAAACTAGTTCAGCCATTGTGGAAGACAGTGTGGCGATTCCTCAAGGATCTAGAACTAGAAATACCCAGCAATCCCATTACTGGGAAAGACCCAGCGAGACAATTACTGGGTATATACCCAAAGGATATCCCATTACTGGGTATATACCCAAAGGATTATAAATCATGCTGCTATAAAGACACATGCACATGTATGTTTATTGCAGCACTATTCACAATAGCAAAGATTTGGAACCAACCCAAATGTCCATCAGTGATAGACTGGATTAAGAAAATGTGGCACATATACACCATGGAATACTATGCAGCCATAAAAATGGATGAGTTCATGTCCTTTTTAGGGACATAGATGAAACTGGAAACCATCATTCTGAGCAAACTATCGCAAGGACAGAAAACCAAACACCACATGTTCTTACTCATAGGTGGGAATTGAACAATGAGAACACTTGGACTCAGGGTGGGGAACATCACAAACCAGGGCCTGTCGTGGGGTTGGGGGAGTGGGGAGGGACAGCATTAGGAGTTACACCTAATGTAAATGATGAGGGGGGTGCAGCACACCAACATGGCACATGTATACATATGTAACAAATCTGCACGTTGTGCACATGTACCCTAGAACTTAAAGTATAATAAAAAATAAAAAAAAAATAGTATGAATGTTTCTATGGCAGTGCTATAGGAAACCCACATGGCTGAAAAGTAGGCAGTAGGTAAGCAAACCACAAGGTACTAAGTCGTAGAGCAATAGAATAGTAGAGGCCAGAAGTATGGTATCTGTTGGGTATGTGTTGGAGTTCTGGCTCTACTAGTTGCTGGCTGTGTGACCATAGGTACATTGCTTATCTTTGAGCTTTGATGTCTTCATCTAGAAATGGCAATAGCAATAGTGTCTAGCTCAGAGATTTGCTCTGAGGATTAAATGAGATATGCATATCATTATGATTACTACCACTTTATAACTTATGAAATGAATGAGTGAATGAATATGTGAATGGAGAACTCTGCAAGTTACTGTTACATGAAAAGGCAGATTAGGACATGTTGCTCGATCTTAATTTTATAAAAATTACTTACACAATGATTAAAATCAAAAGGTCTTAAAATTTTGTAAATGCCAGTGGTTGGTATTTTAACATTGAATTATTTGTCTCTTTACTTTTATTGATGCTGTATTTTATTTATATGTTCTTTTAATTTAATTTTATTTTAAGTTCCAGGATACGTGTGCAGGACGTGCAGGTTTGTTACATAGGTAAACGTGTGCCATGGTGGTTTGCTGCATCTATCAACCCGTTACCTAGGTATTAAGCCCTGCATGCACTAGCGATTTATTCTGATGCTCTCCCCACCTCCACTCCACTGTCCCTACAGGCCCTGGTGTGTGTTATTTGCCTCCCTGTGTCCATGTGTTCTCATTGTTCAGCTCCCACTTACGAGTGAGAACATGTGGTGTTTGGTTTTCTGTTCCTGTGTTAGTTTGCTGAGGACGATGGCTTCCAGCTTCATCCATGTCCCTGCAAATGACATGATCTCATTCCTTTTCATGGCTCCATAGTATTCCATGGTGTATATGTACCATATATTCTTCCTTTTCTTTTCTTTTCTTTTCCTTTCTTTTCTCCTTCCTTCCTTCCTTCTTTCCTTCCTTCCTTCCTTTCTTTCTTTTTCTTTCTTTCTTTCCTTCTTGAGACAGAGTTTCAATCTTGTTGCCCAGGCTGCTGTGCAATGGCACGATCTCAGCTCACTGCAACCTCTGCCTCCCAGGTTCAAGTGATTCTCCTACCTCAGCCTCCCAAGTAGCTGGGATTACAGGCACCTGCCACCATACCCAGCTAATTTTTTTTTTTTTTTGTATTTTTAGTAGAGACGGGGTTTCACCATGTTGGCCAGGCTGGTCTCGAACTCCTGACCTCAGGTGATCCACCTGCCTCTGCCTCCCAAAATGTTAGGATTATAGGCGTGAGCCACCATGCCCGGCCCATTTTCTTCATCCAGTCTATCATTGATGTGCATTTGGGTTGATTCCATGTCTTTGCTATTGTGAATAGTGTTGCAATAAACATACGTGTGCATGTATCTTTATAATAGAATGATTTATATTTCTTTGGGTACATACTCAGTAATGGGATTACTGGGTTAAATGGTATTTCTGGTTCCAGATCCTTGAGGAATCACCACACTGTCTTCCACAGTGGTTGAACTAATTTACATTCCCACCAACAGCGTAACAGCATTCCTATTTCCTCAAAGCCTCACCAGTATTGTTGTTTCTTGACTTTTTAATAATTGCCATTTTGACTGGAGTGAGATGGTATCTCACTGTAATTTTGATTTGCATTTCTCTAATGATTAGTGATGTTGAGCTTTTTTTCATGTATTTGTTGGTCGCATAAGTGTCTTATTTTGAGAAGTGTCTGTCCATGTCCTTTGCCCACTTTTTGATGGGTTGTTTGTTTTTTTCTTGTAAATTTGTTAAAGTTCTTTGTTAATTCTGAATATTAGACCTTTGTCAGATGGGTAGATTGCAAAATTTTTCTCCCATTCTGTAGGTTGCCTGTTCACCCTGGTGATAGTTTCTTTTGCTGTGCAGAAGCTCTTTTTTTTATTTTAAAATTTTTATTTAAACAAGCCAGGGTCTCACTATGTTGACCAGGCTGGTCTCGAACTTCTGGCCTCAAAAAATCCTCCCACCTCTGCCTCCCAGAGGGCTGGGATTACAGGTGTGAGCCAGTGCACCCACCTGATACTTTACTTTAAAGGTGGTTAATTATTTAATTACATAATAGCCGAAGTAACTCTATCATATTGAAAGCAAATCCAAGAAACAAAAATGTTTAGCCTACTCTTTGACAATAAAAAGTAATGATTTGTAGTAGGCTTTATACATGTGTTTCTTATGTCTCCCCCACATTCCCTACACACACACACACACACACACACACACACACACCCTCCTCCCAGAATAGCAACACATTCCCCAGGCTGCTCATCGAGCTTGTGGCTGGCAGTTGCAGTCTTACCAAAATACGGTCTTCTAGGATGTCTTACCAGAAAGACCATGGCCAGGGCTGGCTGAGGCAGTTGGAGCAGATTCACTCAAGTCAGAGATCCAAGAGCAGGGAACACACAGACACTGTGTACCTATGCAGGAAAACTATATCAGCCTGGTGACAAACAAACGAAAACCCTAGAAGCCCCTGGTCCTTAGTAGAGCAGATGAGTCCCCTCAGAACTGGCTCAGCTTCCTTGTTAGTCACCCAGGCCCCTACCCTTTGCTCTGGCCAAACCAGCCCTCTCACCAGTCCCTGCACACACCATGACATACACACCTGCTTGCCTTTGCCCTGGCTGCTTTCTCTCCTCCACATCCCTCCAGCCTCACCTGAAAAACTTGCTTGATCATTCTCTTCTCTCCTGCCCACAGAATCACTGTCCACTCTGCATGGGTACATTCTTCCTCCAGAGCACCTACCACCCTGTACTGGAACTATTGGGTTTTCTATGATGACCCTAACTAGACTATCACCCCTACTCATTTTTGTTTTTCTTTCACCCAGCACAATCACGGATAAATAGCAGGTATCCAAAACCTATTGTTTGGCAAGAACTGCAAAATACGTGGAGAATGAAAACACAGGGGAAAAAAGTCACTTAGTGACATCCAAGGATAATTGAATCCAGTATCTCAGTAATGCACAACCAATTATAACACAGAATTAAGTACAAACCTAGGTCATGCTCAGATGTCACCCAGAGGGTTCTAGTTACAAGAAACATAAAAATAACTATGATAATAATTTCACCTAATTTAATCTCTGCTTTCCATGAGCTCAAACATAGTAATATACACTACTTTGATATTTTCTTTTTTTCTTCCCTTTTTATGCTTTCCTTTTTCTCCAAATTCATAAATGAATTGACTGCATATTTAACTATACATTTTTATTAAGCCCCCATTGTTTGATTAGCCCTGTTAATTACAGAAATTACATTGTAATTATAATAACTCTGCTGGTAAGTGATGGAGCCAAGATTCTAAATCTGAGCATTATAGAAATTGCATTGTAATTTGTAATTTATTTATTTATTTATTTTTCTGAGATGGAGTCTCGCTCTGCCCCCCAGGCTGGAGTGCAGTGGCGCAATCTCGGCTCACTGCAACCTCCACCTCCTGGGTTCAAGCAATTCTCCTCCTCAGCCTCCTGAGTAGCTGGGATTACAGGCACCTGCCACCACGCCCAGCTAATTTTTGGCCAGGCTGGTCTTGAACTCCTGATCTCAGATGATCTGCCCGCCTCGGCCTCCCAAAGTGCTGAGATTACAGGCATGAGCCATCATGCCCAGCCAACATTGCAATTTCTGTAATGCTCAGATTTAGAATCTTGGCTCCATCACTTAATAGCTGAACCGACTTTCAGGAAAATGCTTGACCTCTCTGGCCTACAGTTTCCTCATCTATTAAATGAACATGCATTTAATAATACCTTCATCAGGAGTTTATTGTGAGGATTAAATAAAGCTGTTGATCATTGCCATCAGCATGAAAACATTCTCTAGAATCTTCCATGTAAAAGCAAAACAAAGCCTGTCTTGAGCATTGTCTTTGAGCTGCCTCTCCCTCACACATGACGGTGTCTTGAGTCATTGGAAGCTGATGCTTCCACTTCCTCACCTCCATCTCTCCTCAAGTCACTTCAATTTGGTTTCCTTTCCTCCTATCCACTGGGACTCACCAAAGTCACTGGTGACTTCCATCATGCCAAATTCAGCAGTCATTTCTCTAGTGTTATTTTCACCCCTCAACACCATTTGGCACCTTTGGCCTTCTTTCTTTTAAAACCTTTCTTCTTTTCAGCTTCCCTGCTATCATACCCTACTTGTTTTCTTTTTAGCTCACAAGCCTCTACTCCTCAGTCCCCTTTAATACCTCTGGTCTGCCTGTAAATTTGGAGTCTCAGAGTTTGTTCCTGGGCCCAACGTCTTCTGTAGCAGCAGAATTTTAGGACATCTCATCTGGACCTGTGGTTCAATTGATATGCCAATGACTCTCAAATCAATACCTCCAGCCCTGAACTCTTCCCTGAAGGAACTCTAGATTCAAACAGCCAACTGCCTACTTAATCTCTCCACATGGATGTCTGTACCAGGCATCCCAAACAGCATGGTCAAAACAGAACTTTTTACTTTTTTTCCCCAAATCTGCTTCCTCTTCTCTCTCCCCCATCTCAATAAATGGCAATATCACACATCCAGAGACTCATGCTAAGAATTTATGAGGTCCTTGATTTCTTCTTTTCCCCTACCTCCCTACATAAATTCATCAGCAAACCCTGTAAACTCTAATCTCCAAAGCATATCCCAAATATTACACATCTCTCCATCCCCTTGCCACCAGTATCATCCAAGCCAGCTAGACAGATGTAAAACCCTGTTAGCTGGTCTCCCTGATTCTGCTGCCACCTGCCCCCATAAATCTAATCTCATCACAGCAACAGCAACCAGAAAGTCTTTTTTTTTTTTTTTTTTTGAGACGAAGTTTTGCTCTTGATGCCCAGGTTGGAGTGCAATGGTGCAATCTCGGCTCACTGCAACCTTCACCTCCCGGGTTCAAGTGATTCTCCCACCTCAGCCTCTTTGTTAGTTAGGGTTACAGGCATGTTATCTGGGATGTTTGTTACAGGCATGTTTGTTAGCTGGGATTACAGGCATGCACCACCACATCCGGCTAATTTTTGTATTTTTAGTAGAGATGGGGTTTCTCCATGTTGGTGAGGCTGGTCTTGAACTCCCGGCCTCAGGTGATCTGCCCACCTCGGCCTCCCAAAGTGCTGGTATTACAGGCATGAGCCACCGCGCCCAACCCAAGTCTTGTTTATTTACTTAGTTTTTTTAAAGTCTTGCTCTTGCCTAGGCTGGAGTGCAGTGGCATAATCTTGGCTCACTGCAGCCTCAACCTCCCAGGCTCAAGCAATCCTCCCACCTCAGCCTCCCCAGTAGCTGGGGCCACAGGTGTGTGCCACCACGGCTGGCTAATTTTTGTATTTTTTTTTTTGTGGAGACGGGGTTTCACCATGTTGCCCAGGCTGGTCTCAAACTCTTGAGCTCAAGCAATGTTCCTACCTTGGCCTCCCAAAGTGCTGGAATTACAGACCTGAACGACTGCACCTGGCCCAGAAACTCCTAAAAAATAAAATAGATCATTCCATTTGTCTCAGTTTGTGCTGTTATGACAAATTTCCATAAACTGGTGGCTTACAAACTACATAAATTTATTTCTCACAGTTCTGAAGGCTGAGAAGTTCAAGATCAAGGTGCTTGGCCAATCCAGTATTTGGTGAAGATCCACTTCCTGGTTTCACAGATGGCCATCTTCTTGAATCTTCACATGCTGGAGTGCAGAAGGACAGCAAGCTCTCCTGTCTCTTGTCATAAGGGCACTAATCCCGTTCATGAGGCTCTACCCTCATGACCTAATCACCCCTGAAAGACCCACCTCCTAACACCATCACATTGGAGGTTAGGATTTCAACATATGAATTTTGGGGAGACATACACATTCGGTTCATAACACTATTCCTTCCGTTGGAAGGTTTTAAGTCATTGAGTTTCCCCTACACTTAGAATAGACTCTGAAATCTTTCCTGAACTTCAGAGTGCTGCAGGATCTAACCTCTGCCCATCGCTCCAACCTCATTTTGTAACTCCCTGCCTTCCCCTAAACTCCACTCACACCGACTTCCTCCAATAACTCAAACTTGTTCCCATTTAGGGACTTCGCGTTGTCTGTTCCCTCTGCCTCTTTCAGAAACAGTCTTCTCCTTGATCTTTGCCTAGGGATGTGAAGTGTGGACAAAGAAGTAACAATAATAAATCTAGAAAGGGGAAGTTCCGTACATACCCATCTCTGCACAGAGTTGCATTTAAAGAAGCTAAAGTTGGCCGGGTGCAGTGGCTCACGCCTGTAATTCCAGCACTTTGGGAGGCTGAGGCAGACAGATCATTTGAGGCCAGGAGTTTGAGACTAGCCAGGCCAACATGGTGAAACCGCATCTCTACTGAAAATACAAAAAGTAGCCGAGTGTGACTGTGCACACTTGCAGTCCCAGCTGCTTGGTAGGCGGGGGCAAGAATCGCTTGAACCTGGGAGGCAGAGGCTGCAGGGAGCTGAGATTGCACCACTACACACCAGCCTGGGTGACAGAGTGAGACTCTGTCTCAAAAACAAAACAAAACAAAAAAACAAGAAGCAAAAGTCAACAGAAAACAAATTATAAAAGGCTTCCACTTTTGCTTGCATCTCTCAAAGAAATTAAAAAAAAAACAACCAAATGCATATTTCATTGCAGCGCTTATTAAAATCCTCTCTCCTGTCTGATCTACCTCCTTTGCACTCTGCAGTTGCAAACCTTTCTCCAGCATCTCCAAACCTCTAACATCCATTCCCAGAATGTTTTCCTCTCACTCTAACTCCTACTACCTCCACCCCCAACTTTTTCTTTAGGCTCACCTAGCTGTCCTTCCATAAGCAAGAATCCTTCCTCTTTAGGGGTTTGGGTGCAGGGAGAATGCCCTTTGACAGGCCAGAGAGGAAAGGAAAGCTTTCTTTCCTTTTATGTGGCTTTTTCTTGAGTCCTATAACAAGGATGTTTGGCAACCTATAGGAAAGAATGCGTCATAGTCAAATTAAGGGGAGACAACCAAATTAGGAATGGAAAGGCACATGAAAGGAATAGAAGCAGGTGGGTTTGCCAGGGTGGAGGGGAGGAAGGGATGAATCAACAACCTGACTGTAACTTAAAATACCACCTCTACTCTATTGATACGTCTGTCTGTTGGCTGTTACAAATGTGGTAGAATTTTCACAGTGCAAAATTAATTCTATCCGTGAATATAAGGTGATTTGACATCTTTGGAGCAGATGTTACTGCTTAAATTTTTAAGGGTCACATGTGAAAGTGAGTTACTGAATAATCAAATTGAGAACAAACACATTACCAGATTTTGCTCGAAATGCATGAACAAGCTTATTGTTGTGAGGGGCAGAGAAGATGAAAGACCAGGGTGTTAGCGAACTTATTTTCTCTGAGGTTTAGAATATGGGTTTGCAGCCTGACAATCTAGAGTCAAATCTCACCTCCACCTTACTTCCAAGCTCTGTGACCTTGGGCAAACTACTTAAACATTTATTCCTGAATTTCCTCATCTGTAAAATGAGGACATTAATACCTACCACATAGGACTGCTGTACTTGATAAATTATTGTGCCAGTGATATTATCACATTTGCCTTGAGATGGAGAGTTAAGAACGGTTTCCTTCTATTAAACCTTTTGATGATATAGGGCTTGAGCATTGTAACTAAATCTAAATGGAGTGAGAAAGAAAAAAGCAAAGGGGCTGGGAGAAATTTTCATTTGACTGAGTTGTGACTAGCTGGGATAATAGAATCATAATATATGATGAGCAAAGACAGCGCTGCAGATTTTTGGCCAGGTATTCACTGAAACCATTAGCACTTCATATGTCAGAAGTTAAAACCTAACCCCATGAGTGAGGCAGTTTGAGCCTATATTTATAACTGCTCTGGAAGTCCGGTGCTGAGATGAAAGATCCTTATTCATTTGGGATCTTAATCAAGTTCACGCACATGGAAGGAAAGGGAGGAAGACTCCAGTTAACTGGTGCTAATCTAAGACAGGACTTGGGATCGATGTCTTAACTTGCCGCAGAGATATTTTCCAGAGTGGCTACCAAGTAATGTTGAACTTGGAGGGATGTAAATATTGTCCAACAAAGTATTGTGTGGCTTGTTTATTATTTTTCAAGGAGTGATTTTCTCTTTATTATTATTTTAAATTTATTGTACTTTCTCTGTCATAGGAAAGGCTTGAAGGCTTGAATATTCCTGAATTGCTTAACTGCAAGGAAAGCTGGCTTTGGGCATGTGTTCTTGGTAATGCTAGCTTTCCTTTTGCTCTGAGGGCAAAGTTGGCTAAAACCAAGTGTAACTGGAGTTATGAAGATTTTCTTACTGTACCTGTCACCAGCTGACTCAGACGCCCCCTCTGAGCATGTCACCAGTCCTGTCTAATGTTTCCTTAGGCAGACCATTATAAATGCCACAGAAAAGCAGGGCTAAACATGAGTTTTGGAACAAAAGGCTTTTTAAGAGGAAAGCAAAGCAAGAGAATGGAGAGACCCCCATTCACTTGCCTTTTGGTTGGGGTTTTGCAGTTGCATCAGACTCTGGGCACTTAAAACACTTCACTGTCATCTGCAATAGGATAAGGCAAGGAGAGGTTCTTTGTTCAGAGTTCAAGTGCTCTCTCGTGACCATCCCAAAATAACTCTGAAGTGTAATACAGTAGGGCCTCACGTAACTAAACCCAGAAGTCTCGGACCTGTCATCATTGTCAACCGAATTGTTCTCTCCTCCCCTCTTAGGCAAGCAAGGCACTTGGACAGATTTTTCTGTCAACACTCAAAGTTGCATAAACTCCTTATTTTTACTTTTCCAAATCCAGTAGGAGTCTCTCTGCCAGTTATAGGGAAATATATAGAAGGTGGACATATCAGGTGCTTCTCTTCCAAATAAGCTTTCCTTGTGGCTTATGCTGTTCTTCACTTGGATTTGAACCCGATCAGCTGCTTTCCTTTCATCAAAGGATCTTATTTTTGTAATTTGTCAGACTTTGCAAGAATTGTGATATTCTCAACCAGCCCTTTATTCATAAGGCATGTGTGCCACTGTTCAGCATGTATTTATTCCATTAGCCAAGTTATTGTGTTGAGTTGAGCATTAAAGAAATCTGATCATTTCCTTGGTCTCTATTTTGGAAGATGCTGGAGCTTTATCCTTGGTGACAGCATGTAAACAATATTTAAACAAGGCTAACAAAGAGAAAGTGTTGAGATAGGAAGGTAAAACTGCAGATGTTTTGTTTCAAGTGACATCAAGATGCAACAGAGGAGATGAAAGAGAGGACATTTTAAAACGGGTCAGTTTCTAGAGTTAAAACAACACAGAAAACAGCACATGAAATACATGTGTATAGAATGGTGTGAAATTGACAGAAAGGAAGGAAATACACCAATGACATTGAATGCATGGGTAATGGAATTTCAGATGATTTATTTTTTCTTTTCTATATTGCATGGGATTTTAAAATTTCTATAGCTTTTCTATATCTTGTCTACATCTGTGTGATTTTACATAATCTTTGCCATCTTTTGCAAGTGCTTTTTGTAGAATAAATTCCTAGAAGAGGAAGTGTTTGTACAAACTAAAGTTTTTAAAAGAGTATAGGCCATTTTTACTTTAGAAATACAGCAAATTTAAATAATAAAATATTATATAGATAAAACTTCTAAAACTTTTCATTTTCTTTTTAAAATTACTTTTGTTGGTTTCTTTTTATCCTGGTTACAAGTGGTACACGGTATAAAAAATAAAAACTGTTACTACTTTAATAAGTAATCCTCCATATTATTATTAACTATAGTAATAACTTTATGGATTCTATTATAATCCTGGACTCTATCATAATACTGTTATATTACAGGATGTTATTATAATGCTGTTTTGCAATTTGCTTGTTTCCCTTGATGTATCTCAGATATACTACTCCATGTCAATACGTATAATTCTTATGATTTTGATGGTTATAAGCTCCTTTGTTTGGGAGAGGGAAGTTCTTTTTCTTTTTTTTAATTCAATTTAATTTTTTATTTTATTTATTTATTTATTTTGAGAAAGGGGCTCACGTTGTTGCCCAGGCTGGAGTGCAGTGGTGCTATTGCAGCTCACTGCAGCCTCAAGCTCCCAGGCTCAAATGATCATCCTACCTCAACCTCCCAAGTAACTGGGGCGACAGGCACATGCCACCTCACCTGGCTAATTTTGTTGTTGTTGTTGTTGTTGTTGTTGAAATGGGGTATCACCACGTTGCCCAGGCTGGTCTTGAATTCCTGAGCTCAAGCAGCCCTCCTGCTTTGGCCTCTCAAAGTGCTGGGATTACAGGCGTGAGCCACCACGCCCAGTGCATATGTTCCTTTGTATGTGCCATTTTAATGTACAGCAAATATGTATAATATATTTAATCAAACTCTCATTACTGGACGCTGGGCTTTTTTTGGCAATTGCAAACAGTGCCACAGTGAACATCCTTTTACATAACTTTACCGCTTTGTGCACAGAGATTTGTAAATTTTTAGAAACGGAAAAGTAAGTTTCCAAATCAGGCTGGCGACTGGGTTAAGCAGCCTTTCCAACTTATCATGACCACAGGATGATCATTTGCATATCCTATAAATATCTGTATATCTTGCAGACTGCATTGTCTGAAGAGACTGAATTTTGTTGGAAAAATGCAAAGTATGTTTTATTTTCAGTTTCCTCACCAGTAGATGGCACCTAGTCTTCCTTTACGATGGACGAAAATCCCCCCTAACTTCACTGCGTTCCCTACATGTCAGTGAGCCTGCCCTAACACGGCAATGACTACATCACATACAAATGCTCCTCTCTCATTCCCCTTATCCCATGTTTCTATTGTTCTAGTTCCAGGATGCTGATACTTTAAGCCCGAGGCTCTAACTTGAGCAGGAAGAGTTTATTTTGGGATGAAGAATCTTCCCCCATAGGAGGGCCTCTCAACCAGTGTCTCTCTTTCTCTGTCTTTAGAAACCGGGAAATTCTAGAGGAGAAAATTGGTTTTCTGCATCTGCAGAATGACTTCTTTCTCTTAAAAATATCAGACTCATATTTTGGCTGAATTTACTCCGTTTATAGAGGGGACTGCAGAGTTGCAAGGACTTTAAGGTTTTGTGTTGGGAGTGGTTTTAGTCAATTATATTAAGAAAATTACCCTTGAATATGTGAAGTTGATGGGATGAATATATACATAGTGTCCATTTCATTAAAACTATAAATATGCACATTTAAAATGGCCACGGAGGAAGGAAGGAACTGCAAACTCTAAGTGGGAAAAATGCACTGGGATAACACCTCAGTTTGTTTTGTGTTGTTCTCTATGTGCAGGTGTTAGTTTTCTTTAAAAAAGAAAGGCTGAGTGTGAGAGTTTAATATTCTTTATTTTTTATTTTACTTGTCGATTAATTTTTGAGACAGGGTCTAGCTCTGTCACCCAGGCTGGATTGCAGTGGTTCAATCATAGCTCACTGCAGCCTCGACCTCCTGGGCTCAAGCAATCCCCCTGCCTCAGCTTCCCAAGAAGCTGGGACTATAGGCACATGCCACTACAGCCAGCTAATTTTTTTTTTTTTTTTTTTTTTTTTTAATGTAGAGACATTACATGCTATGTTGCCCAGGCTGGTCTTGAATTCCCAGGCTCAAATGATCCTCCCACCTCAGCCTCCCAAAGGGCTGGGATTACAGGCATGAGCCATCACACCCAGCCTGCCCTTTCTATAAATATGGGTATGTCCTGACAGAGTTCTTGTCTCAAAGAACAATTCAAGCACGTGAGGCTTTCTCGGAGTAGATAAGAAAGATGAGCTTTTGGGTTTGGTAGGAAAGGAAAAAAATAAATTTATTATACATTTGGCCAACTATGCCACGTGCGAAAATTCTTTGGGCCCTCTGGGGAAGATTTTATACTACCACATGTGGGATTTGCTTATCATCATCATAGCCTGCAAAAGTATAGTTCTTTTAAAAAATCTAGATCTGGCCGATCGCAGTGGCTCACGCCTGTAATCCCAGCACTTTGGGAGGTCAAAGAGGGCTGATGACTTGAGGTTAGGAGTTCGAGACCAGCTTGGCCAATGTGGTGAAACCCTGTCTCTACAAAAATTATCCGGGCATGGTGGTGTGCTCCTGTAATCCCAGCCACTAGGGAGGCTGAGACAGGAGAATCTCTTGAACCCGGGAGGCGGAGGTTGCAGTGAGCTGAGATTGCCCCACTCCAGCCTGGGCAACAGAGAGAGACTCCATCTCAAAAAAAAATTAAAAAATCCAGATCTTCTTCCCCTCCTCTTCTTTCGCTTTCAACCCCAGATAGAGCATTTAAGGTTAGAGTCCATTATAGCAGAATATTTCATAAACAATTAGGTGATATGGACCAATAAAACACAAAATATCTTTGTTTTTGCTCTCATTTAGGTTGACCCCTGTGCTCCGAGAACATCATGATATTGTTATTGGGGAAAAAATAAGTGGTGAATTTTCCATTTGAGAAATTAAATAATGTAGAATTATTTGCTCCCTTATTTATGCAAACACATTTTCTTTCTTTCTTTCTTTCTTTCTTTCTTTCTTTCTTTCTTTCTTTCTTTCTTTCTCTCTTTCTTTCTTTCTTTCTTTCTTTTCTTTTTTACTTTATTGTTTTACAGGTGTTTTTCACATTTTCTTTTTTAGCTACAACTTTGGGTTTTAAAAAAATCTGCTTGTTCAGTCTCTGTCTGATATAACACTAAAATTTCACCTTACTCTACCTTGAGATTTTAAACAAAAGATACATGATAACTTTGGTAGGAAATGGGAAATAAAACTGATTTTTAGTATGACTTATAAACAGAATATGATACAATGCTCAGCTTGGTATTAGGCTGTCAAAAACAACCATAAAACTGTTCAGTGCAGAATTCCTTTCATATCAGCTTTCTTAGTGTATTTAATGTTGACGGTTTTAGATCATTAGCTACTTGACAAAAAAGCTGATGTGTCAATGAGCAGCCACAAATGAAGACTAGGCCTTTTGAAATTATAAAGTTATTGAGTTTGATGGTGTTATATTTACAGTGGCCTTTTGGAAATACCCCTATTGCATAAAGTGAGCTGCATCTGTGGGAATCATTCCTCTGGACCAATCAGCTACAGCTATTCAGCCCTTAAAAGTCTAAAATGGGTAAAGGATTTAATAGACATTTCTCCAAAAGAGACATAAAAATGGGCAACAGGTATATGAAAATGTGCTCAACATTACTATTCGAAACCAATGTATCACCTCACAACAGCTAGGATGGGCTATCATAAAAAAGATAAGAGATAACAATTATTGGTGAGGGTGTGTAGGAGAGGGAACCCTTTTACACTGCTGGTGGGAATACAGATTGGTGTAGCCATATAAAAAAAAAACAGAATAAATGTTCCTAAAGAAACTAAAAATAGTACTACCACATGACCTAGAAATCCTCCTTATCGGTATATACCCCCCAAAAATGAAATCACCGCCTTGTAAAGATATCTGCACTACCACATTCATTGTAGCATTATTCACAATAGCAAGATATGGAAACGACCTAAGAGTCTATTGACAAATGAATAGATAAAGACACTGTGATAAATCTATACAGTGGAACATCATTCAGCCTTAAATAAAGAAGGATATCCTGCCACTTGCCATAACATGGATGAATCTGGAGAACATTATGCTAAGTGAAATAAGCCAGACACAGGAAAAAAAAATTTTTAAAGAATATATGATGATAGAGAATAAAGCACTGGTTATCAGGTGGAAGGGGAGTGGTTACTAATGGAGTAGGGGAAGAAATAGGGAGATGAAGGTCAAAGGGAAAAAAGTTGCAAATGTGTAGGCTGAATAAGTCTAGAGATCTAATGTGCAATATGTGGAATAGAGTTAGTAATACTGTATTTAGGATTTTTGCTAAATGAGCAGATGGTAGCTGCCCTTGCCACACACACCAAAGGAGGTAATTATGTGAGATGATGGGTATGGTAATCTGCTTCACTATAGTAACCATTTTATTGTCTAGATGTAGCTCATGACATCATGTTGTTTACCTTAAATATGTAGAATAAAATTTATTTTTTAAAAAAGTCTGACTGTTGAGAGCTGTGGTTGCAACTCTGGGCTACACGTTTTCTCCACTTTAAGAGAATCTTAATTTAAAAATAGTTGTGCCTGAGCCCCGCCCCACCCCATGCCAATTAAATCAGAATATGGGCTTGGGCAAGGTGGTGAAGCTTCAACATGGGTGTTTAGTAAAAGTTGCCCTGGAGATTCTGACATGTAACGGTTGCAAATGACCTGTCTAATTTTTTAAAGAAATTTCCCATTTTATATTCCATGAGCAACTTCAAAGCATCTGGTTAAAATCTGAGGTATTTTTTCCTCTTTTCCTCAGAAGAGGGCAACTGGACTGTATTAATGATATAACCAAGACAGTTGAGGATAAAAGAGTCTGACATGTAAAAGTCGCACAAATTCATTGAAGAAAGTAAATTTTCTTGCTGAGAGTGCCTCACTGCTATTATTTATGACATCATCCTTGCAAGTGTTTTTTTCTCCTTCCAGAGCCAGTTTCCTAAGAAAAGATGAAGCAGGGGATTTGGCTTTCTCCAGTCTCCAGCCCATCACCCATTTCATAAGCCCTAATGATAATCTGAGCCATTGAAACTTTACACCGGAGGACATTTGCCATCAAATGGAGTTCTCCTAGTTTAGGTACTGGGCAGGCATCTTATTTCTTCCCAGCTTTCATGGCTGAGCATAGGAACTGGTACAGCACAGGGGTAAGGAGTGGGCATTGGAAACAGACAACCCAGGTTCAAATTCTGATTCCTCTACGTCTGAAACAAGTACCTATTTGAGCAAATTACCCAATTTCTCTGAAAAGTGTTTTTGCCATCTATGAAAAGATGATGTTAATTTTTCAAGGATATTGTAAGGATGAAATGGAATTATGTAT
This sequence comes from Hylobates moloch, assembly GCF_009828535.3. NCBI lineage: Eukaryota > Metazoa > Chordata > Mammalia > Primates > Hylobatidae > Hylobates > Hylobates moloch. Next base: position 31,405,664 of record NW_026652287.1, on the reverse strand, counting down.
GCAGAATGTAAGCATTAAATAATATATGCAACATGCTCAGGAGAGCACTCGACTCACAGTAAGTAGTCAAGAAATAATAGAAATAAACTACTATTTTAACTATCTTTAGCCTCCTCCACTTAACTGAATGACAAAATTAACCACCTCCCTTTACTCTCTCTAAAAAAACATACTGACTGACGCGTCTAGCATTCTGGGCTACTCTTAAGTGTACTGGCTTTCTTCTCCTACCAGTTGAGTCAGTTATGGGCTTATCAAGAGTATTATTTGTTCCCAAACCTGTTTATGCCAGTTATTTTTGTTGTCGGAATTTAATTAAATATTAAGTAAACAGATGAAATATAAATGCGTAGAGTTGTTTCTATAAAAACTAGGTTGAGGCCAAGAGCGGTGGCTCATGCCTGTAATCCCAGCACTTTGGGAGGCCGAGGCAGGCAGATCACCTCAGGTCAGGAGTTTGAAACCAGCCTGGCCAACATGGTGAAACCCCGTCTCTACTAAAAATACAAAAATTAGCCGAGCATGGTGGCAGGCACCTGTAATCCCAGCTACTCAGGAGGCTGAGATAGGAGAATTGCTTGAACCTGTGAGGTGGAGTTTGCAGTGAGCCAAGATCACGCCACTGCACTCCAGCCTGGGTGAGAGGAGAGAAACTCTGTCTAAAAAAAACTCTAGGTTGGATGCATAAATACATTCAAATCACAAAAATAAATGTCAAAGTAGGTGTGGTAAAACAATCAGCTGTAACAGATGTTTTTGATTAGCCGACTATCTTATATTGGATAAAAGGACTTTTACTAAATTATGCTTTTCCAAAGATTTCACACTAAGAGAAAGAGGGAAAAGGTGATTTTCTTTTCTCAGGATGATCTCTTTCCAGTCATAATTAGCATGGGATGGAAAAGAAGGTTTTTTCCTTGGTTTGGTATTTTTAGTACCAAAAGTTTTAATGTAAGAATAGTATAATGACACTTTTTTCTGTGCGTATAATGACCCATCATCCAGCTTTAACAACTGTCAACTCATAGCCAATTTTGTTTAATTTATAATCTACCAAGTTCCCCACTTCTCATATTATTTTGAAGAAAATGTTATATTTTGAAAATTGCTTTTTATATCTAAAATAATTTGTTGTTCCCATTTAAAATGTTAGTAAAGTGTAACATACATGTGGAAAAGTGTGTGTATATAATATGCATATAGTTCAATTAATTTTTACAAACACAATAATTGATGTAACCAGCATCTAAATAGAGAAACAGAATATTATGACTTACAATAGCTAAAGTTAGATTTGCCTGTTTTGTTCGTCATAAGATGGAATCATATAGTATGTTCTTTCTGTGTCTGGCAACTTTTGCTTAGCATTAGTTTTGTGAGATTGATCCACATCATTCATTCTCATTGCTATTTAATATTCTCTTACGTGAGTACACCACAGTTTATCCACTATACATTGTGATAAAATTGGATTATTTTCAGTTTTTGATGTCATGAATAATGCTGTTATCTTTCTTCTCATGAGCATAAGAATGCATTTCTGTTGGGTATAAACCTGGAAGTAGAATTGCTGGGTCACATTGAGATTTTTGTAAATGCTGTCAAGCATTTTTTCAAGTTAGTTGTCCCAGTTTCGGTTTGAAAATATTTGCTCTGTGTTGTTAGCCTGGAAGGTTCAGACAGCCGATCAACATAGCCCTTAGGATCAGAAGGATCTTTGTGGAAAAGTTCTTAATCCCCTGTAGGAAGAGGTATCATGATATCTTTGATACCATCTCTGAACCTTCTCCCTCTTCAGGAGCTTTCTGGAAAAAAATTAGAATTCTCTTATTGAGATTATAGAACAGACTCAAACTTCATGGGACATGGCCAAGGTCCTGTGCGGAGGGTCCTGTGTCAAGATGACATGCAAAGTGTAGAATTTTTAACATGCTATTGGAGATTTAGGTCATTTACATACAATTCATTTGGATATAACTCTGTAGATCTTGTACTTGAGAAAGTATGCTTGGAAATATGTCCCAGGATGCAAATTACATACAAGCAAAGGTCTATGAATGTAACCGGAGACTTGATCTATATGTTCAATTATGATAATCTCCATTTGTCTCTGACAGGAAATGACCATGGCATAATGGTGGAAATAGACTTAGTAGAGCTTGGAGGATGGTGGAGTTAATGAGGAATCAGATCTTCTAATCTGCATGATTGGGGTGAAGGTGAGACTATTCACCTGATAAGAAAGTGGGAGAAGCAACAGCCATTCTGTGTGGCGAATGCAACTTTGACTCTAAGAAATCCTTTATGGAGACATATCTTCTTCAACCAATGAAAGAAATAATATCTGGTTTCTTGAATAGTTTCATGGTGCCACCAACAAAAACTATCATAGACCAACAATGGCAAGATGGCATCAGCAAGAATGAGCTGGTATGAAGAGGTGCTCAATCCATCCCACCACCATGGGGAAATAACATGGTAAACTGCCAGGAGCATAACTGTTTACTTGCCTGTCTCCCCAGAAACTATAGGTTCTATCTGGGCAACAATCTGGATCTTCTTCATTATTGAATAGCCAGTGCTAACACTGTGCTAGGCCCAGAGAAGTTGCTCAATAAAGGGGTGTTGAGATGAAACTGAATTGAAATCCCCTAAAGATTGGCCACAGAGTCTTAGTTATCTCAGGATGCTGGTGGAATCAAATCACAAGCAAGAGATGCTTCCTATGCGTGGAAGGCTTAGGGTGCTGTGGAGCCTTTTGTATGCAGAAAAGATTATTCAGAGGTTTACTCTGGAATACACAATAGGTATTAAATTTATTATAATGATACATTCATAAGCATAATTTTTAAAACTTTTAAATTCAGCTTAAAAATCTAATTTTTATTTTTCCTGGCAAAGTTTATCCATCACTTTTTTTTTTTTGAGATGGAGTTTCACTCTTGTTGCACAGGCTGGAATGCAATGGTGCAATCTCAGCTCACCGCAACCTCCACCTCCTGGGTTCAAGCGATTCTTCTGCCTCAGCCTCCCGAGTAGCTGGGATTACAGGCATGCGCCACCACGCCTGGCTAATTTTGTATTTTTAGTAGAGACAGAGTTTCTCCATGTTGGTCAGGCTGGTCTGGAACTCCCAACCTCAGGTGATCCACCCTCCTTCGCCTCCCAAAGTGCTGGGATTACAGGTGTGAGCCACCATGCCCAGCCTATCCATCACTTTTAAGAAGACATAATAATATTGCTTCATTTACAAACCTAGTTAGCTAAAGCTAAATAATCTTTCTAAAACATCACACCACTTTAATAGGCTAGATTTTATAAGTTTTAATATATTTGTTTTCTTTTTAAATATTTTGCTTTTATGAACTAAATGAATTCTTAAATGCTTAACTCCTGTGCGTGTACATGTGCATAAATGAAAACTCTCTGAAATACGTTAATGCTGCCCATAAATTCAGTGAGATTTCAACTTAAAATCAAAAGTATATATTTTTTTATTTTTTATTTTTTGGAGACAGGGTCTCACTCTGTCTCCAGGTTGGAGTGCAGTGGCATAATCTCGGCTCATTGCAACCTCTGCCTCCCAGGTTCAAGCAATTCTCATGCCTCAGCCTCCTCAACAGCTAGGATCACAGGTGTGTGCCACCATGTCTGGCAATGTTTTAAAAATTTTTAGTAGAGACGGGGTTTTGCTACCTTGGCCAGGCTGGTCTCGAACTCCTGTCCTCAAGTGATCCACCCGCCTCGGCCTCACAAAGTGCTGGGATTGCAGGCGTGAGCCACCATGCTTGGCTGAAAGTATAAGTTATTTACTCAATTATACATTTTAAATTAGAATTACAAGAGTGTCTCTTAACTAGCACAGTACAAATGTCTAATATTGATGCAAAAAGATGAATGCATTAGTTTTGATTCTCTGAAAATTTTCTACACATAGTTCTAAATCTTCCTGGGGTTTTAAAAAATGAATATTCAAGGCCGGGCGCGGTGGCTCACGCTTGTAATCCCAGCACTTTGGGAGGCTGAGGCGGGCGGATCACGAGGTCAGGAGACGAGACCACAGTGAAACCCCGTCTCTACTAAAAATACAAAAAAATTAGCCGGGCGTGGTGGCGGGCGCCTGTAGTCCCAGCTACTCGGAGAGGCTGAGGCAGGAGAATGGCGGGAACCCGGGAGGCAGAGCTTGCTGTGAGCCGAGATTGCGCCACTGCACTCCAGCCTGGGTGACAGAGCGAGACTCCGTCTCAAAAAAAAAAAAAAAAAAAAAAAAAAAATGAATATTCAATGAAGATGATTACTGTACTAGTTAACTGAGGTTGCTGTCTCATCCCAGTTAATGAAAGTCACTTAGAACTAGAAATTTTGTCCAGACTTGAGACCTACAGCTCCAGAGATGCTTAGTGATTCTTCTCTCTACTGCACTGTCATCCTGAGCTCCTTTTTATAAACAGTGTGTTTTGGGCTTTGACACTTGAAAGAAGGTTGTCCTTTAAACTGTATCACCCAATTCTCTCTCTATTCTCAAGTATCTGTAATTTGAAGACAACTTCAAACCAGTTTGCTCATTTGCTTGCATTTTGTGTTTCTTCAGCTCTTAAGATATGTGCATAGGTTTGTCATGTACAGCAAAGACTTTTAAACTTGACAGGATTTGCGTATACATAAATTGTTTTCCATTAAACTTGAAATACCTTAAACTCAGTGGGGTCCTAAGATATGAAAATGCCTTTCTATTTTGCTTGAGGAGCATTAAGGACAAAATAACTTTCAGGAATATCTTAAATGACATCTATGACTTCTTCATACTTGTGGTCCTAACTCGTAAAATCATTCTATTGATACATCTTTGAAAATTAAAATTCTAAGACTCTTATTTGTGGTCCTTTCCCTTCCATAATCAATAGATTTATACTCCGAAAGCACACTGCAGCTTTGCTAATTGATCACTACATTTTCCATAGCCCAAATATGATTCAGAATCCTTAAAGTATTGTTGCAGGCAGCTGCTACTGAGATCTAGGGGGAAACCTTTGTCACATTTTTCGTCATGCTAAGAGAGCAATAAACAACTCAGGTTGGAAGAAATATGTTTTCAAAGGAAAGATGTTCACCTAGATTTATTTGAGGAAGTATAGTTTAATTGTTAAGGCCATGGATTCTGGAAAACATACCTGTTTTCAAATACTGGCTCTATCTCTTACTGACTGCAAGAGCTTTGGAAAATTATTAACCTCCTTGGACCTCAGTTTCCTCATCTTAAAATAAGGATAACAATGGTATCCATCTCATAGTGTTTTATGAATATTAAATAAGGTAATATATGAAAAATGCTTAGCAGAATGCCAGAGAAACTGTAAATGTTTACTAAATGATGGTGATCAGCCAAACATGGTGGCTAATGGCTGTAATCCCAGCACTTTGGGAGGCCGAGGCAGAGGGATCACTTGAGCCCAGGAGTTCAAAACCAGTCTGGGCAACATAGTGAGACCTCCATCTCTATAAACAAACAAACAAACAAACAAAGTTATTTTTATTCTGTTAAAATCAATTGTATTTATTTATTTATTTATTTATTTACTTATTTATTTATTCTGAGACAGAGTCTCATTCTGTTGCCCAGGCTGGAGTGCAATGGCGTGATCTCCATTCACTACAACCTCTGCCTCCCTGGTTTGAGCGATTTTCCTGCCTCAGCCTCCCGAGTAGCTGGAACAACAGGTGTGCACCACCACGCCCAGCTAATATTTTTGTATTTTTAGTAGAGATGGGGTTTCACTATGTTGGCCAGGCTGGTCTCGAGCTCCTGACCTTGTGATCCACCCACCTTGGCCTCCCAAAGTGCTGGGATTACAGGCGTGAGCCATCGTGCCTGGCTAAAATCAATTTTTTTAAATTTAAACTTTTATCTTAGGTTCAGCAGTACACGTGAAGGTTTGTTACATAGGTAAACTTGTGTCATGGGGGTTTGTTGTATACATATTATTTCATCAGCCAGGTATTAAGCCTGGTACCCAATAGTTATCTTTTTTGCTCCTCTCCCTCCTCCCACCCCTACCCACAAGTCGACCCCAGTGTCTGTTGTTCCCTTCGTTTTTTTTTTTTTGAGATAGAATCTTGCTCTGTTGCCCAGGCTGGGGTGCAATGGCGTGATCTCAGCTCATTGCAACCTCTGCCTCCTGGGTTCAAGGGATTCTCCTGCCTCAGCCTCCCAGGTAGCTGGGATTACAGGCACCCACCACCACAGCTAATTTTTTTGTATTTTCAGTAGAGACGGGCTTCACCATGTTGACCAGGCTGGTCTCAACCTCCTGACCTCAGGTGATTCTCCCACCTTGGCCTTCCAAAGTGCTGGGATTACAGGCATGAGCCACCATGCCCGGCCCGTTGTTCCCTTCTTTGTGTTCATAAGTTCTCATCATTTAGCTCCCACTTATAAGTGAGAACATGAGTATTTGGTTTTCTGTTCCTGTGTTAGTGTGCTAAGGATAATGGCCTTGAGCTCTATCCGTGTTGCTGCAAAAGACACAATCTCTTCTTTTTTATGGCTGCATAGTATTCTATGGTGTATATGTACCACATTTTCTTTATCCAATTCATCGTTGAATGGCATTTAGGTTGATTCCATGTTTTTGCTATTGTGAATAGTGCTGCAACAAACACTCATGTGTAAGTGTCTTTATGGTAGAATGATTTATATTCCTCTGTGTATACACCCACTAATGGGATTGCTGGGTTGAATGGTAGTTCTGCTTTTAGCTCTTTGAAGAATCGCCATACTGCTTTCCACAATAGCTGAATGAATTTACACTCCTAACAACAGTGTATAAATGTTCCCTTTTCTCTACAACCTCGCCAGCATCTGTTATTTTTTGACTTTTCAATGATAGCTTCTTTGACTGGTGTGAGATAGTATCTCACTGTGATATTAATTTGCATTTCTCTGATGATCAGTGATGTTGAGCTTTTTTTCATATGCTTGTTGGCCGCATGTATGTCTTCTTTTGAAAAGTGTCTGTTCATGTCCTTTGCCTACTTTTTAATGGGGATGTTTTTCTCTTATAAATTTGTTTTAAGTTTCTTATAGATGCTGGATATTAGATCTTTGTCAGATGCATAGTTTGCAAATAATACATAAATAAAGATGATGATTTCCATGAATATTCTGGAAGAGAGTTGAGGGAGGAAACACATCTTCAACCATGAGGCAAAATAAGAGCACTGTGGGACAGCAGCAACAGCCAGGGCAGCTGGGCAGGCCTAGGGTCTTTCAAACAAAGGCACAGGGCAGAAAATAAATCAGAGCCCCAGAATCTCATCGTGCAGGCTACAAATAGCAGCTGCAGCTGCAGACCAAGGGCTGGCCTTCACATGTCCATGGTGCAAAAGGACTCCTGGTGAGAAGCTGATCTTTTCCGTCACACCCACACAGAGCCAGCAATCACACATAGAGTAAACTCTGAATATTAAAGAGCCATTTTTAGTAGAGAATAACAAACTGCTTGATAATACAGACTGGATGGGAGATGGAGCATAGTGAATTTTGTATACTGATTAGATGTTTCTGTATGTACCACACATAATTCTGGATCATTAGGCTGCCAACAATAACTCCCCACATCTGTAGAACACTTACCATGTTCAGACACTGTGCCAAGGACTTCACATGTATAATTCATTCAATCCTCCCATGCTTCTGCGGAGCAGATATGATTATTGTCCTAACCTAGATCTTAGAGGAGGACTAGGAAAATTGGAGAAACGAAGGCTCAGAGAGGTTAAATAATTTACCCAACATCACAGGATTCTGGGTTTAGAGCTGTAGTATAAACCAAGTCTGTCTGAATCCAGCATCTCATCTCTTAAACGGTTTGCTGGGCTGCCTTGCAATTACAATGATATCTTGCTCACAAATTATTTTATGTGCTTATTTCTTATTGCCTCAAATAGTCCCCTGTGGGGAGGGGCAGGGTGCTGCACTTGCTTATTTTGTACCTCCAAACTTTCAACACGTAGCAGAAGGTGAGCAGATACTTATTGATACATTCTGAACAAAGTTATGATGGAATAGGAGAGAGGGAGGAATTGGTCAGATCCCAACAACATAACGTCAAGGTCACTTAAAAAACTCTCAACCCATTTACATTTTTTCAGCTACAAATTATGTTTACTATAAACTATGAACCATAAAGATGATTAAGACAAGATCCTGGCTCAAGAACACAATAGTTTAGATTAGGTATTGCAAATTCAACTGTTCACCTGGCTAGGCAGTTAACATGAACAAGTGAAGGGGCCCAAGAAGCAAACTAGGGTGTTCCCTATTGAGTTCCAGCTTATTGTTTCTATCCAAATTCATTATTTTCAGGAGAAACCAGAAATTTATATTTTATATAATTTTCATTTCTTTATGTGAAACAAGTGTGTGGTCAAATAAAACTTATTTGCAAACTGGATTTAGCTCATAGGCTACCAAGTTCAGACCTCTGTTTTAAACAATAATACATACATATAAAGACAATAGAAGGTAGACAAAACTAATCAATGTACAAGGAGGATAGATAAAGTTTTCAGGGAAGTCAGAGATTATTTTCAGCTAGAGCATCAGAGAAGACTTTGTGGAGAAAGTCACCTTTGATTTTCTTCTACTAAAACGAATCAGCTTTGCAATCACTGTGCTGCAAGGGATGCTATTCAGCTGCAAGCAATGATAGGAGCAAAGACCCATAGGTGGAAAATCATGAGTCAAGCTCAGGGACCTCTGAATTACACTGTACTTTGATTTTTGTGTTTTGTTTTGTTTTGCTTTTTGGTTTCTTACTGGAGACACATGTATTGTAATGTGATTTACATTCATCAGAATTAGGAAAATTTTTGTGTTTTTCCAGTAAGCACTATAAGCAAAGAGTAGAAGATGATGAAGGTGGAAACTTGTTAGGGTCTATCAATTAAAGGAGATTTTAAAGCAAAGGAACTGTCACTCCTTGTAGCCTACTGCATGGTGTGTGGTAGGACATGAAGCTTAAAAGAACATCCAAGTCTTGGAAGGGATCCAGCAAAGGCACCAGGACTAATTTGGGAGATGAAGGGTATGTCTTATGAGGAGAGGCTTAGAGGGCTTAGCATGCTTTAGCTTTAAAATAAGGTGGGTGAGCAGAGTTCTATTGATAGCCTGCAAGTCTTCCAGTATGAACTTGTACTTGATGTGAGATGAAACTCTAAGTTACACAAAGGAATTTCAAGAAGGCAGTTTTCTTTCTTTTTCATTTCAAGAATGATGAGCCCTAGAACTTTTTGTGCAAAAAAGTTTTAAAAGACAAAATGGCTTTTCATAAAGGATTTGGGGGAACAATTTCAGTTTTATTACCATGCATTCACTGAAGTGCTGAATTTAAGGATCAATTATCCATAATATCAATTTATATCATAGTAGATAGAAATACCATTGTCCTGGTAGCTGCAAATGAACATAAAACAAATTTTACACACATGCACACTCCTGCACAGAGAGAGGGAGAGAACTCACTTAGCCATTACTTAGCACAAACATGCTGAAATTCACAAATTCACCAAATCTTTGTTTCTGTTTTGTTTTGTTTTGTTTCTGAGATGGAGTCTTGCTCTGTCACCCAGGCCAGAGTGCAGTGGCACAATCTTGGCTCACTGCAATCTCCACCTCCTGGGTTCAAGTAATTCTCGTGCCTCAGCTTCCCAGGTAGCTGGGATTACAGGTGTGCGCCACCATGCCTGGCTAATTTTTATATTTTTAGTAGAGACGGTGTTTCACCAATGTTGGCCAGGCTGGTCTCCAACTCCTGACCTCAGGTGATCCGCCCACCTCAGCCTCCCCAAGTGCTGGGATTATAGGCATAAGCCACTGTGCCCAGCCAAATTCACCAAATCTTTACCACCTGCACCACTTGATATTTCTTGTGTCATAAAGAATGAGCCAGTTCATGGGAGGGAGAACTGGTAGACCTAAGAACATGAGTAATAATCCTATGGAGTCATCCTTCAAATTTTAAATTACTTGACAATCTGCTTTGTTTTGGACTTTGACAAATTTTATTTTGGCTCCTAGATCTCTGCTTTTTATGACTTAGTTTAAACTCAAAATCCCCACAAAATATACACAGGAAAAAACTGAAAGGACACATAACAATTTTAGTGATTGTTAGTATTTCTAACTGATTAAGCTTTTAATATTTAATATATAGACTATTCAGGTTCAGAAGTTGAGGTTCAGGATCAAGGTCAGAGGTGGGTCCCAAGAGTCATCCACACAGTAATAGCTGAGAATGTGAGAGGGGATTAGCTCACTGAGGGAGAGGATGTACACAGACAGCAGAGAGCCAGGAGCTGAATCTTGGGGAAAGTCTCCTGCAAGGGCCCAGGCAAATGAAGAGAGGGACAGCAGGGGACAGGCAGGATCTGTTCACTGCTATTTAGATCCAGAAGCCCCTTCCTCCTGATCACCATCTTCTTCCAAATGGTCATTGGATTAGTCTCTTCTCGTGCTGCTAAAGACATACCCAAGACTGGGTAACTTATAAAGGAAAGAGATTTAATGGACTCACAGTTCCACATGGTTGGGGAGGCCTCACAATCATGACTGAAGGAAAAGGAGAAACAAAGAAACAAAGTCACATTTTACATGGCAGCAGGCATAGAGAGGGTTCGTAAGGGAACTCCCCTTTATAAAACCATCGGATCTCGTTACACTTATTCACTGTCACGAGAACAGCACGGTAAAGATCCGTGCCCATGATTCAGTTGCCTCCTACTGGGTCCCTCCCACAACATGTGGGGACTATGGGAACTACAATTCAGATGAGATTGGAGTGGGACACAGCCATATCATATCAGTCATCTAAACAGAAGTCTTAAGCTATTTTTTCACATATTTCCTGCTATGAACTGAACTATGTTCCCTCCCCAAATTAATATGATGAAGCCGTACCCTCCAATGTGTTGGTATTTGGAGATGGGGCCTTTGGGAGGTAATTAGGTTTAAGAGGCTATGAAGGTCTGGCCCTCATGATGGGATTAATGCCCTTTTAGGAAGATACAGCAGGGAGCTTGCTCCCTGTCTCCATTGTTGTGAGGACTTAGTGAGAAGGCAGTAGTCTACAAGTCAGGAAGTGGACCTTCACCAGAACCCAAACATGCTGCCACCCTGATCTCAGACTTCCAGCCTCCAGAACTGTGAAAAATAAATTTGTGTTGTTTAAGCCTCCCAGTCTATGGTATTTTGTTATGGCATCCCAAACTGAATAATAGCACCTTCTAAAATTTTGGGGGTAATTTTTCACACATTTCCAAATTAATATTCAAAATTTTCTATCATAAGTTTAAATAGTTGCAAAGATTGTAATTTCCAACATTCTGTAAAAGTTGATATTAAAAATCAAAATAAAACTGTATATATTTTAAATATCTCTTATGCAATAAAAATGTCATAGTGATATGACATTTTTAATGGCCCATCATAATGGGACATATAAATAAGACATATAAATAAGCTCTTAAGCCACTGGAGATTTTGACATTATTTCCTTCTTTCCCTGAGCAAATATTTTCATTCCACTTAACTCACAGGATTCTACTTCTATTTGATATAATTTTTTGCCTTAAAAGTTAAAAAAGTTTTTCACCTTATATTTGTCTGTCTCAAAAGATAAATAAATTAAAATTTTAAAAAACATTGTTCTGTGACTACAAGGATTTAAAGTAATTTTTAAATGTATTTGAAATTGTTATTGATACGAGTATTATTTGTACACAATTCATTAAAGCAACTTAAAAAATAAAACTGACTGATAAGTCATTATTAAGCACAAAATAATATTTTCTTAGAAATATATCCTTGAGGCAGAAAATAATTTTTTCCAAACAGTTTATTTATTCATGGTCGAATATTATTTATTGTCAGAAAGGTACAGCGTTCACATCAATATCAGACAAAATAGATTTTAATTAAAAAATTATTTCAAGAGACAAAAATAACAATATATGTTAATAAAAGGCTCAATTAAAAATGTGTAACAATTATAAACACATACACGTCAAACAACAGTTCCCCAAAATACATAAAGCAAACATTGACAGGATGGAAGGGAGAAATAGACCACCCTACAATAGTAGTTGGGGTCTTCAACACCCCACTTTCAATAATGTATAAAACATCTAGACAGAAGATCAGGAAGAAAACAGAGAACTTGAACAACATGATAAACCAACTAGACCTAAAAGACATATATAGAATTCTCTACTCAACAACAGCAGAATGCACATTCTTCTCAGTGCACACTGAACACTCTTCAGGGTAGATGATATGTTAGGTGAGAAAACAAGTCTCAGTAAATTTCTAAAAATGTAAATCACACGTATCTTCTCTGACCACAATGGAATAAAGCTAGAAATGAATAACAGAAGGAAAACTAGAAAATTCACAAATATATGGAAATCAAACCACATGCTTTCAAACAACCAAAAGGTCAAAGAAGAAATCACCAGGAAAATCATAAAATACTAAGAAATAAATGAAAGCAAAAATACAACATACCAAAAGTAAAAAACATACTATATGAGATGTGGTGAAGGCAGTGCTAAGGGAGAAATGTATAGTAATGAACACCTACATTAAAAAAGAATGATCTCAAATTAAAAACTGTATACCAGAAGAAGCTAGAAAAAGATAGCAAAATCAATCCAAATCTCACAGAAATAAATAATAAAGTTTAGTGCAGAGATAAATTAAATAGAGAATAGAAGAACAATAGTCAATAAAACTAAAAGTTGGTTCTTTGAAAAGATCAACAAAATTGACAAACCTTTAGCTAAAATAACAAACAATAAGAAGATGAAAATAAGTAAAATCAGAAATGAAAGTGGGGACATTACTGACCTTATAGAAATAAAAAGGATTATAAGAGAATATTACGAACAGAAGTATAACAAATAGGATATCCTAGAGGAAATGTAAAAATTCCCAGAAATATTCAAATTACCAAAACAGACTCAGGAAGAAATAGAAAATTTGAACAGCTATAACAAGTAAAGAGGTGGTATCAATAATCAAACACTTCCCAACAACAAAAAAAATCAGAGAGCTTCACTGGTGAATTCTACAAAACACTTAAAGAAAAATTAACAGCAATCCTTCTCAAGCTTTTCCAAAAAATAGAAGAGGAGGGAATACTTCCTGATTAGTTTTATGAAGCCAGTATTATCCTGATACCAAAGCCAAACAAAGACATTACAAGAAAAAAAATTAGAGACCAATATCCCTTGTGAATATCGATGCAAAAATCCTCAAGAAAGTGCTACAGAAGTGAATACAATAGCATATTAAAAGGATTATACCCCATGATCAAGTAAGATTTATCCTAGAAACAGAAGAGTATCTCAACATAAGAAAATCAAGCAATGTTACACCAAATTCATAGAATGAAGGGGAAATTCATTCTATGTAGAAACGCATAATTGCAGAAAATGCATTTGACAAAATCTGACACCTTTTCAAGATTTTTTTAAAAAACTTCTCTGAAAACTAGGAATAGAAAATAACTTCCTCAACATGATAAAGGGCATTTATTAAAAAACTCATGGCTAACATCGCACTCAATGATGAAGGGTGGAAATCCTTTTCCTTAAAATCTGGGGAATCAGAAGATTCTTTCACAACTGTGACTCAACATTACACTGTGCGTTTTGCCTAGAGCAGTTAGGCAAGAAAACAAAATGAAGGCATCCAAGTTGAAAACTATCTCTATTTGCAGACAACATAATCATGCACATAGAAAATTCCAAAGAACACACACACACACTCACGCATACACACACACGCACTCACACACACACACAACCCTGAGCCAAAAAAGCAAATTCAGCAAAGTTTGGGGGTGCAAGGTAAACACACAAAAATCAGTTGCATTTTAATACAACAGCAAGGAACAACTCAATAAGGAAATTAAGAAAACAATTCCATTTACAATAGCATCCAAGAGAATACAATGCCTAGGAATAAATTTGACCAAGGAGGTAAAAGACTTGGATACTGAAAACTACAAAACATTCCTGGAAGGTATTAATAATCTTTGAAAAACTCAATAAAAAACTAATTTAAAAAAGAAAACAATGACAAGAAAATCTTAATTTCTTTTTTTTAAATTTTTTTTTCAGGGCAGTTCCCTTAACCAGAGTATGTTCAGAGTGACTCCCAAAAATCTTAATTCCTTAGCAATTAAGAAACGTCTTCTTATTTTTTAAATTTTTATTTTATTTTTTTTTTGAGAAAGGGTCTCACTCTATCACCCAGGCTGGAGTGCAATGGTGCCATCAAGGCTCACTGCAGCCTCTACCTCCCAGGCTTAAGCAATCCTCCCACCTCAGCCTCCCAAGTAACTGGGATCACAGGTGCTCGCCACCATGCTCAGCTAATTTTTTTATTTTTTGCAGAGATGGGATTTCACTATATTGCCCAGGCTAGCCTTGAACTCCTGGACTCAAGTGATCCACTTGTCTCTGCCTCCAAAAATGGGAATTGCAGGTGTGAGCCACCGCACCCAGCCAAAAAAATGCCCTTTTAAATAACTCCTAGATCAATAAGAAAATTACAACCAAATTGCAGATTCAGAAATCATAAATATGATTACATTAAATCAAAATCTATGTGGTATAGTTAAAGCCTTAGGCTGAAAATAAGGTCTAATCTAAATCCTTAATATAGAAAAAAAAAAAAACTTGACCAAAAGAAATCAGGAAGAGAAAACATAATTAAACCATAAACTAGTTCTTTCAAAGCACCAATAAAATTAGTTATACCTTGGAAAAACTTACTAATGGAAAGGGAGAAAACACAAATATTTATTAGGAATGAAAAGCAACCATAATCTTATATATGGATACTTTTAAATTAGTAGGATTGATTTTAAAAGTGAGAATCGATCCTACTAATTTGCTGGTGCATATACATAGCTTAAATTTTAATCGATTTTTGCTAGACTACTTTCCCAAAAGATTACCTATCCAACAGTTTGATCAACAATGTCTAAGATTGCCTGTTTTCTCGTACCCTGAATGTTATCATTAAAAAAACAAAAAGTTGCCAACTTAATGGGTGAGAAATGATTACTCATTGTTTGTTTCCATTTTCCTGAAAGCTTAAGCAATATATCATATGTATTCATGGTTTCTATTTCTTCTGTGAATTGCTTTTTGAAATCTTCTACTCTATTTTAAAATTAATAATATTAACTCTATGATGTGTTTAAAATAACTTTTTCTCCTTTCCTTTTTTACTTTTTGATTTTATGGTGTCTTTGCTAGAGATAAGGAATTTTAAAATTTTATTTACTCAAATCTGTCATCTTCTCTATAGCTTCTAGATTTTCTTACTTTAACACAAGTTTCTCCACTTATGAGAGTATTATTCAAACACTCTCATAATTGTTCTTCAAATATTTTTATTGTTTAATTTTTTAACTAAAAACTTTATTTCTTCTATAATTTGCTCTTCTATATTGTGTGAATTAGAGGTTTAAAGTTGTTTATTCCCCACCCATCCACACCCGCCATGTGCTTCCAACTTACCAGAGAGTCATACCAACACCAGTTTCTGTTATTTTACCATGATGTTGATTGCAGTATTAGTCATGGTGATCAAACACTGAAAACAACCTATATGCCCATCAAAAGGTATGTGATTGAGAAAATATGGCATACTACAGCACATCCATACCATGAACAATTATTTAGCTATTAAAAAAGATTGAGTTAGGTCTATGTATGTTAACATGAATGAATGTCTATGAGAGGTTACATGGAAAAAGAAAATGGAAAAATAATGAAAATAGTATAATCCCATTCATTAAAAAATAGATGAAGAACTCTCTACATATGAATATATACATTTGTACACATATGTATGAGCACAAAGGAAAATTAGACCCTAATTCACACACTGGAATGAGGATGAGGTTGGGGAGAGAGTGAAATTGTTGAGATTGTTTATTTACTATTTATACTTCTCCATATTCTTTGGTTAATGTGGGGAACATTGTTGCTTTTATTTTGAAAGGTGTGAGATTGATACATGCCTATCCGACATCCATTCTCCTTGGTCCCCTTAATAACAGAATTCCAATTTTACCCAAAAATAAGCCTACATTTCCCAGCTCCTTTTGTAGTCAGATATAGCCATGAAATCGAGTTCTGGCTTGTGGGATGTGGTAGATGTGTGTGGGACTTCAAACAAGTCTCTTTAAAATGAAGAAAGTGAGTTTTTTTTTTTTCTTTTTCTTCTTCTTCTTTTCGGCTGCCTGGAATAGAAATGTAATGGCTAGAGGATCTGTAGCTATTTTGGACCACGAGGTTACCAGGAGGATGGTAGAGCAAGAAGAAGGAGTCTGGTTTCCTGGATACGCTGTGAAGCCACTGTATGACTCTAAGCCATTTGCTTTTGGACTTGCTTTATGTGAGGGAGAAATACTTCTATCTTGATTCAAATGATGGTATTTTGTGGTTTTGTGTTGTATATGAACAAACCTCATCCTCAATAATACAAAAGGAAAAATCTAATAAAGCATTTAGCAAAAGAAACAAAAGCCTGTTGACCATCCCCCTGTCTTTCCTGAGAGCATAGCTAAGGCATCTGCAACCTTCTAGATGATTGCAAAAGATCTGAAACAGGGGTTATGTATTCCTAAAACAATATAGCCCTAGGAAAATTACACAAGTCTACTTGTTATCCTAATTTAAAATTTTACCTTAACCACCTGATACACTGTACGATAATTTGTCCTAGAATTTGTCCATACTTCCAATTCCTATAATAATGCTTTGCCTTTTTATAATTAATTCCTCTATTACCAAAAATTCCCCAGGTCATAAAATGCTTTCTCTGTGGATTGCAATATTTCCTGGCATATATTCACTTCAGTAAGATGATCAGTGTATTAAAAACCAAATGGGGTTTCTGCAGAAGCCAATGATGGCATGGCACCTCTTTTGTGGCATGTGTGAAATCTGCCCTTCGCTATAAACATTCTTATGCAACATGACACTCTGCCCTATGTCCATTTCATATGTGGTGTTTAGTGTGCTGGGAATGCTGAAAAAAACAATTCTCTCTTAGAGATTTCCCAAATAGAATCACAGTGTTAAACCTATCAGGAGCCTCCAAGATCATTTTTTTAAGCCCCTCATTTTACACAAAAAGAAACTGAGACCCAGAAAGCCCCCCCTGACTTTCTTAGAGTAACTAAGCTGGTTAATGATAGATCCAGAAATGGAATCCAAGGGACCAACTTCAGATTCTAGGTTCTTTCATTTGTTTCATCTATTAATTGATATCCCCAGAGCGGACTCAGCAAAGGAACGTTTTTTTTTTTTAAAGTACAAAAATGTGCTTAGTAGTATAATGTGGTTAAGGAGGGGCTTTCTTTATAAAAGATGTTCATTACCATCTTGACTGGCTTCCTCCCCCTCCCCACCACATAACTAAAGCATGATGCTATTGAGTTCTAAGTTGAGTTTCCACCCTTATATGAAAAGTCAGCTTGGCACAGAGTTTGGTAGAGCTAAGTCTGACCAGCTGCACTCTCAGCCACAAGGGAAATTAGACGAGACAGTGCGGCTGCTTCAGTACCAATCAATCAAAGTTTTTGAAAATTATCTTGAAAACACACATCAATAAAGGCATATGTGTAGTTGTCTTTTCATATAAACTCAGGTTAGTCCTAGTGCCTGTGAACAAAGAAAGTAAGGTGTCTTCTTTGGGCTGACTACTTGGTAGTTCCTATTTCTCTATCAGTTCCATGAGCGTTTTGGGAGAAAGTGATCACATCTACTACAGTCTTTCAACATCTTAAGTTAGATTTGTGTACCCTCCAATTACCATCTTGAATCAAAACAATAGCTACTAGTCTATTTGACTTTCTTTGCTCAGGCCCCATATATATCTTTTTATTTTATTTTTATTTTTTGTAGAGACAGGGTCTTGGTTTTTTACCCAGGCTGGTCTCCAACTCCTGGCTTCAAGTGATCTTCCCACCTTGGCCTCCCAAAGTGCTTGGATTATAGGCCCGAGCACTGCACCCAGCCTCCATATATATTTTTTAAGTGTATAATTCAGTGGTTTTTAATATATTCACAAAGTTGTACAACCATCACCACTAACTATCTAATCCCAGAACATTTTCATCATGACCAAAAGAAACCCTGTATGCACCGGCAGTCACTCCCAATTCCACCTCCCTTAGGCCGCTGGCAAACACTGATACACTTTCCCACCATATGGATTTGTCTATCCTGGACATTTCATATAAGTGGAATTGTACAATGTGTGTTCTATTATTTATTAATATTATTATTAATTTGAGATGGAGTTTCGCTCTTGTTGCCCAGGCTGGAGGGCAATGGCTCAATCTCGGCTCACCACAACCTCCGCCTCCCGGATTCAAGTGATTCTCCTGTCTCAGCCTCCAGAGTAGCTGGGATTACAGGCGTGCACCACCATGCCCTGCTAATTTTGTATTTTTAGTAGAGACGGGGTTTCTTCATGTTGTTCAGGCTGGTCTCGAACTCCTGACCTCAGGTGATCCACCCGCCTCAGCCTCCCAAAATGCTGGGATTACAGGCATGAGCCCGGCAGTGATCTATTATTTTATAGTCTACGTTTGTATGTCTGACTGACTTCTTTCACTTAGTGTAATGTTCTCAAGCTTCAACCATGTTGTAGCATGTGTCATTGCCTCTTCCTTTTATATGTCCTATAATTTTGAAAAATGATGTTTTTGGAAAAAAAATGTAAACGCAGAGTATCCCCTAATAGAAATCTTTGCTATTCTTAGAGGAGAACACGAGACAAGTTATTTAACCTAGAGATTTGGCTTGAAAATTAATATTGACATATCAATGAGGAATAAGAAAAAATATAAATGCAATAATTAAGGACTGATGAAAATGAAAAGCTAATTTGAGCATAAAAACGATCATCTGAATACAAAGACTTTTCTGCCTGATCTTAGTGAAAATTAAGGTATAGGTTGGATTGGCATATTATGATTTTTAATTTGATTTTTTTATCATCCAGCAAACTTTTTGCACTCCTGAGTCAGCACATGCATCTGTCAGAGAGAGAAGAGCAAGACGGAGCACGAGGCTGCAGCTGAATTTAGAAAGTTAGAGGTGTTCTCATCAGCCACATGAGATGGGCAGGAGATTCCTTCCAGTAGGCAAGAGAGCAGAGTGCAGACAACAGATGTGAGAAAGGTCCCCATAGCTGTCAATTTCCTGCATCCTTGTGCTGAAGAAAGGGAGGTGCCATCATGATTGATGTTCAGAGGCAGTATAAAAGCACTGGGTTTCTCCCCAACTGCTTGTTGCACCGACCTGCACCGTCTCTCGCCTGCCTGTGGGGTTTCTGTCAACTAGTCGTGGAGGGGAGGAAACTCTTTAAAGAATAACATCTTATTGTGGCCATGCCAGAACCCACTAAGAAAGAGGGTAAGACTTATCTAGAAATCTTTTTGTTGTACTCCTTAATAAAATGTTTATTTTGATATTTATCTTCAAACAAATAACAAATTTCTTAACTAGATGAGAAAATAAAATCACTATGATTTAAGGAAACGATCTTTTAGATTAAACAGACCAGAGGAAAAATACAGCGAGAGTATACTGAATTGAAAAATTTCTGATAATGATAGTTTCTAAAGGGATATTGGCTAAAATTATCAAATGATAATTCTATCATTCAATCGTAAAGAATCCTTAAAGTGTAATTTAAGGATGTTAATTGCTGATGGTAAACAGATTACATTTTCAAGCATATTTTCTTAGATTTAATCACAAATTTTTTGCCATGTATTTGCAATTCACAGAGAGTAGGAGACTTAAAATATTTTCTCAGATGGTTAATACATTGGATCAAGATTTCAAAAAAGAATTTGTGACATTATTTCCAGATTTGCTACATTTTTTTAATGGAAACATATTTAAAATACACAGACGAAGGGTTTTTTTTGTTCTTATCAGTGCCTTTGGAGGTTCGTTATTAAATTCTTGCACCGAAAGAAAACCAACACCTGGTAAAAAAGGATGTCCCCGAATATCATGAATAGATTGTTCTTTCATGAGTTTTACTGTAGAGAGTTTCATAATATGTAGTAGCCTTTAAGAATAGTTAAGCTGAAAGTATAAAAATATTCTTCCTTAGAAGAAATGTTTTCTCTAACAAAGTTTCTTCTTTCTATAAAAAAATTAGTATATTAAAACTACCAATTGGTAACAGAAGTAAATTGGAATTAGTAATTATGAAAATAAATAATAATAAGCACAAATGAATAGTATGCATGCATTGAATTTAATTTTTAATGAAAATATCTTTAAAAATATTATTTCATTTGTATTCATCTTCATTAATGCTTACTGAATCTTTATTTTTCCCTTCTGCAAATAAAAGAAAAAGAAAGATTAGCAGGAAACATAAAAATAGTCATAGTTTTCAGTTTTTAATTCTTAAAAATGTTTTATCTATTATTTTAAGGAACCTTGAAAAAGATGTTACACGTTGAACTCAAAGTTGAAATACTAACCAAATTATCAAAAGTCTTTTAAACATATTTTCTTTATATAATTAAGTAACCAGTGTTGACAGGCTGTGGTGATCAGTTTACAGGTTGGCCTTACTTAGTGGCAGAGGGCATTGATGGATGAAGTCTTTCACCCAAAATAACCACACCAAATGCATGCATTAATATGGGAACTTAATCCTGACTGTCAGGCAGGGAGTCCAACCCCTGCTAAAGTATCTTATTTGTAATGCAAATGATTTACGTGTGTATTAAGTGTCCTTTTTATCTGCTCTGTCACTTTAACCTCTCTGAAGTGTACCCAGATGAAATACATTCTACCATGTTTCCAAACTGGAAACACAATATTGTTTTAATTATTCTGAATTTAGTGAATGATTTTGCATTTTTTTAAAAGCCTAATTGAAAATGAGAAGAAAGCTGAAAAATCAATAAATAAGGTGACAGGCTGTAAGAGCCAATAAAGCTAATTAAATTATTCTGATCACAAAGGCGATGAAGTTTACTTTTCATTTGACAACTCAGTCTGTTTCACTCTGCTTTTATGGGGAATGAAATTGTAGAGCTGCAAAGAGGAAAATATATCTTTAACTTCAGCCCCCAGCCCCCCAATATATATATTTTTCTTGCTGAATAAAACAGCACGGATACTAAAGACTCCATCATCTTCTTTTGCTATAAAAGCACGTTGCTATTCTGTGTAGGAGTTCCTCCACCCAGGACAGTAATTTTATACCCAGAAATTCTTTGGTTAGTGTAAATTTGGATGATGGGGAGTGGGGCAAGAAGAGTTACTGATATATTTAAAATCCATTGAGGAAGTACAGAGATTTTTTTGGTTCCCTTACCAGCAGAACTGATTCTTAAAGGAACTGTACCTTGAAGAGCTTTCCTTAGTGAAATAATTGCATTTTAATATTGTTTACATTAGAAGAGTAAGGAGTATGGCAATTCATGAACTATTCTGGTCCTTTCTTCTTCTCCTAACTGTGATTTCATTTTCACTGGGGTTAGGTTGATTGCATATAAGCATCCCTCTGAAAAATAAAACATGGCCTAGAGCCAGTTCTTCAGAATCATTTCAAAATATCTGCAGAAATCCTCCCAAAGAGCAGGCTCCTCCAGCCCATATGGGTCTTCTGAACTCTTTCCCACAGCTCGTAAAGCCGTGCCCAGGAAGGCCATGACCACTTGCTGTGAATCTTGATAGGACGCATGGGCTGGTTTGGCCCTCCTAGGATCCAGGAGGATCTGGCAACTCCTCAAAAGAGGCTGAGTTTTCAGCACCTGGAGGCCGGGTGCAGTGGCTCAAGCTTGTAATCCCAGCACTTTGGGAGGCCGAGGTGGGCGGATCACGAGGTCAGGAGATCAAGACCACGGTGAAACCCCGTCTCTACTAAAAATACAAAAAAAAATTAGCCGGGCGTGGTGGTGGGCGCCTGTAGTCCCAGCTACTTGGAGAGGCTGAGGCAGGAGAATGGCGTGAACCCAGGAGGCGGAGCTTGCAGTGAGCCGAGATTGCGCCACTGCACTCCAGCCTGGGTGACAGAGCAAGACTCCGTCTCAAAAAAAAAAAAAAAAAATGTCTCACTCAACTACTTTCCAGCCTACCGTGGCCTAATTCTGGGAGTTTTCTTCTTAGATCTTGGGAGAGCTGGTTCTTCTAAGGAGAAGGAGGAAGGACAGATGTAACTTTGGATCTTGAGGAGGAAGTCTAATGGAAGTAATTAGTCAACAGTCCTTGTTTAGACTCTTGGAATATGCTGGATGGCTCAGTGAGCCCTTTTGGAGAAAGCAAGCATTATTCTTAAGGAGTAACCACTTCCCATTGTTCTACTTTCTACCGTCGTCAATTGTATATTATGTATTCTTTGGAGAACTATGTTATTTGTACTGTCAGTTCCAGATAAAACTTACCTTACAGCACTTTGGATTCTTACGTACCTAAGGCCTAGTACAATTAAGTTATTCCGATCAAATTGGGAGGATGTCGTAGGCAGTTTCAGATTTGTGGGGATCTCCCAGGATGCCTTTGATACATTCATTTATATATCAATTATTAATTGAGTACAAGTAAGTGACCTGCAGTTAATTGCCCCCAGTTCCTACTGTGTAAAGAAATCACCTTTCTTTTTTTTTCTTTTTTTTGTTAAAACAGTATCTCACTCTGTGGCCTAGGCTGGAGTGCAGCGCCACGATCTCCGCTCACTGCAGCCTTTGCCTCCCAGGTTCAAGTGATTCTTGTGCCTCAACATCTCAAGTAGCTGGGATTACAGGCGCCCACCAACACGCCCAGCTAATTTTTGTATTTTTAGCAGAGACAGGGTTTCGCCATGTTGGCCAGGCTGGTCTCGAACAGCTGACCTCAGGTGGTCCACCTGCCTTGGCCTCCCAAAGTGCTGGGATTACAGGCATGAGCCACTGTTCCCGGCCAAGAAATCACCTTTCACTGGAAATTTCTCTTTTCCAGTCAAAAAGAAATTTTATCAACCCAAAACTAGACAATTGCGATAGCCTTTCTTCTGTGGCAGAATCTTTGTTCATTAAAGAATAGTATGAATGGCTATTAAACCCGTAAAAATGATTTCCTCAGAATTTTACCCCTGGAATATGTAATGATTAAAACCATAAAGCCTGATTCTTTAACATCCTGGGACAACTGTTAACTGGATTCTTTTTTATTATTATTATTATTTTATTTTTTTGAGAAAAGGTCTCATTCTGTCACCCAGGCTGGAATGCAGTGGTGCAATCATGGCGCACTGCAAACTCTGCCTCCCGGGCTCAAGCAATCCTCCCACCTCAGCCTCCCCAGTAGCTAGGACCACAGATGCATGCCATCATGCCCAGCTAATAGCTAATTTTTTTATTTTTAGTAGAGATGGGGGCCTCACAATGTTGCCCAGGCTGGTCTCGAACTCCTGGGCTCAAGAGATCCACTTGTCTCTGTCTTCTAAAGTGCTGAGACTACAGGTGTGAGCCACCGTGCCTGGCCTATTAACTGTCAGATACTATAAAACCCAGAAAAATTCTCTTCTAAAACACTGAGTTGAGGCCTTATTGAATTTCACTTTTTGTTTCTGATTCATCAGACCTTATTATATTTAATGTACTTAACTTGTCTGAAAAGGCAAAAGTTCCTCTTTGGTGCTTGTGTGTCATTCAAAAAATCTCAAGAGAGTCACTGTAGTTTTCTCATTTTCCGTGTAAGATCCTTTCTTGAAAACTCAAACGTATGACCAAACACAGGTTCCTTTATGACCATATAATTTTAAGGTGCCATTCTGATAACTTCAGGAAGCAAAGGTATGGCTTTGTTACTACAGATTATTTTGCTGTGTCAACATACAGTATTCATCTTATCCATCTTGGTCTACATTTCAATAGGAATAGATGGGACCATGGTAATAGAGAACAGTTTTTTTGTTGTTGTTGTTGTTTGGGTCCATAAGGGTTTTTCCATTTCTGTATCCTTTTTTTCTTGGTCTCTAGAGATTTCATCACATTTTAAAGTTCTGCCGAGCCCAAAAGCTACCTGAATGTACAGCAGCATTCATCACCTCTTGCCTATTTCTAAGCATTTCTCAGGGGTTAGTCATCCATCAGAAAAGGAGCTCCTTGATGGGAAACCTCCTTCTCATATTTCTTCTTTGACCTTCAGTTTCTACCTGCAAGAGAGTGAATGGCCTATTTCAAACACCGAAATCAATTTGTCTTTGGAAAGTCATCTAATATATAAATATTACCCTTACCTCAAATTAGGGAAAAGTTAATAATTTATGCAGAAAACGAAGAGAAAGGAATAGGGGAGGAGGAAAGATAGTTTATTAAGGGCAATTGTTTCCCTTTTGGCTTTGAATGGCTCATCCAGGCCAAGTTGAAGATTTGGACGGAAAGTAAAGAAGTTGTATGAATGAACGCCATCATATTTTTTCCTCCTGAGAAAAACTGCCATACTGTGCTGGAGATTCATGGCATATATTTGAGCTCTGTGTTGTAAGAAGGAATACTCTAGGGCAAATGCGTGCTAGAGGGGCTTAATACTTGGCAGAATCATTCTTTTTCAGTAGCCTGCTTTTATGACTGCTCCGACTGCACCTGTTAGGAAGATAAATAAAGGACCGGCCAATTCTTTCCTCTGAAGGGCCCTAAATATATTGCTTTAAAAAGACTTTGGAAAAACAAGTTGTATCCTTACTTCTCACCCAGTAAATCTAAAGAAATTCTCTCTTGTTCTCAGGCCTTTCAAACAGTGAAGTCAGGAGTCAGGAAGATTGTGGAATGGTCAAAGGTGGAAGTTAGGCTCACTAGCTGGTCTAAGGAATCCAGGAGGGTGGAAAACATGAAGAACTTACAATCCTTTATGCTCTCAATGACTCACTTTATTTTGGCCATGAGACACGGCCTTGAAACTTTTTTTTTTTTTAGGCTCTGTGTACACACACAATTCATAGAGTTTCCTTATTAACAGCAATTTCAAAGTATCCCTGAATGAAACATGGGTGTTGAAGTCAACTACCCAGACTGAAGTTGCTTTTAAAAAATGCTTGGACACAAAAACAAATAAATAAGTGGTCTCTTTAAAAACTTGAATAAATACAAAATGATATTTTTGCAATACTTTTGTAAACAAATACATTCTTCTTTTCAATTTTATATGGTTGTGAGAGGAGATTGCTGTGTAATTATTGCTATTGTTTTTACAGTCCGAGGAAGCATTTTTGTTACTTTTATTTAAAATTATTGCAATTGTTTTATTTAAAAATTATTTTTAGGCTGTTTATGGACACAGAGAAGAATTTTGATTATAATTAATAATGACTATTTTTATCTTCACTGCTCCTTAATTAGTCTATGAAAACTATATTAAGACACACAAAATACTCTTGGCTGTCAATATCTTCTGTGGTAAATCTAAACTTCTTCTCTAGACATACTTAAGTCTGTTAGATGATAAAGAACAGGATTAAAGTTCTAGCAATCAAACACAAGTATGGAAATTTTAATTTCATGTGTGTACCTGAGAGCATGTGGCCACATCTTCTTTGTTATTATTCCATGTTAGTTCTTGATGGAAACAGATGTCTTTCCTGGAATCCTCGGTTTGTTCAGAGTCCTGCATCCTGGGGAAACTGAATAAATACACAGACAGGTAGTAGCTGAATTAGTGTTCTGAGTTAGGTTAATCATGAAGTAGCTACTGTTTATTCATGAGGGGTTTCCTAAAATTTGAGAGCATACCAATTAAGGAAAGTCAAACTGTGAAAAAGAAGAAAGACTTTGTCACTTAATTTTCTACATGTATGCAAATTATCTCATAACCAGATGAGAAGAGGGCTTCTGTCCTTGCAGCTTTTTACAAAGACAGCCCCCCAAAGTCAAAGTGATCATACTGTCTTGTCGTAATTCTGCTCTGTGTGGATAGGCTCAGTTTTAATTTACAAACAGTACATTTGTTTTAGACAGCCCAAAGATAGACCACAGGCCAAATTTCAAGATGTTCCCATTCATGGGACAGAGTATTTACGGGCTTTAACGCACATTTCCAGAGTAAACTTTTAGGTCCCGTCAGATTGGGGCGTGAATTGATTGATTTGGCAGAGGCGAAGACCGGGATCATTCAATCTCACACTTATTTCTCTTTCTAAAATGAGTTCACAAAACGCTAACTGTAATCTGACTTTCATTATGCCTTTCAAGTCTAAATCCACTTTGATAAGACTTGACCTTTTCTACTCCTTTAGGAATGCTTTTTAGGCCAGTTTGGCACATCAGGGCAGCGTCTAAAATTACATTTAATAATATGTCAGATGTTAGATCTTATGATTTTGTTCTATTCTCTTGTTGATGTGTATTTAGCTATTTTGGTAAATATTCTTCCTCTCTAAAATTGTCCAAATCTTTCCTAAATACTCTTTATAAATTGCTTTGCTTGCATCCGGTAATATCATTTGCCTTCTAAAAAATTTAATGAACAGAATGCTCTACTTATAACTCAAAATGTGTTCATTTTAATTCTGTATTTTGTCATGTTTAGAGTTAGATGTCTTTAGGTTGTTATGCACGCAGTATGTATCTTGGCTTTTTCTTTATGCATCTTAAATAATACACATTATTAAACATGGTGACATAAAAAAATTTACTATTTGTAGAACATTCTAGACAGCTCAAATTCCAGCTGCACCATGAACAGAGTTATTTACACTTTGTATGCCTCTGTTTCCTCATCTGTATGTGAATAAAACAGTATCAATTCACTGGGTCTCAGTAAGAATTAACTGAAATACACCAGGTAAAGTGCTTATTTTATCTTATTTTTTATTTGAGATGGAGTCTTGCTCTGTCACCCAGGCCAGAGTGCAGTGGCATGATCTCAGCTCACTGCAACCTTCGCCTCCCTGGTTCAAGCAATTCTCCTACCTCAGCCTCCTGAGTAGCTGGGGTTACAGGCATGCGCCACCACGCCCAGCTAATTTTTGTAGTTTTCTGGTAGAGATAGGGTTTCAACATATTGGCCAGGCTGGTCTCGAACTCCTGACCTCAAGTGATCCGCCTGCCTCGGCCTCCCAAAGTGCTGGGATTCCAGGCATGAGCCACCATGCCCAGACAGGTAAAGTGCTTAGAACAGGGCCTAACATATAGAAAGATTTGAAGCATTTCCCTCCTAAAGCAGTAAACTCAGAAATCTTGTCTGGCATAAGGTATTAAATGCCTCATATTTCACATAAACTTTGATGGCATTTCCCTCGATGTAAGGGATGTAACAACCACTGCTCACCTCCTCACTAGTGTAATATTTATAATACACGCCAAGAAAGCTGCTATGATAGTCATAACCATCATTGCCACCACTGTATTTCCTTCTTTTACTTGTAGTGATACATCTTTGCTTTCACCCATAGAAGCTCAGGTCATATAAAAGGTCAATACTCCATGACCTCTGTTATGTTCTTACTGAAATGAGCCATGTCCAATTTGGGGGTCTCTAGTCAGCATAAGGTGATAATGGTTGGGTTGTTTCTTCACCGTTCCATTGCAGGGGCATGGCCTTTCCCACTTAGATGAAAGAGTTACCCTGCACAGTTGAACAATAACTGTATCTGTCTCCAAGGATTATAAGTCTTGGGTTTGTGGGACTTTACAATTTCTCTCCCTGGCTGGGTGCGGTGGCTCATGCCTATAATCCCAGCACTTTGGGAGGCCAAGCTGAGAGGATCACCTGAGGTCGGGAGTTCGAGACCAGCCTGACCAACATGAAGAAACCCCATCTCTACTAAAAATACAAAATTAGCCGGGCATGGTGGCACAGGCCTGTAATCCCAGCTACTCAGGAGGCTGAAGCAGGAGAATTGCTTAAACCCGGGAGACGGAGGTTGTGGTGAGCCAAGATCACACCACTGCACTCCAGCCTGGGCAACAAGAGTGAAATTCCGTCTCAAAAAAAAAAGAAAAAAAAGATTTCTCTCCCTATCAGAGGTGTTTTTTGGTGTATAGGGTCTTCCTCAGTCTGCACTTTCCTGAGATGACCACATAAAGAACTCTCCATGATCACATATGGATGTTGTGGGTGATTGATTGAGTGTCACTGTGTTTATTGCAGTGGAATTTTATATTTATGACCCCACCTGGTGTCAGGACTCTTCTTCCTCTATTTTTAAAAAGTCACCCAATGTGAGGTCCAGCAACAGCTTAGAGCAAGGCCTTTAAGAAATTTATCCTATAACCCTATAGCCACATAAGTGATACAAGTTCAAGTACAGTGGCTCATGCCTGTAATCCCAGCATTTTGGGAGGCCAAGGCCAGAGAATTGCTTGAGCCCAGGAGTTTGAGACCAGCCTGAGCAACATGGTGAAACAACATGAAAAAATACAAAAATTATCTGGATGTGGTGGTGTACAACTGTAGTCCCAGCTACCTGGGAGGCTGAAGCAGGAGATTCACTTGAGCCCAGGAGGTCAAGGCTGCAATGAGCCATGATCATGCCACTGCACTCCTGCCTGGGTGACAGAGCGAGACTCTGTCTCAAAATAATAATAACAATAATAACTGATGCAAGATCCCCAGAAAAGACACAGTAAAGGAGGAAATTGTTAACAATTCAAATTGCTTTTGCAATAATTTCCTGTTGACCTACGCTAAAATTTTAAGCTCCTTCAATTTAAGTAACTCTTCCCTTGCAAAACACACCCTCATATATGCCACTCCAACCCCATTTGATTCTTTAAAACATGGTAAGAGTAGTAAGGAAGGCAAGTCCTCAGATCTTAGCAATTTTCCCCCAGCCCCATGTTAACAATGAGAAGCTATTTGTTGCTGTGTAATAAGGACTATATTTTTATCCTCTTCCTGTGTGAAATGACATCCTGAGTTGAAACTTGCATAATCAGAAGGACAAAAGATATGAATTGACTAGGGGAGGAAAAAAATCCCTGTAGATTCAGGGAAATTCCAAAAGTTGAATAATGAGTCATTGAAAATTTACACGATCGATGTATAATTAAACTTCATCTATTCAGAACATTAGAGTACAGTACAGTCTTTGGCAACATCTGACCATAGTAAATAAATGTGGATTAAATTGATTGAATCATTCTGAATAGCTGGGTTCTCTGCTCAGCTAAGGGTTAATTTTATTATATAACCTCAGAGCCTTATTTTTTCCACCAGTTTGAATTAAAACATTCTTAAATGTAATATATTACTCCTTGCTTTAAAAAATAAAGTACAGTGGATATAATTTGTCTTAAATTATAGATATCAGTTATTAGTAGCATGTGACACCCTGAGGGCCCAAATGATTTGCTCTTTTGAAAAATGAGCTCATATTGATTTGCGTTTTGAATTTCTGTCCAATTTTTCTTAGCTTTCCTACTTTATCCCTCCTAGAGGTGAGCTGTCTTCTTTAGTACTCTTGTCAGTCAGCATACGAAACTGTTCCCCTCCCTCCCCTTTGTCCTTCATTATAGACGCCATTCCAGGTAATTAATCTGGCTGAGTAGAGTTTAGCACCACCTAAGGCACAACATTTAAGAAGGCACTCACTTTCTGGGTCACCAAAATGCAGGGTCAGCCCCTTAAGTGACCTCCTTAAATTTTGCTCCTCAGGCACCCTGATTACCTTTCCCAAGTCCCATGCCCTGGGTTTACTGAGGAGCTAGGGCCTTCTTCCATGAGGAAAACACAGAAACTCTTAGTGCATGGAACGTAGGAGCTTGAGATAAATGCAGAGGCCCTTCAGAGGCCCTTTTATTTGGGTGGTCAGAAGCCGTTAGGTAAGTTGCTAGATAGCTGAATTCTGCACAGGCGAGGTGTTACTAGACACCATTGCCCTTTTGTCTCTATTATGGTGCACTTAGGAAAATGAGTTATGGCTCTCAAAATCAATGTAAGGTTTTTATTTTGACTGATTCATTCGTTTTATCAAAGCTGCAGATGTATATGATGTATATGACCTGAGTTTATTTTAAAAATAACATGCGCAAAATCGTTTTCCAAAGAGATTTGCAATAAATTCAAAACCAGTGGTTCAAACCTTTTGGTCTCAGATCCATTTGCACCCTTAACAATTATTGAATAAACTAAAGATCATTTGTTTATGTGCATAACTAGTGTATTATACACACTAATTTTAATTTGGAGTACAGTAAATATTGTATTAGTGTGTCATATATTTACTGTATTAAAAATTAAAATTGGCTGGGCGTGGTGGCTCATGCCTGTAATCTCAGCACTCAGGGAGGCCAAGACAGGTGGATCACCTGAGGTCAGGAGTTCGAGACCAGCCTGGCCAACATGGTGAAACCCTGTCTCTACTAAAAATACAAAAAATTAGCTGTGCATGGTGGTGGATCCCTGTAATTCCAGCTACTCGGGAAGCTGAGGCAGGAGAATCTCTTGAACCTGGGAGGCGGAGGTTGTAGTGAGCCGAGATCACGCCATTGCACTCCAGCCTGGGCAACAACAGCAAAACTCTGTCTCAAAATAAATAAATAAAAGTAAAATTGATAATGTTTAAAATACAAGAATACAGCCAGGCGTGGTGACTTATGTCTGTAATCCAAGCACTTTGGAAGGCTGAGGCGGGCAGATCGCTTGAGCCCAGGAGTTCGAGACCAGCCTGAGAAACATGGCGAAACCTCGTCTCTACTAAAAATACAAAAATTAGTCAGGCATGGTACATGCCTGTAGATCCAGCTACTCAGGAGGCTGAGCTGGGAAGATCATCTGAGCCTGGGGAGATCGAGGCTGCAGTGAGCTGAGATCATGCCACTGAACTCCAGCCTGGGTGACAGAATGAGACCTTTCTTCTCAAAAAAGAAACACACACACACACACACACACACACACACACACACACATACACACACACACGAATACACAGACAATTCTATTAGCTGTCAGAACATTGATATCATTACACATTATGTATCCTCTGGAAAACTTCAGTGTCTATTTGTTAGAGAATATGAGTGAAAAAGGCAACTAATGTCTTAGCATTACTACTAGGAAAATCATTTTGACCTGGTAAACTCCCTACCTAGGCAGCTCCTGAAGACCCCAGACCGTACTTTGAGAACCACTAATATAAATCAATTTAGTATTATTTTTTGTATAGAGACAGGGTCTCACTGCATTACCCGGCCTGGTCTTGAACTCCTGAGCTCAAGCAAGCCACCCACCCCAGTCTCCCAAGGTGATGGGACTATATGCTTGAGCCACCATGCCCAGCCTACTTCTTTAAAGAGTATGTAATTCTCTTAAATTCCAAAGTATAAAATATCCAGACCCATAATGCCTATAATGAATAGAGTGGGGAACAAAATAAGCAAGTAACTGTGAAAATGTTGAATTAAACGTTGATTTATGTCCAAATTCTTCATCTCTGATACATAAGCAATTTGGCCAATAAAAATACACTGTCATTTATATTTGCTGATTTTGGGGGGTACACTGTTTTTTGTTTGTTTGTTTTGTTTTGTTTGAGTCTGTCACTCAGGCTGGAGTGCAGTGGTGCAATCTTGGCTCACCGCAACCTTCGTCTATCCAGCTCAAGCAATCTTCCCACCTCAGCCTCCAAAGTAGCTGGGACCACAGGCACGCATCACCATGCCCGACTAATTTCTTGTATTTTTGGTAGAGATGTGGTTTTGCCATGTTGCACAGGCTAGTCGTGAACTCCTGAGCTCAAGCAATTCAATCTGCCCCCCAAAGTGCTGAGATCATAGGTGACAGCCACTGCGCCCGGCCATGGGGTACACTTAGGATTAACAGAATCAAACATCTCTAAGCATTATGAATGTCCCTATGAAAACAATATTTTATGCTATGGGAGCTTCCATTGTGCTCGTGTCTGGGCATATGAAGTCCAGGTTGGAGAATGCATATTGGGTCAGATTCCACCATCAAGGGGGAGACACCTGATAGTGTTTATTATATATTTAATCTAAAAAGAAAGATAATTTGCTATACCACCAAAAATGACAGTACAAGAGTTGGCCAGGCAGACATTTCCTTATTCATCATGATGTTTACAAAACATAAAGCCTTCACATGTTCTATTTCAAAGCTAGAATTTTACTTTGAGAATAAGAAATAATAATTAGGAATAGCAAACAATTTTCTCCTATGCCTCAAATTTCTAAAGAATATTTTTATTTTTAAAAAATTTTCCCCAATAAAGTGATGGAAAGCCACAAAAACAGACTAGAATCATAACATTT
This sequence comes from Hylobates moloch, assembly GCF_009828535.3. Classification (NCBI taxonomy): domain Eukaryota; kingdom Metazoa; phylum Chordata; class Mammalia; order Primates; family Hylobatidae; genus Hylobates; species Hylobates moloch. The sequence continues at coordinate 31,373,349 of NW_026652287.1, read as the reverse complement.
AATGATAATTGTTATTGTGTGTTCTTCTGTCTTTTTTATGCCTATATAATACACTCATGTGATATAATTATGCTCTCCATGCTATAAAAAAGCTAAATTAAATTGTACATAAGAGCCCATAAGATAGTTTAAGTAGGTCAAATAATGTAATATTTGAGACAGCCCACAGGAAGAAGAGAACTGGGTGTTTTGTTGTGTTTTGTTTTGTTTTGTTTTGTTTTGTTTTATGTGTATAGACGCAGACATATAAAAAGAGACAGGTTAATTACTTTTAAGACGTAAGATTTCTTTTTTCCCCTTTAAGTTACTGGCCATGAAACTCTTGATCATTGAAAATAGAAATGGACTCCACTGGAGAGGGCCAAACCATTTATGGAGTTACTGGGTCCCTAGTGTTTCCACAGCAGCACAAAGGCCACATATGGGGCTGTCTATTTCATAGCTGCCACCAGTGCCCGTCAATTAGAATGCCTTGGCACAGGCTGTGCAGGCATGCCATTGGTGGCATACCTGTGCTTTTTACAGTAGGTGACCATAGGAAAAATCCACCATAAATAGATCTACCCCTTTGAAAGCATTTCAGTGCTGCAGAGGGAGAGAAAGTCTGTATCTGTTAATTAGAAAGGATCAAAGAACAGCCACCCTTGCCCAGGAAAGAGGGGGCTAGCTTTAGTTGTTGGTTCACAAACTAGTTCATTTTTAGGTTGTCCCTTAAAATATCTCCTTGGGCTTAATTTTTGCAAAAAGTATCCTTGTTTTTCCTTTTTATTCAAAAAGTTTTAAAACACACTTCTTTAGTCCTGTTAGCATGTTTTCTAAAAGAGGTATTGTGTGGGAGGACAAGGAAAGGAGAACAAAAACCGACTGTATTTACCTAGCAGGAATGTTCCACAGAACTTTGCCCTTTGGCTTTTGAATAAGCAGAAGTACAGCAGGACCTCACCTCAATAAATATCAGTTTGCTTGTTTATGATTTAGAGAGCTTACCAAAGGTGGGTGCCTCCCGACCATTGCAACACAGCTAACCTTGCTGACAACAGTTGGTGTGATTGACTGACTGTTATTTGCTAAGAAACTGGTGGGACAGGTTCCTCGACGCAAGTTGCTTTGCTGTTTTTGGGAGCCCCGATTTTAAAAGCGGGGGATTCCTTAGAAAGGCGAGGGGTGTAATATTCCTGAGAGCCAAAACTCTAGCCCTAATTGCTCTCCTGCCCTTGTTAAGAAATGGAAGACATGTGTTGACAGTAAGAAGAAATGTAAATGATGGAGCTTGGGTGAATGCCCCTGGAGCCTTGGCCAGCGGGAGGGGAACCAATGAAAGACATAGTGTTCCTTGTGGGTAACACAGACGAAGAAAGCTGCCCACAGAATGCCAGGGGACGGTTATGGATTTCTTGGCAGCAAGGAGAAGGGGCTTTTGTGCAGGGAGGAACAGCCTGCCAGTCAACTATATTTATGGAGCACCTGCTGTGTGGAATCTGAAAAGGAGAAGGAGAAGGAGAAGGGCCTTGTCCTCAAGAAGCTTGTGATCAAAGGGAGAAGAAAAGTCCCCATCTACTGTAAATCCTTTAGGGTTCCCACTCACATTTGAAAAGGGAGTGGAACGGGTGATATTTAGGGGGTGTGCTGAGCCTTGTCACTCAAAGTGTGGGTTGTGGACCAGCAGCATCACCTGGGAACCTTTTAGAAATGCAGAATCTTTTTATTTTTAAAATTTAAAAAAAATTTTTTTCTGGAGATGGGGTCTTGCTCCGTCACCCCAGCTGGAATATAGTGGTACAATCTTGGCTCACTGCAGCCTCCACCTCCTGGCTTAAGTGATCCTCCCACCTCAGCCACCCAAGTCGCTGGGACTTGGGAAGCACCAGCTAATGTGAAATGTTTTTTTGTGAAGACAGGATTTCATTATGTTGCCCAGGTAGGTCTCAAACACCTGGGCTCAAGCAATCCTCCCACATTGACCTCCCGAGCCACTGAGCCGCCTTGAAATGTAGAATCGTGAACTCTACTGCTGCAGACTCCAAGAGTCAGAATCTGCAGTTTGATCAGATCCCTAAGTGATTAATATGCATACTGCAGTTTGAGAAGTTCTAGAGGATTTCTGGAAGTAGTGAGTCTTGAATGTTTTAAGAGTGCAGAGTGACTTGGTTCAGTGACTCAATTGATACTAAAAGGCAATTCATTTACCTGTGAATTTCTTAAACACAGATATCTTATCGCATTGTAACCACTTTTATAACCTCTTTGACCTTGTTAAATTCATTATGGGAGTTCAATGAATTTAGGTTGCAAGGGTGCTCCTGCCTATGGTCCCTATTCAGTGAGGTACTGTGGAAATTGCTGTTAATGAATGAATGTTACAGAGGCAGCCAGTGAATTTTAGAAACATGTAAATTATTTTTAGAGAAGTGGGCAAAGCTGGCCATGACAGGACCTGTCAGAGACAAACATATGAATTAGAGTGAGAGAGATGCATGAGCAGTTCCTTCAAGGTAAATGGGGACATCTTGGGGGCTCTGAGACTTACCTGCAACACTTTATTTTCCATTTAAGTCATGTGCTGCTTGGCCTTTACCACTCCTTGGTTTCCCAGTTTCCAGGTTTAAGACAACTGGAATTCTCTGTTTCAAATGCTCTGAAAAGGACTAAGGTCCTATTTTCTCTGATCATTTCTGTCTCACCATGATTGATAGATTGAATCATTGATTGATCTGCTTATCTGCAGTGTGTAAACTATAATGCATAAAAATTGCATCGAGCTCAACTACTATTCCCACTTTACAGTAGGAGTATGTGGGACTCACCTCTTCTGTCCAGCCCCCAGATGCTTCCTCAGTCCCCACCCCAAATGCAAACATGTTTTAACACATGCGGCTCACAGACCTAGAAATAAGACATATCCTTAGCAGGCAGCATGTGGAGGAAGACATAAGTGTCTTTTTCATAGATGTGTCCAAGTAAAAATGATGATCATAATGATAAAAGCCATGAAAAGTTAAAGCCTATGTGACATTTGCCATGTTCTCTCCCCGTTAATGCGTTCATTCCTTCCAATGACCCCGGAGTTAGGCTGTGCTATTATTTCTATCTCATACTTGAGGAAATCGATGTGCACCCCACTCCTACAAATAGGGAGGGCAACATCCATATGAGGCTATGTGGTCTTGAGAATAAGACCAACCGATTCAGTGGGGAAAATGGTGTAATTGCTCTGAGAAGTCCATCAGCCCTCTTCTGCCTTGGTCAACATAAGTAGCAGGGAAAGGAAGTGCAGGCCCGGGCTGCAGAGCCCAGACTCTGAGTCAAGCGAGCCTGGATTACAGCCTGGTTCCACCCTTCCTGGGCTGTGGGATCTCAAAGAGCCTCAGTTCCCACTTGCAAAATGGAGATAATCAAAGTACTGATTTCACAGAGTTGTAAGGATTATAAGGATTAATATGCACTAGGTCCTACATGCAGTGGGTTCTAATAAGGGGTTGCAATGTATTTACTCTTTCACTGGCTATAAAGTAAAGAGGTTTCTGTAATTTTGAGAAGAAAAAGTTCTGGATCTGCCTATTTATAGGCCAGTATACATTTTCCTATTTCTACTCCCTGCAACCATCCCACAACAGTCCTAGCATTAATATCCTATAATGTTTCTGCCATTCTCTCTGATAAGAGTTGGCTATTCATGACCAATATTTTGTGGATTCAGTGGAAGTTGAATTAAGCCCTTTAAATTATCATTTTGATTTTTGGTCTGTTACATAGCCCATGGTGGCTACAGACAAAATGGAAATGGAGAATGTACATTTAGGGAACATTTACAGATTTAGTGCCCAAGATGATTCTCTTTTACGTATTTGATTAGAATTCACCGTTGGCCTTAGTCGGATTTTAAGCAACTATGGTTACCGTTAAAAAATGGGAATTGATCACATAGATGCTAAACAAGCATGATCAATTTAATAGATGTCCAACCACCAAAAGAAGCCCTCCTTAATTCTTTTGTATCAATTCGCTATGCATTTAATGTGTTTTCAGCAATAAAATCAGATACCAGGGAGATAAGAAAGGAAGGAAAGATCCCTGGCTTTGTTTACAGAAACATAAATATACAGAGACTATTAGAAAATAATTAAGTCATAGTGAAAAGAGAATGTGTTATGACGTGGTCCAGAATGCAAAAGAGTAAGGAAGAAGAACAGAATAGAATAGAATAATCAGCTCTAGCCGGGCTCAGTGGCTCACGCCTGTAATCCCAACATTTTGGGAGGCCGAGGCGGGCGGATCACGAGGTCAAGAGATTGACACCATCCTGGCCAACATGGTGAAACCCTGTCTCTACTAAGAATACAAAAATTAGCTGGGCATGGTGGCACGCACCTATAGTCCCAGCTACTTGGGAGGCTGAGGCAGGAGAATTGCTTGAACCCAGGAGGTGGAGGTTGCAGTGAGCCAAGTTCACGCCACTGCACTCCAGGCGACAGAGCGAGACTCTATCTCAAAAAAAAGAAAAAAAAAAAAGAATAATCAGCTCTGAGAGCCTTGAGAAAAATGTTGGCAATATGGATAAAGATTGTCAAATGATAGTAATGGTAACAGTTCGTTCTGTCAATTATAAAGCTCTTTCTACATGGCAGGAACTACCCTATGCATCTTACATAGAATTGGCACCCTAACAGGTTATTTATCTTGTTATTCTTATTTCGCAGATGAAGAACCCAAGGCTGTTGGAGATTAAGGAATTGCCCATGATTGCACAATGAACAGGGCAGAGTCAGGATTCAGACCTAAGTCTGACTCCATCACATGTTCAGAAAAAGCAGGAGGTCTGCTGGGAAGAACAGTGGCAGAAAGGTCAGAAGGTGAACAGAAATGGCTCTAGAACAGAGAGGCCATTGGAACGTAGTAAGAGAAGGGAGAGAGAAGTGCCCATGAACAATGGCTTTGAATGCGAACCTGGGGAGTGTAGACCTAACCAAATAGTAATAGAAACACTTTCAAGTAGAAAAATGGGATGAAACACAGTTGTAGGATAAATAACTTCTGCAGCTGTGGAGAAAGGAGACTGGAGGGATGAGAAACTTGTCTGTAGACAGAGCCAGGAAGAAGTCCTTGGGCATGGCATGGCAATGGCCCTGTCTGAAAGATAGCATGTCAAAGAAATTGGCATCTCGCTCTCAGTATTCTGATATCCGTGTGCTGCAACAACTTATTCAAAGCCAAGAGGACAATATTAGATTTCCATTTCTGCACTCAGATCTCTGAAAATAAAATGCTTTGACTGACAGTTTCGTGTTTTGGTTGACGATAACCCTAGTGATTCTTTCCATGATGTAGTGAAGAAACAAAAACATTTCTGACAATGCCATCCAAGGGACATTTGTGTTTTCACTGTATCTGCAAATTACATCACATCCTGCCACGTTTTCTTCTGTCCATCTATAAGGTTATGTTTTTTTGTCTTTTGGTTATATATATCTTCCCTCACTAGTAAATAGTAATAAACTTATTTATGGCCATCTGAATAAAAGTTTTTAAAAAACAATAAATTGGAGTTTATACTAGCCACAAAATGAGTGATGGAAAAAGACATTATTGCATCCTGGCAGGCCTGCATTACTCTTTTCTTGATTTCTGTTATGGTGCAATCCATTCATTTTTCTATGCTCATTCCAGCCTTCCTAGACTAGAACGGGGCACTTGGCCTACACATAGTGGTGACCGTTCCGCCAAACTGCTTGTTATGGGCATCGTCCGCCCTGCTCAACAAGAGTCACTTGTGGAAAAAAATGTGGAAAATCCCATATGCTGACAAAGGCTCCCAGGATTCCACAATGTGCCTATAATACAAAAACTTTGCTATCTTTATATTTTATTTAGTAATGAAGTAGAAGATAATTTTAGCAGCAATCACCTTCATTAACTGCCTCTTCTTGTTCTGGAGATGAAGCAGCTGCTTCATGAGTGAGTGATACTCACATGTCACTAATTCCCAATTCTGGGCATCCACAGGGATTTGGCAGGGGAAATGCTATGCTCTTTGTTCATGGGGATGCCTTTAGCTACTTGGAAATAGTATATTCTTTAACAGAAGTTTCTTTGTCAGACTTCATAGCCAGACTGCTCTGTAATAACCAGACATCCAAAGCCAGGTAAACCAAAACCTCAAAACCAGAGCTTGGAAAATTTTGGACAGGCGTAGGTGGGAATCTACTCCAAGCACATATGCTTCCAGAAACAATTCTGAGAGGGCTTAATTCTGTTTCCCAGTGAATTGCACCTTCCTTGTGAAACAACAACAACAAAGCACTGCAAAGTCAGAGGACTTTCATGTCATCTGTGTTCAGAAAGTGTCTCTCATGCAGGCAGACCAATGTTGGTGATGCAGTGGTGCTCTTGCTTTCTGGGAAAAAGGAGTCTCATTTCTGCACCGACCTTACCTTAGCCTCTACGGGATATGCTCACCATATGCTTGCTACCCGTTGTGTTTCACTTCATCCTAACAGCAGTCCTGCCCATGTAAGATGTGGCCATTTCTCTAGAGGCAGAAAAACAGGCTCAGCACAAGTAAATGCCTGGCCCGCCTCTGGAGGGGATAACTAAGTGGCAAGGACACTCGGATCCCCATTCTACCTTTATCTTTCCATCACTACACCATGCCACTTCCTGGAAATCTATATACCACACATAAATGGCAGCATGTATGTCTTAGGCCTCTTGATGCAGTAGGGGGTGTGTGTGTGTGTGTGTGTGTGTGCGCGCGTGTGTGTGAGAGAGAGAGAGAGAGAGAAGAGAGAATGTGTTTTCCTCCTCCATCCCTCTTGTGAGTACACACAGGTGAGATGGCTGCCTGCAGCAGAAGCTGCCTGGGGCTGTAGAAAGCAGTTCTTCTCTGTGATAAATGAGACTGACATTTCCATGACTCTTTCCATTTCTAGAAAATGAAGTGCCAGCCCCAGCCCCACCCCCGGAAGGTGAGTAAAAACACTGCCTCACACACGTTTGGGCTGTAAATACAGAACGTCCATCCCAGCATGATTTGGCCTCCACGGGTGCTGTGAGCTGTGAGCTTTAACCCAACTCCTACTGAGAAGTTGAATGGTGACCATTGTGATAAGTTGAGAATAATAAAAATAATACATGGTGTTTATATAATCCTCTTGTGTTAATCTAATTTGGATGGCACTTCGTATATATTAGGGGGGACAATTCTTATGAAACCTTTCAAATTATGTAAAAGTTATTATGTCTGCATTTTACGGTGTGGAGGCTGAGCCTCCATCCAAGGGGCTGAAGAATTTGTGAGGCTTTTTCCTATATAGTGAAGGTCAAACAAACCCACATCTTCTTTATGAGAGTGGGGAGTGGATCTATCTCTACCCTGGAAGATCAGCTGTCCCTTCTCAACTTGACATATGTCACTATTGAGCACCTCCAGAAACTCCCTAGGGGCTTTTCAGAAAGGTTTGGTGGCCTCTGAGGTTCAACATGAGGACCAACTTCTTGAGTTCTTAGTACCATATTGTCCACCAGCTAGCAACAGAAAATGAGTACAGAGATCCAGTGAGACCCTTGGCAGGTAGGGCAGTCCCCTGTGACACACACAATATGTGAAGCTTGTTTTTCTGTCCACATACAACTAAAGAAGAAAAGAAAATTGAAAGATTGAAAGATTGAAAGCTCAACGTGGCTTAAACTCCCAACGTGGCTCTTCAGAGTCATTTATCAGCCAAACAGCCCCAAGATGGAAGCAACCAAAATTATGTGCATTTTCCTATAAAGACTTCAAAGTGGCCTTTCTCATCCCTCTTCCTCCTTGAAAAGGATGAGAAACTGGCATCCCATTCAGTAATTATTCCCCAGGTATTTACCCTGTGCACAACTCTAACCTAACCCTTCAGAGGGATTCAGCCATACCTACCATATACGTATTGATAGCTAGGTGCAAGCATATTGTACCAGATGTAGTGGTGAACTCTACGTAGAAAACATCTCCCTGTATTCAGTTTGTTTGCAGCCAAGTAGAAAACAGAATACAGCCTGGGAAACAATTAAATAAAATGCGATCAAAACATTAAAACATTAGGCAATATTATAAGAACGCCCCGCCACCCCCCCACCCCACACCAAGCAGTATGTGATTACTTGTGGGTTGCTTAAACTGGCAATGTGTTATGAAGCCAGCGGGTGACTGTAGACCTGGTCCAGCTTAGGTGAAAACAGGAGTTGGAGAAGGTCTCAGTTTCTAATCATCTTTTCACACAAAAACTTATTAGGCAATTATAAAGCTCTTCCTCTTCCTCCCTGGAGATCGTTTTTCTTTTTTCTTTGTTTTCTTTTTTCTTTTCTCTTTTCTTTCTCTTTCTTGAGACAGGGTCTTGCTCTCTTATCCAAGCTGGAGTGCAGTGGCACCATCACAGCTCACCGCAGCCTCAAACTCTTGGGCGCAAGCAGAGATTGTTTTTCAGGAGGGCAGTTTGAGAAATCTAGCTGCTCACAAGAGGCCCTTTGTCCATCTAAGAATACTAGATTCACACACTCAAGCCCTAAACAGCATAGAGAAGTATTACTACGCGTCAAAATGAACGAAATTGGCTTGGTGCCATATGAGTTCAAACAGGGGCAAGCTCAGATTTGTTTTCTTTAGATCTTGATCTTTAAACGAGTGTAGATGTGTGACATTCTTCTTAGGATCTTCCTCTTTCTTGGTATGCTTTCTCCTTGCCCATAACAAATGTACTTGGACCAACATTGAGTACACTGAGAACCTACTGGCCATTATAAGCAAACCTTTCCCTTCTGTTTTTCAGATTAGTTACTGCCACTGAGCCACTATCGTTTCCTTTGTATGCCATATTTCATATTCATTGCATAGTATTGACTTCCTCTTGCTCAAATGTCTCCTCCCAAATTCTGCTAAAATTGTCCTTCTTAGTTAACTGAGATTTGAATCTCCATTCGTCAGTCCGAAAAAAGAGAATGCATTCTTGAAACAATTCTTTTCTTACCGATACCGTAAGTCAGATACCATTTGCAGGTCTAAACTAATACGATTCCAAACACAGAGAAATGCAAACTAGATGGTCTCAACTGATATAATCTGATGTTACTGCTCTTGTTTTGCATTTATTGCCACTAAACCCAATCCGGAAGATTCACATGGACACTGAAACATTTTCTTTGAAACAACATACACTGCACACAATTACATATTTTGTACTTTACTATAAAATCTAGAAGTCCAAACTCTTGGAATCATTACATGGGGCAAACTGACTTTTCTTTAAAAAGTCAGTCCCTGTTGAGGTCTAAAATAAAGTGGCTCACATTTTTTTTTGCCTAATTCTACTCCAGCATGTTATATAACATGATCCAAGTATAGTTGAGTGCATTTTAACAAAATCTGTATTGAGTGTTCTTATGTGTACTTTTCCAAAAATGATCAGATTAATTGCTTTTCACTAAAAGTTTAGTGTGGCTCTAAATTATAATTTCTAAATTCATAATTCATGTACAGCACGAGTATTCAGTATCATTTATGACCTGTTCTGCTGTCATCTATTTCTTCCCTCCCCCTCTCCACCCCGTTGCTCATCACACAATAAAATGCTTTAAGACACTTTAAAAAATATGCTTGTACTTTCTACACAGAACCAAGTAAAGGGAAGGAGGCCGGAACTACACCAGCAAAAGGTGAGTTGGAGGGAGGGAGAGCGAGGCTGAAGTCAACAAAATTAGAAGCAGAAAGAGGTCAGTAATGATTGTCATGGTGGCCCCATAGAATTTCTCTGCATTATCTTTGATCAATGTGGTTTAGAGTTCTGCCTTTGCATCTTTTCTGCAAGACCCAATCAGTATAATGACAAATGGTGCGTTGCTAAGTTTTCATTACATCTATTTCTAAAAGGAAAACAACAACGATAAAAATATCACAAGTACTTGTTGAGATGCCAGCAAATTAATTGGTAGTTTCCAAGTTTCAACATGCATGCTAAGAAAGAGAGGTGTTTGGTCTTCTCAGGAGTATATCAATTGGGAAAATTATCTGAATTACCCAGTTTTTTTTTAATTAAATGTTTTCGTGTTACTGTGTGAACTGTTCCAGGTTTCACTAGTAATTTTGAAGGCTAGCATCTCACTTTGTAACACTGACTATGTATTCATGTAGATTTATATAATGATTTCTACAGATTCACAATATAACATTAAGCAAACATGTTGCTCCTTCTTGAACTGGAAACTATTCCTGTAATATTATCCTATTTTTACTTTATATGGAGATAGTCTTGTTTTAGAAAATAATCTTAATCATATACTTCTGTTACTCCATGAAATGCTAATTCCTTTGTCTCACCATGGAGGAAATGATTATCATTACTGACCATCTGTCTTAAGCTAAGGAGCATTAGTCTTTCATAGAGGGAAATTTCATGAAGGTGGATTAGACAATTTTGCTGTATATGTTTGTATTGTCATTTTTAAAAGTGAAACTTTTACTTGCATAATGAATAAAAAAGTTTAAATATTGGAATAATTATTTCCTGACTGCAACAAGAAGTTTCTCTTTTTCCTGGACACTGCTCAAAAGCACGTTAAGTATCTCTTTGTTCTTGATGTGTCATATTCATTATCTAATTTCTATGATATTCTTGTCTCCTATACATTAGTAAAATACTTTTTTCTTTCTTTCAGTACATTGGATTACTTTTCTTCAGCTAACTTGAACTTATGCTCTCATAATGAATGCATAATGTTAGTAGACTCACTTTGTCCTTGACCTTCAGTGGCTCCCATGGAGAGTAACATGAATACTAATCCTGGCCACGTGGGCCACAGTTTGAAGGTTATTTGCTTATGGAATGCAGACAGTGCAAACTCCTAGAACTCCTTCCATGGGATGGTTTCAAGGAGGTTTGGACATCCCGGCTGAAATTATTGTAACATTATTCTCTACAAGGCCAATGGGCATACACCTCTGTTTCCAAATTTGGAAAGGTGTTTGGGCCAGGCTGCAAGGCTCAACCAACAGAGCAGATGATGTAATCCCAGAGGGCAACCTGTCAAAGTTTAAACAAAGCCTGTGCCTGACCCTTAATCTGAAAAGTCACTATATTATACTTGTATGCTTAAATGAGAAAATGTCTCTCCTTAAAGTCAACCAACAAAAACTCTTTTATTTATGGAGAATACAGCATGATGAAAGAGCAAGGCTAGATGACTAGGGTATTTTGAAATTAGTAGCATTTTTCTGACATTTGCAGAAGATAAGCAAAACCATGACCACATGCAGTTGCACGCCCAGGTACAAAAACAGCCGTGTGTGTGTGTGTGTGTGTGTGTGTGTACATATGTTATATAATGGCAAATACATGTATATATATGTATTTGCCTTACATGCCTAGGAAGCAAATCAATTTAGGATAGAAAGTGACATCCCTAAATAAAGAAGGTAAGTGGATGGAAGTTTATTATAAATACACAGTCCTCTTCAACTATTACCCACTTTCATCAAGGACAGAGAAAATACCTAAGCAAAAAGTAGACACAATAATTACTGCTACTTGTATATCCCCAGTTGAGAAAGGAGCCCTGCACGGGCATAAACAGGATTGATGGGTGCAAACTGCCTTTTCTCCAGCACGAGCTAGAACTCTCCTGCTCTCGCTCCCTCCTCCAATTGTCAGTCTATTTTTTTTTTTTTTTAACCATCCAACTCAGGTTTCACTTCTTTGAACAGCTTTCTCCTGACCATCCTGGCCCGCTTTTATCTCCCCTTCCTTCTCCTGATTTCTCTTGGACCTATTGCCTCCGTCATTCAATCATTCTTGTCTCCACATAATCATGCATTAATGGTTGACTCCTTTTCCTAACAGGCTGTAAGCTTTTTGACATTGACCCCTCATCTTATTCCCTCCAGCATCTGGCAGAGAGCTGCACATAGCAATCGTCAGATAAATACTTGCAAAATGAATGAGCAGTTGAATTTCCATGCTGGCTTAGCTGCTGACCATTTAATGGTAATCTGGATAGATTTTTATTTCCATTCAACATGTGTGCTGGGTAGGAGGACGAACATCCTATGTATGTTCTTAGTCACTGAGGGTTAGAATGAGGCATTGCTGCAGAACAGATGGATGATTTCCACCGTGAGACCAACTTGCCTAAAGCTACTGAAAATGGTCTTGCTTGGATTTTGGTACATTTTCAGCACTTTAACTGGTATTCTATTTAATTGGTTGACATATATTCGATTAACTGCTCCAAATCTGTCACTATTAAGAATATTATTCATCGCAATGCAGCCTTAACATCGTTCCCAGATTGATTGAATCATTCTGCGACAGCTCAGAAATGTTCTGAAAATGCTTTTTGAAGCCACAGAGAGTAGATTCTAATATTAATCTTAGAAGTAGTATTGTGATTAGATTTGCCAACTTTTTCATATTTGCTAAAAGTCTCTGTCTGGAAAGCAGCCGATTTCCCAGCACGGGGCTTTATGATTGTTTGCTTGCTTGCTTGTTTGCATCTGGCTATCCATCCAGCTATCCTGTTCCTTAATACTGACCACTTTGTCCTGGGACCTGGGCAAAGTCTTCTGGAACTGAAACAAGAGAGATGACAATAAAGAAATGTGTTTAGCCAAACAGCAATAGCAGAAATTAGATGTGCAAATCTCCTTCAGAGGAATCACACCAGGAGGCAATGCCCTTATAAAAATAACGCTGTCCTGGCTTAGAATTCTTTCATAATAATTATAGGTAGCAAATTGGTGGAACACTAAGTATAGATTCTTTTCTGTATGCTCAGTGGGGCCAAAGATCCACCTTTTATTCTAGCACATATTTATTCAGCAAGATTTGCTGAGTGTTGGCTACATGCCAGGCACAGATCTGGGCACTGGGTCCTGCCCTCCTGGAGCCAAGTTACACTTTATGGGGAAGAACAACCACCAACAGAGGAAGGTGGATTTCAGTTTTGGAAGCAGACAAGAGTCACAGAGGGCCATGGGTAGACAATAATGTGGGTGATCAAGTGGGATCATACTTTTTTTTTTGTCAACCAAGATCCAACATCCTATGTCTGAACATAGGGTAATTGGAGTAGGTTTCTGCTGTGCCTCAACAGCTGCCCCTGTGGAAAGCTCCAAAAATGGTGCTGTGGCTGGTCCAAAAAGTGACAGCAGCATTAGAATCAGAGACCACTTTGAAGACCAGTACTCATTTCCATGCCTAAGTGCTGATATTTTATTTTTACATCTTATTAGCTTAGAGTCTATATCTTTTCAATTGGCAAAGTTACTTCCTTTTTTTATTACTGCTTTTGGTAATCGCTAAAAGGGAAATAAAAACTTATTTTCTTTTCCCAGGCATTTGCCACATAAACTATCGTGAATGAACCCTGTGTGTATTAAATATCTCACATAACCTGAGATGAAGTCTTTCTTTTTCATGAATGTGACTGGCAAATGAGGAAGTGAATCAGCAGAAGTTCCAACACACTTTCTCCTGAATTATGTGATTTTGTTTTAAATTTTAAAAAATGATTTTTAAAAAAATTTAGGTTCTTTTACATCTGCAATAACATTACCCTGGTGCTTTTTACCAGCATGCTAAAATATTTTTGTACAATTTACCTTTAGGTGTCAATCAACCATCTACTAAAATTTCTCCATGCTTGATCTATGTATTCTAATTACATTACTTCTTTGTAATGAACTTTGTTAAAAATTAATGTCACCACACTTTTCAATTCAAAGACACAGCCACTATTAGGCAAGATTGACTTAATAGATTTTGGGGAGAAAAAATTCATTAAATGTACATATTTATTGTAGGATAAATCATGGTTTTATAAGCATCAAAGTGTGAAGGCATGTATCATCTCATTAAGAAATGCAATAAATTAACCGAATGCCTCAAAACATGATGAATTAATGTTAGCTATTGTTATTGTCTCCCATATTTTATTGCTGTCGTTATGTTGGTCACAAACACCAGTATGTACTACAACTGATTACTCTGCTTGAGGAATTCATGAATTTGTCTCAATTAAACAAGGTATTGTATCAGTATTTCACTGTTTGTTTACAAGTCACATATATTTTAATTTTATAAGCTTTTGGTCTTTATTCTTAAATCTCAACAATTATCTCAAGTTTATATTGCTAAATTAATTTTAAAAGGCAATTTAAAATCCACCATAGGTAGGAGTTATTTTATGCCCGAGAGAGTTTGGATAATTATAAGAATGTACACATTCTACTATCTCTGGAGCTTTTTATTCAGTTACAAGTCTCTCACTCATATTACGAAGTATTTATGTGTACTCCCCTAAAATCCCAGGCTTGTAATATAAGACTGGGTTCTTTCCCTACTTTCTAGAAGTTCTTCTCTGGGAACTTCAGTTGTTTAAAGAATCATTTTTACGGCCTTACAAATGCTATTTTCCCATGACTTACAGATGAATAAAATTCTGCTTTAGTAAACTGCGCTTCTATGTAGCTAGGGGAAAGATAGCCCTGCTACGCTGAGTGTGTGGTTTCCCTGTATGTCATATTCCAACAAGCTAAAATCTGATGTTTATGTATTCGTCATCACCACTTTTAGATAGAAAAAAATGAAATATGACTTACATATATTTTTTGTTTTGTTTGAAAATGTAAGATGTTACGTCATTCATATATATATTGTTGAACTGGACACAACCAGAAAGATTTGGATATTCAATGTACCTCCTAGCAATAGAACCTGGTTTCTATGAAAAATAAGAACCATTAAACATTTCAGTCTCATCGAACTCAACCAAATCAAACCAGGCAATTTTTTGAGAATTTAAGGTCAGAATCCCAATATCTTAACTACAATTCCCAATCTAAAAAAAAGTGCCAGGACTGAAGCAACTTTTAAAAGAAAGGAAACTGGCTGGGTGAGGTGGCTCATGCCTGTAATCCCAGCACTTTGGGAGGCTGAGGCAGGAGGATCACTTGAGCTCAGGAGTTTGAGACCAGCCTGGACAACATGGTGAAACCCCATCTCTACTAAAAATACAAAAATTAGCCAGGCGTGGTGACAAGCACCTGTATTTCCAGCTACTCAGGAGACTGAGGCAGGAGAATTGCTTGAACCTGGGAGGCGGAGGTTGCAGTGAGCTGAGATGGTGCCACTGCCCTCCAGCCTGGGCGACAGAGCAAGACTCTGTCTAAAAAAAAATTAATTAATAAATAAAAATAAAAGAAAGGAAACAGTAAACTTTGCTCATGTTGATTATGTTTTCTAGCACTTTCATAAATTTGAAAATTTATGTGCAATGAATCCAAGATTGCCAATTGAGAAGTAATTGCTATTTGACACTACTGTTGGGTGATCTAGACGAAGACTATTTCATGATACTCTGAAGCGCTGCATTAATATGTATTCCTTCATAGTCTAAAACAACTGTGCATGTCCTCCAAATAGTCTTAACATTTAGTAGACTTTGAAACTACTCACCTATCAAATTTTTGCTTAAAAAACAGATTGCCAGCCGGGTGCTGTGCCTCCTCATGCCTGTAATCCCAGCACTTTGGGAGGCCAAGGCGGGAGGATTGCCTGAGCCCAGGAGTTCAAGACCAGCCTGGCCAATATGGTGAAACCCTGTCTCTCCTAAAAATATAAAAATTAGCTGGGTGTGGTGGCAGACGTCTGTAGTCTTAGCTACTCAGAAGGTTGAGGCACCAGAATTGCTTAAACCTGGGAGATAGAGGTTGCAGTGAGCCAAGATTGTGCCACTGCACTTCAGCCTGGGCGATAGAGGGAGACTCTGTCTCAAAAAACAAACAAAAAAAACGCAGACTGCCATCATTACATATTCTATGCATGTAACAAACCATCACATGTACCCCGTAAATATGTGCAAATATTATTACGTATCAATCAATTTTTTAAAGACAAGATTATTTTTCTTCATTTTAGTTTCATGAACGTAAGTGAATACTCTTCTCATTTTGTGTTCTAGATAATTAACTCAATGTTTCATTATGCTCTGTGCACAAACAAAAAGTAAACCACCACAAAACCTTTATAAAGTGTTTATTTGAATCAAAATGATTCAAGCTTCTAGTTTACATTTAATAAAGAATGTAAAGCTTTAATAAAGCTTTAATAAAGCTCCTTTCTAGGATTTGATTGAATTTTAACTTCATTTCTGTTAATTTTTACAGGACTTTAAATCAACAATCTTATATATTTCAGTAAATAAAAACCTTTGAATAGGTGACAAGAATAAAGTACTAAATACTGAATTAAATCTATGGCAAGTAATATTATGGGAAAATTACAAGTTATTTTGGTTTTGAAAATGTAAAATTTTAATTATTTCACAGTCTTCTGAAACACAGAATTCTCCTAATAGCTCAGAAATACCTATACCGGGCAAATGCACAATTTTGTGGAATGTGAATGCATGCATATTAGTTCAGGAGAAAACATTCAAAACGAACTAAGTTTGGGAGGTAATAACGACCATATCATTTCTTGTCACCCCCACTTCCAGTACCCATTATTTGCACACTGAGAGCTTTGAGATATCCTGCAGTAAACACAAACACAAAACAATAAAATATAAGCATTTAATTCCAGCCTAGCATTTTTCAAGTTTCTTTGACCACAGAGAGCTTCCTGTTAAGAATCTCAAATCCCACATGACCCAGTGAATCACCTCTTGGATTCTGAAGTAATGATATTAATATATGATATTAATATATGATAAATATATTAGTAATTTTATTAAAAAGTAATAACACATATCCCTGTTTGACAGTTTGGGAAGAGAAATTTCAGGCCAGCAGGTAATACTCGTAGTAAATATTCTAATAGATGATATAAAAACATACTATTTTATGTCTTTTTGTCAGGAATTTTTTAAAGCACTTTTTAATTAACATTCCTGTGCATGTATTTCCTGTATCCTGTTTTATACAGTCATATACATTTACATTTTGAAATCCACAATTATTCTAGTTTGCTTTTGTTTTTGTTTTTAGAGTCAGGGTCTTGCTGTGTCATCCAGGCTAGAGTACAGTGGCGTGATCATGGCTCAGTACAGCCTCCAATTCCTGGACTCAAGTAACTCTCTAGCCTCAGCCTCCCAAGTGGTTGAGACTACAGGCATACACTACCAAGCTCTCAGTGTGCAAATAATATGCAAGCCTGGCTAATTAATTTTTTTTAACAGAGAGAGTCTTGTTACGTTGCCCAGGCTGTAAATTCACAAATATTCTAGTATTTTAAGTACAAAGATTTTATTATTCATAAAAACACTAGTTTATGCTTTGGGAAGAGCAGAGCAGAGGTTCAGATAACACCAAATGCTCTTTAAGGATGTAAGATGTGAACTTTGTTCACAGACCTCAGTGATGTGAGCACTGTTGCTCAGGAGTAACAAGTTGCTAAAATGCAGAAGGGATGGGTAGTATTTCTTTCTTCTCATGATGAATGTTTCTGTACATTAGTGACTTGCTGGGTAACTAGTAAGGTACTAGAATTGATAAATGTGTACAGGGTCCTTTGCAATAAAACTGGTTATGACTTGATCCAGGTGTTTAAAAATCAGGGCTGTTAAGTCTGACCATACATCACTGTGATAGAATGTGGCTTTTTCAAGGATGAAGATACAAGTCTTAACCACACTGTAACTTACAGTTTCCTTAAAAAAAAAAAAAAAAAGAATAAACCTGGCAGCTATAGAATACACCAGGTGCATTCATAATAGCTGTTTTATATATTGGAGTGTTAACATTTTTAAATTAAATGTTTTACATTCACAAGTGATGGGGAGTCTTATCATTAAGGTGTGTGTAATTTAGAGTCCAGTTGGTTTTATTCTAACTGGACTGCACTTGTTTTCATAGTGGTGAAATGCTATGTGCATTTATACCTTGCATAAGTCCTCATTCTACCACATGATAAATAACCCTCTGGCTGATAATATAAACACTAACTGGGGAGATTTTATTTATAAGGGCTGTAGAATAAAATACAACTTTTTCACACCAGCATCATCTGTTACTAATACTCTTAATTAGTGCAGCTTTTCATTTTGTTATGGTTGGTCTCCTAACTAGGTTGAGTTTTCCTCCCTGCTAACAGGAAACAATACGACGTTCTTTTTCTTACAGCATTTGTATTATGAAAAGCACAAAGCTCCAGCCCACTGAACCTCTGCCAATTAAGATGGTGTTGGGTTAGGCTGCATCTGGTTACTGTCCTGGGAAAATCACTTTTATAGAGATTGTCTTCCAAGTGGTTTTAAAATTTATCCTTCTGCCGGGCGTGGTGGCTCACGCCTGTAATCCCAGCACTTTGGGAGGCCGAGGCAGATGGATCACGAGGTCGAGAGATCGAGATCACCCTAGCCAACATGGTGAAACCCTGTCTCTACTAAAAATTAAAAAAAAAAATTAGCCGGGCGTGGTGGCAGGCACCTGTAATCCCAGCTACTTGGGAGGCTGAGGCAGGAGAATCGCTTGAACCCGGGAGGCGGATGTTGCGGTGAGCCGAGATCGCGCCATTGCACTCCAGCCTGGGCAAAAAGAGTGAAACTCCGTCTCAAAAAAAAAAAAAAAAAAATTTATCCTTCTACTGAAGTTTTTAGGTCGATTAGGTAGGCTGACTAAATTTACAAATAAACTTGTTTATCCAAAACAGATAAATAAAATGTGAACTTTGAAGTTCAGATGTTTTTAAAAAGGGAAATATTCTGCACATAAACACTAAAAGACGTATTTTGAATTTCACAAATACATATGGGTAAATATTCAGAAATTATACAGCATTTTCCAACACCAATATAATGTTGGAAAAAATGCTTATAAAGTTTATATTCATATTAATTTATCTTGACTTTTGTTTCTTAAATACTGAAGAGCAATTAATCATGAGGTTTTCTGGGTAGAAATGAGTTCTCAGATAGTACACATATAGGCTTTTATGTCTGTGTCCAAACGAATGTGATATATGAATAAGGTCTGCCATTCACTTTTGTTACAAAATCAGGACTTGAAAACCACTTCCATTATTGATTTCATCAAGGTTTGATTTTTAGCATTCATTTTTTCCTAACCTACAGTCACATAAAACACTTGCAGTGTCCCATTTTTAAATCTGTGCTTCCATTTGGATTACCCTACTCTATCAACTTTTTATTTATTATTTTTTTTCTTTCTCTGCCTGAAATACTCAGGTTTCACTTTTCAGGTACCAAGTTTTCTAAGGCTTGCTCAGCAGTTGAAAGTGTATTGTGTGGTTTCTCATCTTCTTTTTCAGATTTCCCTTTCCTAGGTTACTTGGGATGAAGTCCTTTTCTCCTTGACTTTTTACTCCTATTTCTTGTTTCAGATGAAGAGGAAGTCTCCCCGCCTAGCGCCTTGCCTCCAGGTTAGGATAATTTCTACCCTTTTCCCTGCTTTTAAATGTATTATTCATTGACAGTAGAGGAAAAGAAAAGGCGGTGAGCCTCCTTGCTCAGTCAGTGCACAGAGCAGGGGCAACAGGTTTCGCCTGTGCTGGCACCAAGAAGGAAATGTTGGCTTTAATGACAATTTTTTGTTTTACATGAGAAACTTCTTAGAAAGAGGCATTCTTTGAGAAATAAATAAGATTGGTAAATCCTGGGTATAAATGTTAGGGGTCAACATATCTGTCTTCCATTTCTCACTATATATCCACCCTTTTCCCCTGTTCCTTAAACTTAGATATTTGGATTTTAAAATTTTTCTTTTCTTTTGTTTTCTTTTTTGAGACTGAGTCTCACTCTATTGCCCAGGTTGGAGTGCAGTGGTGCTATCTCGGCTCACTGCAACCTGTGCCTCCCAGGTTCAAGTGATTCTCGTGCCTCAGCCTCCCGAGTAGCTGGGATTACAGGTGTGTGCCACCAAGCTGGGCTGGGCTAATTTTTGTATTTTTCGTAGAAACGGGGTTTCACCATGTTGGCCAGACTGGTCTCCAACACCTGACCTCAAGTGATCCACCCACTTCGGCCTCCCAAAGTGCTGGGATTACAGGCATGAACCACCACACCCAGCTGGGATTTTTTAATTTTTCTATCATTTTAAAATAAGACACACACTTTTATAGATGCTTTCATACTTGGAGCTCTACTGATTTTCCATCCAAGCCAACTTGTAGGGTTTTTTCCTTCCTATCACCAGAGGAGACAGGGTTTAGGGGAATCCAAGAAGGTTGAAGTCAGCACTCCATTTTCATTGCCTTTCCACCCCTCTGCATCACCCAAATCACACTTTCCTTTCAGGTTTGGGTAGTCGGGCCCTGGAGAGAAAAGATTCAGGTGAGCACAAGCCCAGACAAGGCATCCTGACCTCATCCTAATACAATCACTAATGAGCTCATTTCTTGAAGCTGTATTGATTCTAATCCTTATCTTATTCAGATTGTAGTTTTTACAGCAATCTTTCATTACGTTTCCTCTTACAAGAAAACTAATGTATTGAGAAACAATTAATTTTGCATGATACACACGCATTCAAGGATCTGGCCACAAATACCACAGGTTTGTTCTATCATTTTTAATATTTAGCAAATACACAGAGATCAATCTTCATTTTGGGGATGTACTAAAGTTAGATAATAATTCACATTTTTATAGAACTTTACATAAAGATAATAAAACACTCTCAAATGCATCCTATCAGCTGTAGCTCTTGTTCTATGAAGTCATTCATTCATTCATTCATTCATTCATTCAACAAATTTGTATTGAGGACCTAATATAATCCTATTATGGGCCTCTTATGGGCCAGCCACTCCTATAGGCACTGCAGGTATAGAAGTGAACAAAACAAGAGAAACACTTATCCTCACGTTCTAAATGTGTTCCTATTAATATCATAAACACAAACAACAAAATTTTAACATTAACTTGGGTGTTTAAAAATGTGTAATCAAATGACTATGATTGTCACATAATTGTGAAAATGTTTAACTTCATTGCGAAAATGATGGCCTACTACTACAGATAGAAATATCAAGCATGATTGATACATGAAAACTAAAACAATTAAATGTGCATTTTCCTTCTTTTCAAGAAACATTAACAAGCAGAGAGTTGGCAACCTATGCATTTTTTTCCAGTTATTAAGTGGCTGAACCTGAACTCTGCATTCAGCTCAGAGACAGGGGAAATATTTACAGTTCTCTCTACTATCCTAGAATTGGAATTGACTGCAGATTAACACTAATCACCAAAGTGCAAATGAGAAGATGCAAAAGAAACTGTATTTCCAGCTTGTCTCTCTTTGTGGGAAAGCCTCAGTTTTTTTCTTTCCAGTTCTCTGTTTTGTTTTTTCCCCTTGCAGCACAATCTTGGTATCCTTGCCATTTGTACCACAGGTCATGATCTGTCACTTCCTTGTTAAACTATGGCCACATCTGTACAACCCTAATGAAACTCTCTTACAAAAGCAAGGAATCTAGAAATACCAGGCCAGGCTTGGCTTTCTGACCCTTGTCAGACAGTTTACCCTCCAAATGACCTGTCCCTTTAGTCTTTTTCAATGTAGTTGTATCGATGTGGCCTTATAGTCCATCACCTAGAAAAACACCAAGAGTACTGCTTGAATACAGTTACCACCATTGTTTACCTGTTAGGGGACAGGCAATATGGGGAAGCAAAGGAACTATGGCCATCAACAAAGAGAGAATAACAGCTTACCTGGAAAGTTCCACTATTTCTAGGAATTACATAATGTTCATTTGCCCCATCATGGAAGAGATACCCCTGTAAGAATGGGAATCTGTTCCCCTCTACTGATGGCTGCTGGGGGCAGAAAGAATGATGTTGTATTTATCCAGGTTTATTAGACAAGGAAAAGCTACAGCGTTGGTGAGAACAACAAATCCAGGTAAGACTGCCTAAGAAGAACCTGGCCCTGAAATAATCCTTTTCCTCCTTTCTGCTCATCAGATTGGACCCTTGTCGAACCACCTCCTGGGGAGGAACAAGCCAAGCAGAATGCCAACTCCCAGCTGTCTATCTTGTTCGTTGAAAAACCTCAAGGAGGAACAGTGAAAGTTGGTGAGTGCCTAGCATTCAATCCTACCTTTTTTAAAAAATTAAGGTGAGCCGAGCACGGTGCCTCACGCCTGTAATCCCAGCACTCTGGGAGGCCGAGGCAGGCAGATCATTTGAGCTCAGGAGTTCAAGACCAGCCTGGCCAACATGGTGAAACCCAGTCTCTACTAAAAATACAAAAATTAGCTGGGCGTGGTGGCAGACACCTGTAATCTCAGCTACTCAGGAGGTGGAGGCAGGAGAATCGCTTGAACCCACGAGGCGGAGGTTGCAGTGAACCGAGATCATGCCACTGCATTCCAGCTTGGGCAACAGAGCAAGACTCTGTCTAAAAAAAATAAAAAATGTGAGGTGAAATTCACTTATAACATTAACCATTTTAAAGTGAACAATTCAGTGGCTATTAGTACGTTCGCAATGTTGTACAGCCCACTACTTCTATCTATTTCTAAAACATTTTCATCACCCCAGAAAGACCCTATATTCCATTAAGCAGTTACTCCCCATTGCCCTCTCCTCCCAGGCCCTGGCAACCATTAATCTGCTTTGTCTCTCTGGATTTACCTATTTTGGATATTTCATATTAATGGAATCAGACAATGCAGGATCTTTTGTGTCTGGCTTCTTTCATTTAGCACAATGTTTCCAAAGTTCATCCACATTGTTGCATGTATCAGAACTTCATTCCTTTTTACGGCTGGATAATATTCCACTGTATGTATATACTAAATCCTGCTTTTTACGACGTGAAAAGATGAGTGACAGCTATGATTTCAGTAACCTTCGGCATAGGAGTCCAGTGCCTGGACCCTGGAACCTTGGATTCTAATCTTGATTCTGCTTCCTGCTAGCTATTGCCCTTGGAAAGACAGTTTAACTTCTTTGTGCCTCAGTTTCCCCATCTGTAAAACGGTGACAAGAATAGGACCTAGCTGTGAAGTATTTTGAACAGTGCCTGACACACCATAATGCTGAGCCAGTATCTGCTGACATTATCATAACTCACTCCATAAGATGACTCCAAATCTACACATGTGCTAGGTCATAAGTCATAATATCTGAGACAGCTGATTGGACAAATGGTTCAACTCTTCAAATATTCAAATTCAAGAATATTGATTATATACCTCCTGTTTTAGGCACTGAGTATAACATGTGAGCACTCAGAATTTATAGTCTGAGAGGAGCAGACAAAAAAATTAAACAAATAATCACAAATGCCAAGTGCTATGAAGGGATAGTGAGCTGGAGGAGGACCTGAGGGTTGAAGAATTTTAACCAAATAAATCTTTATAAGGGATATATTATGATCTGAACTAGTCTTTGACACTTATCAATATTATGCAAATGAGTACATAGCCAACTGTATTCCAGAATCACTTCTTTCCAGGCTAGAATGTCAAAATACACCGCATGTGAACAGACATGTTGGTTCCCCTTATGCTCCTGTAAGACACTGAAATGCTGGGCTGGAGGCTAGACCACAATGTCATGTCCTCAGGGTCTAAGTCACTCAACACAAACAGATTGGCAGGTTTACTTCAAGCAGATCAGTTTGATTTAGTCACATTCCTGTAATTCCAAGCTTTTCATCACCTTGCCTAATAAAAAGGGTGAAAAAAATTCAATTTTTTCATTTTTATTTCATATATTTCCAGATATATGAAATAAAATTTTATACATATCCATATACGCAATAAAATTTCACATCTATCATACATATCCATATATATCCATATATATGAAATAAAAAAATTATCCAAATGTAAAATTATCCATATATAAAAATTACTTCCACTGGTTTCCCTATTACTCTTTCTGCTTCATAAATCCCCAAAGCAGAACAAGCTGGAACAGCCTACGGACCTCTAGAGCATTCATAAAAAAATCAGGACCAATTCATTGCACAATTCCGAGGGCACCAATCACACCATATTCTGTAGTGCAGTCCACGTCAACTCCTTCCAGTTGAAAGCAAAACAAATGACACTTGTTAAAGAGCAAGCTGAATTCCTTGTGCTTCTTCTAGGTGAAGATATCACCTTCATAGCCAAAGTCCAGGCTGAAGATCTTCTGAGAAAACCCACTATCAAATGGTTCAAAGGAAAATGGATGGACCTGGCCAGCAAAGCCGGGAAGCACCTTCAGCTGAAGGAAAGCTTTGAGAGGCACAGTCGGGTAAGGCCCTGAACTCCCAGGACAGGGGCTCAGCTAGCGCATTCCTTCTATGTGAATAAATGATTATTTTCAGGTTCAGCTTTGAGAGACTTCAGTTCCAGAAAATCCTCTGAAGTTACCATTGTTAGTGTGTACACTCTATGGCGATTGCCCTGCTGTGTCCGGGGGCTACAGGACACATTTGCCCTCCGATACTGAGAACATTGTACTGGAATTCCCACAGATAGACACAGCTTTAAGCCAATGCTGAGAAATTTGGAAAATAAACTGAAATGTGTGTGTCTGGATGTATTTCATTGCAGGTGTACACATTTGAGATGCAGATCATCAAGGCCAAAGAGAACTTTGCAGGAAATTACAGATGCGAGGTCACCTATAAGGATAAGTTTGACAGCTGTTCATTTGATCTTGAAGTGCGTGGTAAGAGAGCCTTCTTGCCTAGATAAATGTAATTTTTTAATGGGGTGTGAGGGGATGGAGAAGAAGAAGTTCATTTAATACTATGAGATTTCAGGGAAAGTTTTCCTTTAAAACTGTGTGTTTCTGATTATGGTAGTCTCAGCAAGCCTACTGAATTGAATTGCAATGAAATAATTTATAAAAGTAGAATTGGGGGGATTTTATCGCTAAATATCTCTTGTCCATGCTATCTATATTCCTTCAATCTCCCAGCTAAAAGACGATGTCAGTTTTTGCTGCTACAGAATGTATGTTTCATGGGGTCCACTTTCCCACTTAGGTTTGGGGATGGGGTAATATGCTATGAGAGTTCAGGATACCCAGATGGAAGGGAGAATTTCTCTTATAATGACTAATGTCAGGCATGGCAGTTCTTCATCCATATGTTCTGTGTACTACCCACAGTAAACATAGAAGGCCTAAATGCATACAGTGAGGTTGGAAAAAAACTTGCTTTTACAAGTATACAAAGGAAAAGTTGACTCGGCAGCAAATATTATAAACTTAAGGTGAATGTAAAGTGTGATGTAGTTGCAAAAGACAAACAAAGTGAATGTAATTTTATTTTATTTTATTTGAGACAGAGTCTCACTCTGTTGCCCAGGCTAGAGTCCAGTGGCACAGTCGTGGTTCACTGCGACTTCCAACTCCTGGGTTCAAGCAATTCTCATGCCTCAGCCTCCCAAATAGCTGGGATTACAGGTGTGCGCCACCACACCCGGCTAATTTTGCTGGGGTATTTTTAGAAGAGACGGGATTTCGCCATATTAGCCAGCCTAGTCTCAAACTCCAGGCCTCAAGTGATCCGCCTGCCTTGGCCTCCCAAAGGGCTGGGATTACAGGCGTGAGCCACTGTGCCCGGCATGAATGTAATTTTAAACTGGGCTATTCCAAGTGGTATAGGAAATGATACTTCTCTCTACAGCATGCTACTTATTCTACATTTGGAGTGAGGTCTTTAGCCATGGGCACTATACCTCTGCCTGGACCTCTTCTTGAGTAGGGTAACCAGGAAGATGAAGAATCCAAAAACCACACCCTATCCAGCTTGAGTGTGTGGGTGAAGGAAGTCAGGCATACATGGCTTGTTGCAAAGAGGGGAAGGGGCTGTCACACAGAGCATGGAAAACAAATTTCCATGCATGAGAAGCATTTAGGCAGTTTAGAATCAAAGGTGGAAACAATAAGCAGGTGAATTTTGTCTTAACGTTAGGATGAGCTGGCCAGGCGCGGTGGTTCAAGCCTGTAATCCTAGCACTTTGGGAGGCCGGGGTGGGCAGATCACGAGGACAGCAGTTCGAGACCAGCCTGGCCAACATGGTGAAACCCCGTCTCTACTAGAAATACAAAAATTAGCCAGGCGTGGTGGTGGGCACCTATATTCCCAGCTACTTGGGAGGCTGAGGCAGGAGAATCACTTGAACCGGGGAGGCGGAGGTTGCAGTGAGCTGAGACCGTGCCATTGCACTCCAGCCTGGGCAACACGAGACTCCATCTCAAAAAAAAAAAAAAAAAAAAGGATGTGCTCTTCTGTTAAAGCTATATAGACAGCCCAGGAAGGTTGTGAGAGTCCCACTGAGAGTGATGTCAAGCAGAGGCTGGATGGCCATGGGTCGGGTGCTGTCGATATTTCTGTATTAGGTGGGATCTGGGACCCTGGGCAGCACTGCTTCAACCTGGCTGGGCATCTCTGAGAAGATCACCTGGAGGGCTTTTTTTTTTTTTTTTTTTGAGAAGGAGTCTCGCTCTTCTCTGTCACCCAGGCTGGAATGCAGTGGCGCCATCTCGGCTCACTGCAAGCTCTGCCTCCCGGGTTCACGCCATTCTCCTGCCTCAGCCTCCCGAGTAGCTGGGACTACAGGTGCCCACTACCACGCCCGGCTAATTTTGTTTTTGTATTTTTAGTGGAGACGGGGTTTCACCGTGTTAGCCAGGCTGGTCGTGATCTCCTGACCTCGTGATCCACCCGCCTCGGCCTCCCAAAGTGCTGGGATTACAGGCGTGAGCCACCGCGCCTGGCCCCTGGAGGGCTTTTTAAGAACATTGATTTCTGGGTGCCCCTCCCTGATCTGGTGGATCAACATCTGTGGCAGAGAGGATCAAGAAACTGATACGTTTTTAAGTCCCTCGGTGATTCTAGCGGGCAGACAAGTTGAATGACACCTGGACAAGGTGACCCCACGGTCCTTTCATTGGTTCTTCATGAGGCAGGAGGAGGTATGATGAGGGCTTGGCAGCACAGCCATTCAGGAGAAAAGCACCCCCCTTCACCTGACATTCTTCCATCTAAAGAATCCCCACAGCCTATAAAGGAACTGAACACAAACTACCTCCTTAATGGGTATTTATGTTATTGTTTTCTTTCCTTTCAAAGAATCTACTGGGACTACTCCAAACATTGACATCAGATCTGCTTTCAAGAGAAGGTAACTCCAAAAGGAAAATCTAGATAGCTTTTATATAACACAGAAGTGGAGGACGTTCCAAACACATTTCCCTTCCCCTGTATTCCGTATTCCAAATACGAACAACCTTTTTCACCGCAAACACACCATATGTTTAAACATTGGTGTTCTAGAAAAACCATGGGTTTAAGGCCCAGTCAAGCATATACTGACCATTTTTTAGAATATTCTTGTTATAAAGAAGTTCCTGTTTTTGAGGTTTCACAGTTGCCTTAGAAAGACACTTTCAATTTATTCATATATAGCTTCTTCTTAAAGCATTATTTTCCACCAAATGGCCAAAAGAAATACGCAAAGAGACTCATTTCATTGGTTAAGTCATGGCAGAAAACTTTTATTTATATTGCCTTTCATCTAGAAATCACTTAGGGAGCTACTGAACCATGTGCCCAAGAAAACCACAACTAAGTAGCTACTTACTGAAGTTAGTGCCATATAATATTGGATTATCCTAAATGAAACTGGCATTAAGAATACTACAGAAAGGCAAAATTTAGATACCTATTTCATATATTTTTGCAATTACCAAGGCTGAAAAATGGAGCGGGGGTGATCAAGGAAGAAATTTAAAAGATTTTTGGTCTCTGAGAAATATAACCAGCCCCTTCCTGTCATTATGTTATTCTCTGTACTTAATTATTCCATAATATAAATTCTTTAATGAGACCAAATGTTTTGTTCTTCCTAAGACTGAATCCACATACAGAATCCACATACAGTTTTGCTGAATAAGGAAAGTCACTCCAAACTATTATAAAACAATAATTTAGCTTGTTAATGAGGCATATTTTCCTCTGATATTATAAATAAGTCAAAACTTTAATTACCTTGAAGTTATTTAATATTACTGGTATTAGGTATTTTTTAATTTTAAAAAATGTCATAACTTTCAAATTTTATTACTTTCCTTCCACTTTCCCTTCATCCCATGCTCAGCAAATGCACAGGTCTGAAACTATGCTCATACTGTATACAAGTATATCTTAGGAGAGGGAAACATGATCTACTAAGTTTTCAGCTTTAAAAGAACAGAAATGTATTTACTTCAAAAGGCCTGCAAACACCTAAAGAAATTTTGAAAACACATTATTGAGTTTAATTCTTATGACTTACATGTTATACACACTGTTTTTAAACCCACAGACTCTTTTCTTAGAAACCATAACTAACATTTGTAAACAGCAGGAAACAAAACTTCATTAAAAAATTAAACATGTAAGTAACTATGTAGTGCCATTTAAATGTTAGCTCTATAGCTTCTAGTTAGAGTTTATATGAAACCACAATGGTGGCTGCATGCCTAATCTAAGATGCATTTCTCTACAGGAAAGCACTTTTTTAAACTGCTAGTAAAAGTTTCGTTAACAATTCAAGATGATTTTTTTTAAAACACATTTAAGAAGGTATAAATATTAATAAGAAAATTAGAATAATTATCACCCTTTAAGACAGAAAGGAATGCATCTTTTAAAAAGTTCTGTGTTAGCTCCTTTTTTATTTATGCCACGTTGGTATCACATTATCTGATTCATCTGTTCATGGACACAAAGAGGTTACCATTGAGTATAAGGCTTTGTACTTATATATCTGACATTGGTACACTTCGTCCTCCAAGCCAATCTCTGTCTTACATGAATAACAGAGATCAGCAAAAGTTCTTTGCTTTTTACACAGGTATGTTTCTACAGCCCCCAACTTGCAAAAACAAAGTACTTTGTGTTGCTTGGCTTAAGTGCATTTGTGTTACCTGGTTTTAACACAAATCCAAGCAGTTTTATATATGCAATCTACAAAAATGTGTCTTCTGAAATCATAGAGTAACACAAGCTCCTCATATGTTTACTTTTCCACAAGTACATACTCCAAAAACTTAACATGTCACTTGTGTGAAAAGAAATAGTTTGTGTTGATTTAGTCCTTGTGTGGCACAAAATTGCATATACATTACATGTAGAGTGTTTGGAGGAAATTGTTGTGTATGTCTCTGCATTAAACCCAGATTTGCTTTTCTTTTGTTAACGACAGTGGAGAAGGTCAAGAGGATGCAGGGGAACTTGACTTTAGTGGTCTCCTGAAACGTAGGTGAGAACCAAGTGATGGAGTGAGACACTGTGGCCTAGAAGTCTTTCAGACACCCACTCAGAGGAGTCCAGTTTAAAGTGGATGTTTTTCAGAGAATTTTTCATTTCTGAAAATGTGTTTTGCTTATAGAATATAACAGAGTTTACTAGAAAGACAGAAACAACTGCATACTAATCTTTTAAAGCCTTTAATGGATGCTTTTAAACTTTCTTTTTAAATGTTCCATAACTCTTCACATTTTTTTTTAAATGGGGATGAAGAGATATGAAAACTGAGACATAAGACAAATACCTAGAAACCTCTAAGACTGCACATATGATTCCTTCTCATGACTGAATAAATGAAGCCTTCATTCTCTTACCTTTGATATTTGGTCAAAAGATCAGTTTTATAATTTTGGTAGAAGTCTGAAGGTATACACATTGTAAGAGGCAGACCTACTTTAATGTATTATTTATGATGTACTGTATTTCTGCAAGTCTAAGACACCACTGCTTTTAAGACATACCAGTACTTTATAAATCACTAAGCAATGAAAAAATTGTTCCAAATGGTTTGACACACCATTGATTATAAGATGCATTGTCATTTCAGAGGTCTTTAAAATGCCTCAAAAATGTGTTTTAGAAGTGATAAAATGGAAATAAAAGTTTAGTATTATCACACACTCACACTTTTCATTGTTCTCTCTTGCAATAAAATTTATAGAATTTCATTATGGATACTTAGAACATAACCATTTTATAAGATTTCTCTCCATATATATTTCTATAACTGCTATACTCTTCACTACGATTCCCTATATATATATATACTATATTATATGCATGTTATAGATATCTAGATATTTACTATAGTGCAGAAGCAACAAAAAGAAACACCTTTTTTTCTGAGGTTATGTTTTGTCTAGCAAATATATAAATAAGCAGAGTAAAGCTATAATTTTAAATTAATTGTATATAATATCAGTTTTCATTTAACTTTCCAGGCTTTTAAAATTACTTTTAGTGTTTTCTATGGTTATTAAAAGACTACAAGTACAAATATGCTTCATAACAAATTACAAACACTTGAAATAAACTGGAATTGTGTTTATACTCTGTTTAGTTATAATAAAGCTGTATATATTACAGCTTTATTCAAGTCTCTGTAAATGAAAAATTTACCCCTATCCCTCAACATGTAGGTTGAGAACAGAAATATTAATGGGTGTGATTTATTAATTACTGAGGGATATTAGCCCATCAATAGACCACTTCAAGTAACCATTAGTCTCAATAGTATTGATTAATTCCCCAAATGCATTTAAAGCAATAGTATATGAAGTGCCCTTAAGTGAGCCTCACGTTTCCTCATTCTACAGATAAGAAACCAAGGTACAGAGATAACAAGTGACTTATCCCAAGTCACACAGGAGTTAGAGGCAGGGCCAGGACCCAAATCCAAGTTTCCCTTTTATGAGTCAGCTCATTTCCTGTGACTCCATATTAAAGATGCCACTCTGAATTTGCCTTGGAAGCTGGTGCTTCAGTTTATAACACAAATTGACACTTTAGGCAGACAAGAGAGCTTTTTATTCTCCCTGCAATCATTTACTCAATCAGGAAAATACTAGACACTGTCTTTGTGTAGAATATAAATGCTACTGATGTGAGGAAAAGAAATCCAGTGCCTGGCACATAGAAAAGGATAGATACACTTTTGTGGGAGGCAAAACAGTGGTAAAAAACATGGATTTGAGTCTCAACTCTACCATTTACTAATTATGTGACTTTGGTCAAATATTTGACCCCTCTGAGACTTGGATTTCACATCTGGAAATGTGAAGAATAAATGCTACTTAATAGAATTATTGTGCAAATTAAATTAAGTGTAAAAAGCTTGGTTCACAGTAGGTAGCAAATAAATATGCACTTCCTCTAAGGAAATGTGTCATTTTCTCTAACATAGTTTATATTCATAAGGAGACAACACACAAACACACACACAATCAATCAACAAAAATGTGATACAGTAGATTATTAAGCACCATGCTCTGATCAAAAAGGAAAAACAGAAAGAAAAAAGAACAGAATTTTTCAGCCAGTAATTCCAGAATAAAAATAAATCTAACTACATGGTCAAAATGACAAAATTTAAAAATCACTTAATGGGCAGCCAACGTGTCTCCAGTTCTCATTTTCTTTTATCCCCTACTTAAGATTTTCATTCATAATTAGATTGTTGTTAATATAAGGCTATGTTATGTTCATTTAGTATACTATACTAATCCACTGATATAACTTTAGAAATCATTGTGTTTTCCTACTGGTGAGTTGCATGCGTTTTCATTGTGGTAATGACACATGGTTACCATTTCTACTCCTCCAAGTGTGTGTGCCAAAATTCCCACGAGAAAAAAAATATGATTAAAACCAACATCTCTGTACAACAAAAGATCTTCCTGCTCTGAACAAAGCCAGCTTACTTCAAATAGACATTAGCTAAATCAGCTTAAATCTTTTGGGCAGCATCCTGTTATAGGAACTGACCTGTATAAATACTTGTAAGTTGTATTCTACATAAAATTTCTATAACTGTTATACTCTTCACTAAGATCACCAAGTTATTGAAATTTTGATGTAGATGAAAATACCATGAGCATTATACAGGTCTATCCCGAGGCTTGGAAAATAATCAGAAGTGCCTACAGAAATTTGGCTTTTTCTCCTCACTGTAACTTAACATAGCCATGCAGACAGGGTCATGTGCAGCCACCATGGTAAGCAACTAAAGATATGTTCCAGGTGCATTAAGAAAATGCTGAAGGTGAGAGCCTTGACCTCACATTTCAGTACAAGATAGATGCTTCTCTTTACAATTTGAGATACAATTAAGTAATGGAGAGAAAAGGAAGGAATAGGCAAGAGGTCATTGGTGTTCTTATATGAAATTTGAAATGACTAAGTATGTGATAGAGTGGAGAGTATCTTGGCATTTTAAGGAAAACTGGTGAGGATGATTGGTTTTATAAATCTACCAACAAAACTGACTCAGGACATCACACTCAAAATTATCATCTTTATTACTGGTTTCCTTCATATAAATATTCACCTCATGGATCTATGTAGGATTCAGTGACTTGTGCCTCTTGTTAGCTATTTTAATTATATCTAGCTTGATATCTTTAAATCCTCCGCCAATGTCAGGAGGATACCTGAAATATGTAATGTATGTGTGCAATGCTTCATGGTTCAAATACAAATTTAACATAATCCAGTATGGCATAATTTTATAGTCTGGGGACTATATTTAGGCTGGAATGTGACAAAAATAGAGCACTAATAAACTAGATTGAGGGAACACCCCACAGAAAATATATACATATGAACATACATATACATCTTTTGGGGGTTTTTCTTTGAGACAGGGCCTCACTTTGTCACCCAGGCTGGAGTGCAGTGGCGCAATATTGGCTCATTGCAGCCTCGACCTCCTGGGCTCAAGCAATCCTTCCACTTCAGCCCAAGTAGCTGGGATGACAGGCATGCACCGCCATGCCCAGCTAATTTTTGTATTTTTTGTAGAGACAGGGTTTCACCATGTTGCCCAGGCTGGTCTCAAACTCCTGAGCCCAAGTAATCTTCCCGCCTCAGCCTCCTAAAGTGCTAGGATTACAAGATTGAGCCACTTCACCCGGCCTATACATATACATCATAATTGTGACTCTCCTAGACTTCCTACTAAAATATTTAAAGGATGTATTTGAAGTGTTTACTGTTTCCAGGAAGTAGATTTAGTGGATCTGGCAAATTATTACCAATATTCCAATTTCAGGACAATTTTCTTAAGCTTTTCGATTTTCCCATGTTAATAAAGGATGTAGCTATTATTTCAGTGATATGAAGATAACGCTTGTGTCTTGAGTTTTTAGGAGGCACATTTTGCTAATGGTGTTGTCTAGTCCTTCCCATCAAGATTATTGGAGAATCCAGTGACCTTTCACTTCCCTCTATTTTCCAGGAGTTCTGCCTCAATGTCCCCCGAACCCACTGGGCAAAAAGACTTACATGGCAATGTAAAATGGAAGTTAGATATTTAGATGTTATCCTTGCCTAATGCCACCCTAAACTCTATGTTAATATTTATAATCTCCTCCCCTCCCCTGCATATTTTATCCATGATTACAACCCAGTATTTCCTTCTCAAAGTACACATGAGTATAAAGATGACACTCCGGGTTGGGTGTGGTGGCCAGCACTTTGGGATGCCGTGGTGGATGGATCACTTGAGGTCAGGAGTTCGAGACCAGCCTGGTCAACATGGTGAAATCCCATCTCTACTAAAAATACAAAAATTAGCTGGGTGTGGTGCACACCTGTAATCCCAGCTACTTGGGAGACTGAGGCAGGAGAATCGTTAGAACCCAAGAGGCAGAGGTTGCAGTGAGCTGAGATCATACCACTTCTCTCCAACCTGGGCAACAGAGTGAGACTCTGTCTCAAAGGAAAAAAAAAAAAAAGAAGAAGGCACTCTGAAACAGGTGTAATGAATATGACAATGTAAACAGATGTAACCCATCATTCCCTAACATGATAGCATGAATTCATTTTCACACTGATATGTAAGATGTTTGACCAGTTTTCCAGAAAATCATAACCAAACCAGCATTACGGTAAGCAGTCATTGTAACATTTCCAAATTAACCTGATAAAAATAGTCACGTAAATGTAAACAAAATCAGGATTATTTATTCAATGAAGGAAACCAATTTGTTTATACTAAGCCTGTTTTCCAAAAGAGTGTTTATTTCTGAGTTTTATTTTTATTTTATGCTTTTAAAAGAAAGGAAGACAAGTGTAAATCTTAAATCTCATTTTTTAAAGTCATATATGTTCTTTATGTGTTCTGTAGTCAGTGATCAAAAGTTGGGGTCATAATTTTGATATGCACCCTAAGAAGTTACTTTCCCTTGTTCATGGTGCCCTAAACCATTTGCTTCACAGTTTAACATTTATACTTTTATAACTCATACCCAATTTGCTTCCAAAAAACATTCAAGACAGTACTTTAAGATGAAATGTAAGAAAATTTTTTAAACCCAGTCTCCTTTCCCCCTGCTAATTTAGAAAAAAAAAATTTTTTAAACCATCAGTATCCATAAAAACCATGTGAAAAAAAAAACAACTCATGGCAGTTTCAATTTTTTTTTTTATTTTAAGAAAGGTAAAAAATGGTTCATCTCCTTATTTACTAATATGGTAGGGAAAATGCTATTTGCAGAATCCAAATGTTTGAAATAATGTACTTGTACTGTCTCCATATTTAGCTAGGGCGTGTACATCAAAGAAAATAGAGATCATTTTTATTTCATAGGCCAAATCTAAACCTTTTAGTTCTAGTCCAATTTTCAACAATTCAATATCCATACCCTAGATGAAAACTGTTAAGTTTCTCAAAATTCCATCTTCTAATTAGACTTTAAATTTGAAAATAAGTAAAATATATTTTTAGGCTATTTCCTGATGTCCTCTACTCCCCCTAAATTGTTTTTATTAACTAGGAAAACTACAGGTGTTACTATAAGGGCACACATTTGATCTTCTACTACCTGCAAGTTTCCCTAAGACTTCCATTCCAGCAAGGCAAGACTTGACTTCTGGGCTTCAAGTACTCAGGCTTTAAACAGAGCTTTTTTACACTGAACTGAAAAAGCAGAATCATACCTCGACCTTCCTAGTCTCTAAGGGCCAGTGCAGCTACTAAACTAGACCATGGTTCTCCCCGGTTAGGGAGGTGAAGCAGCAGGAAGAAGAACCCCAGGTGGACGTATGGGAGTTGCTGAAGAACGCGAAACCCAGTGAGTACGAGAAGATCGCCTTCCAGTATGGAATCACCGACCTGCGCGGCATGCTCAAGCGGCTCAAGCGCATGCGCAGAGAGGAGAAGAAGAGCGCAGGTGAGCGCGCCCGGGGGGCGAGGCAGCGGGGCCGAGGGGCGCGGCAGCGTTCGAAAGGCTTGACCGTGAACCCCATCTCGTGCTCCTTCCAGTCTCCCGCTGGGTTGGGAGTGGGGCTGGGTAGGAGTGCAGGGGTTACGCTTGTCTTGACGGACAGCTCCTGAAGGTTCAAGGTAACAGGAGATTCATGGTCCACATACGACGTAGGATGGAATAGTACATTACCCCCGCGGTTACTGGGAATTTCTCAGCGGCCCCCTTTCTCCAGCCTCCACATCCCCCCTCACTGTCAAATTCTTGATTTTTACTTAAGCAGAGTGGACTCTTTCACCATCCTTTTCTTTCACCCACTTGATGGCGTGTGGAGAGTTCACTTTCTCACACCCAATATGGTTAGCAAAATGTTTTGTAAAACCGATAAGCAGCTCCGTGGGGGTCTGAAATGGGTCCAGTTTATTGTGGTCTGAAATACCTTTTTAAAGTGGAAAGAAAAAAAAGAGAGAAAGGAATACATTTTACACTGACCATTAGCTCTTCGAAGCTTCCTATACTCGGTCATTATTGGTTATGGGTTTTATGACACATCAGGTTAGTAATATATCAATCCTATTATTGTTTATTACTTTGTTAATGTTCAAATAGAATTTAAAGATTTTTACTACCTCTTTTTAAAAAATCTGACCTTTATTTCTGAACTTCCTGGAAACCGGTTGAGAAATGGCCCCAGAGAAATGTAGTAGGGTTTTTTTAGTTTATGTAGTTCAGCTACTCCCACAATCCCGGAACTCCTGAAGTTATATTTTTGAGAGGTGTGTGAATACTACAGGGGAGAGCCAGCTGACATCTCTTTTCCCCAAGCTGAACTTTGTTATTGTTATCACTTAGCTCTGAATTCATCTGTTAAGATGTGTGATAGATAGCTTTTTTTAAAAGCTAGGGTTTATTTTATCTTGTTAAAATATGAGACAGTGAGCTTACCTAAACAATAGTATAATAAGGTTGGAATGATGGAAATACAAGCATGACAACATGAGGCATTTCACATTTGTATTTTCCAAACTGCTAAATGAGAATTATTATCTTTTAAAAGGCAGGAAAAAAACTTATTAGATTAAAAAAAGAAGTTAACCATCTTTAGGACCCTTCAAAGACAACTTTTTTTTTAATTGCTGTGTTCTATGTTATTTAAAATATTTGGAAATCCTGAGTTCCTAAAAGTATGTGCAAGGGGTGTTTTTAAAATGCCACTGTTTGGGCAAGTTACTACAGTATAAAAACTTTAGTAAGCCTACTCTTTCAATTAGTCAAAGGCATTCAATTTAATATGAATCACTGAATTTATCTTATAAGTTCTATGATTGAAAAAACCATCTGTGACATAGAAGAAGTGCAGAAATAAGGCCAATGACACTAATAGTAATTGTGCTGGAAGAATAAGCATGTTCTTTTATTTTTATTTTTTGAAACAGAGTCCCATTCTGTCACCCAGGCTGGAGTGTGCAGTAGCATGATCTCAGCTCACTGCAACCTCTGCCTCCCAGGTTCAAGTGACTCTCGTGCCTCAGCCTCCTGAGTAGCTGGGATGACAGGCATGCACCATCACACCCCACTAATTTTTGTATTTTTAGAAGAGACAGGGTTTCCCCATGTTGGCCAGGCTGGTTTCGATCTCCTGGCCTCAAGTGATCTGCCCGCCTCAGCCTCACAAAGTGCCGGGATTACAGGCGTGAGCCACCGTGCCCAGCCCCAGCGTGTTTTTAAAGTTCACTTTCATCTGGACACTTTATAGTGTACATTCCCTGAAGAATTAGGTCATTTTTAAAGCTTCTTCAATGATTCTTTTCTTACGTTTCTTCTAGAAACATGTGGATTCTCTTTTCAATTTAAATCATCTTATTGTATATAAGTCAACACAGTGTTCAAAATATAAAGATTAATTTGGAAGGTTTCTGATTTTTTTCTTCTTTGAGATTCATTTTTTCATTTGTTTTTAGGTTCTCCTACATGTATTGACTATTTAAATTCATAGCATATGCATACATATATTAACATACTTTTGCTTCTTCTATTCTATCAGCTTTCGCAAAAATTCTTGATCCTGCATATCAAGTTGACAAAGGAGGCAGAGTGAGGTTTGTTGTGGAGCTGGCAGATCCAAAGTTGGAGGTGAAATGGTATAAAAATGGTCAAGAAATTCGACCCAGTACCAAGTAAGTGGGCTTTGCAAAAATCAATGATAGCTCTACAGTAAATTAATCAAATAGTAGTTTGACTGACTTTTCTGAGAATAAAAGGATATTTAGTTATATTTTCATAATACAAAATCATATGGAGAGAGAGTAAACAATTAAGTCACATTTTATTTATTATGGAAACATGATAGTTCTATATAAACTAAACCTTTTTTATGTTTAATTCTATAAAACTATTTAAAGTGTTTTCCAATTATGGTTTTGTGTCACTACAGGTTATATGTGATTATTTCAGAGTATTGCCAAATTTCTCCCAATTTTAAAAAATAAAATTGAAAAATAACTTGCAATCCATATTTGATATGCCACCTGGGAATCACATCTTATAATTAGATGACTTGCTTTTCCAAAATAACGACTATATTTAATAATGGGTGAATACCTTCTATTTTCAGTTCAGGTACTGTTTTGAGCACTTGCAATATTGCATCTAAAAGGAACTCTTTAATGTTGACATAAAACAAAATGTGGGTCAAAGCCTGAGTTTTATTATTTCTTGGCCCTCTCACAAATGGAGACAGACTAAAGACAGACTAATCCCTGACGTCCGATGGTATCTCCAGCCTATTATGAAACTGCTTTACAGAGATCCTCCTCAGCCTGAGAGATTTTCAACTCCAGTATATTTTTTTAGGTTAACAGGAGCCACGTGTACATTTATAAAAGACGTTAATCCTGGAAAGCTGTTACTTCTGGAGTACAATTAGGTGGTTTCCAATTTCTTAATGTGGTCATGCCACTAGAGTGACTTTGTGATGATAACATTAATACCTGGTGTAAAAATCTCTTGAAGATAGCCTGAATTTACCAAAAACATAATTTTAATTGGTTATCTTTATGTAGAAAATATTTTTAAATATCTTGTTCTTGAAGGCTTCAATTTGAGAAATTCCCAAAGCAGTTTTTTTGGTCTATTTTAATCCCATCATGTTCTCCTCCGTAATACAGATCACAGATAATTATATTTTACAATCTTCTTGGCTTCTAGTTTTTTGTTTCCAAATACTCACATTCTTTCTTAGTAGATGTAACTGTATGATAGCACCAGTTCTTAAGCTCATTTAAGAGAACATCACATTCTATAGAACTGCTGCGTGTGTTTGTGGTTATATCACATTATTTCTTAAATTGTATAATCATTTATTCACCCAAGGAAATCTACTATACCACTGGGATAGGCAATAAATAGATCTTATTCATACATCAATGAATAAGATCAAGTCTCTACCCACCTATAAAGTACATGAATTGGTTAGTTAAAGAATTTACAGAGTTAAAAATCTGACACCCTCAGCCAACTCTATCTTCCAACAGTGGGTTAAAAAAATTAAATAGCAAATATGTGAGTACTGATTTTTATTTGAAATAAAAACCTTATG
Organism: Hylobates moloch; assembly: GCF_009828535.3. Lineage (NCBI taxonomy): Eukaryota > Metazoa > Chordata > Mammalia > Primates > Hylobatidae > Hylobates > Hylobates moloch. The sequence goes on along the minus strand of NW_026652287.1, from coordinate 31,334,543 downwards.
TAAAAGAAAATTATAATGGAAATTAAATAGTATATATAAATATGCTTATATATTATGTATTATAAAGATAAAAATTGTTTTTTTTTTGGTTTGACTGTATAAGATGTGATACCTAAAGAGCAGATCAAAATTATATCCCTGCTGGGCACGATGGCTCATGCCTGTAATCCCAACACTTTGGGAGGCTGAGGCAGGAACGCTTGAACCGAGGAGTCTGAGACCAGCCTGGGCAAGACGGTGAGACTCAGTCTTACAAAAAATAAGTTAGCTGGGCCTGATGCCCCACACCGGTGGTCCCAGCCACACGGGAGGCTGAGGCAGGAGGATCACTTGAGCCCAGGAGGTCGAGGCTCCAATTAGCTATGTTTGCACCACTGCACTCCTGCCTGTGCAACAGAGCAAGACCCTGTCTCAAAAAAAAAAAAAAAAATAGATCCTTGACTTTCAAACATTACCAAATTATAAGCCAAATTTGCTGGCAATAAAGAAAAGAATAAAATCACATTCACAGACTCTGTTTATTTTCCTCCTATTCAAAACAGATACATCTTTGAACACAAAGGATGCCAGAGAATCCTGTTTATCAATAACTGTCAGATGACAGATGATTCGGAGTATTATGTGACAGCCGGTGATGAGAAATGTTCCACTGAGCTCTTCGTACGAGGTAAAAATGAAATCTCTTATTGTGGTCACCAGGAACTGTTGGCTTCTTCTCCCAGGGATAATGATCAAAGTGAAAGTAACTGAGGCTCCTCTACACTGGCAGCTGTTATGGATCCTAACGAGTCTTCTGGTTTGTTGAAGACTAGAACAGCAGAGGGGAGAAAGAAAACCTGCTGAGTACAAATGCCTCATGTTTTGACTCAAGCCAAGCACTATTTTGCAAAAATAATTATTCTAGTTACAGCTTTGAAACCCAACAGATTTTACTGGATAATCCTTGTTTCACACACTCAGCTGGTCACAAATAGGTTTCTCTTGAAACCAGCTTCATTAATAAGTGGTTGGCCCCAAGCACACTGAAAATTATCATTTACTAAGACATTGTGGAAAGAGCTGGAGGGTGTGAATGAAGCCATGTCTTCCTTATTTTCTTTATGAGGCCTTCTGATTACAGACAACTCTGAGATCTCTGTCATCCATCTGGAACTAGGATCAAAGATTTTAGTTTTATATATTCTCCTTCATCAGAAATGTCTAGCACTTAGTGTCTTCTTTGTTAAAAGAATAATATTTGATATATGTTTTGTTTGTTCTTGAGAACAATAATTGATTTGACTTGGAGAGTTATGAAAAAATTGGGAGAATTTACCCAGGGTTGCCTGCTATTTATTTTGCCAAGAACAAACATAAACAAAACAAAACAAAACAAAGCAAAAAAAAACAGCCACAGTGGCTCATGTCTATAATACCAGCACTTTGGGAGGCCAAGGCACGTGATCACTTGAGATCAGGAGTTCAAGACCAGCCTGGCCAATGTGGTAAAATCTCATCTCTACTAAAAATGCAAAAATTAGTTGGGTGTAGTGGCATGCACCTGTAATCCCAGCTACTCAGGAGGCTAAGGCAGGAGAATTTCTTGAACCCAGGAGGTGGAGGTTGCATTGAGCCAAGATCATGCCACTGCACCCCAGCCTGGACAACAGAGTGAGACTCTGTCTCAAAACAAAAACCAAAATCTCACTGTTATCACCATGTCAACCATAGATGTTGCTTTCTTACTGTTGATTTTTCATCTGTGAACAAATCAGGGCTCATGGGATACGCTTTAGATATTTAATGATTCTGATTTCCCCTTTTTGTACACTAGAGCCTCCAATTATGGTGACCAAACAGCTGGAAGATACAACTGCTTATTGTGGAGAGAGAGTGGAATTAGAATGTGAGGTGTCTGAAGATGATGCCAATGTAAAATGGTAAATAGCCTTAATGAAGTCTGTCCGTTTTTAATAGACAAAAAAAATTGGACCTTCGTAGTTGATAGAACAGGAAGTACAAATAGCTTTTAAACCTTTGAAAAGAATCTCCACCTCATTTGTGTTAGTAGAGATGATAAATAAAAGTATACTAATATACTGGGGTTTTTCCACTCGTGAGACTGAAAAAAGAACCAGAGATCTACGTGGGCAAGCATGTAGGGAAGTGGGTACTTAATACTAAGTGGATGACTCAAGTTTACCCAAGTCTGTTTGACCCCAAAGCCTATGGATGCTCTTAACCTTTGTAGCAGGCTTCCTCTCACTATGCCATATTGGCAACTTACATGAAAAAACATATTTAGTGTTGACTGTAAGTAAGACTTCTTTAGATGTCTTCTAAGTGAGCTTACTAATGATGGTTGTGTTAATTCGGTTTTAGAAAAGTTTCTATTTGATTTCTATTTGCAATGATTTTTAAGTACATATTTATATGTATTTTTCATGTAACCCCTAGTCACTTTATTTTCATAGTACCTCAGGGGAAAAAAATTTAGACTGAGAATCACCAATTGCTTTTAGAAATAAGATCTTACTTGTTTTGCTCAGGTGGGGAGTGTTTTCTCAGGTTCCTTGTGAGTAATCTTACAATTAAAAACTAGAAATTTTACATCTTAAAATGAAATGTTATGTTGAAAGGTACAGTAAATTACACAGCAGGATTTGTAGTAATTGGTACAGTGTAGATTGTTCATTCTAATAGAGAATCATAGTTATCTTTAAAATGCTTTAAATGATATTCTTACTAGTGTGCTTCAAGAGCCTACATGTGGGTAATATCCACTCTTAGCAGTTGCACCTGATTCATCTTGAGTGAGAACAGGTGGATCGTGTTCTTTTAACACAATTTTGTAGACAATATTTGTTACATTATGAATCTACTGATGGATACAGAGATTGATTTGTACATTTTTTAATTCAACAAATAGTTCTTGTGTGTCTCATATCCTCCAGAAATTCTTCAGGATATTGCAATAAGCAAGATCGACAAGGTATTTTTCCTGAAGGATCTTTTATAAGCCTTTTTAATATTTTATTTTAATTCAGGTTTAAGAATGGTGAAGAGATTATCCCTGGCCCAAAATCAAGATACCGAATTAGAGTTGAGGGTAAAAAACACATCTTGATCATAGAGGGAGCAACAAAGGCTGATTCTGCAGAATATTCAGTAATGACAACAGGAGGACAATCATCTGCTAAACTTACTGTTGACTGTAAGTAAGACTTCTTTAGATGTCTTCTAAGTGGGCTTACTAATGATGGTTGTGTTAATTCAGTTTTAGAAAAGTTTCTATTTGATTTCTATTTGCAATGATTTTTAAGTATATAAAATGGATTTCATTCTAGCCAAGTGTCTGTGTCAGATCAATCAGGGTCTTTGAGGAAGGAACCACAACTCAATTTAATAGTAGAGCACCAATATTAGGAAGGAAGTATAAAAATCACCTGCCAGAAAAGTTATAATTCCAAGACCGTAAAAATAGGGGATAAATACTTAGATATGATGTCATATCCTGATAATGTTAGCTAGCTATTCATCAAATAAACATTCAACACTCTGCAATTACATTTGGCATGAGAAGAAAGTAATTCAAACCAAAAGGGCTCAATTGAGAAAATTGTAAGAGCTAATTTGCTAGTAGGTTTCAGAGGCATGAGAGAATTAATGTACTTCCCTCATTGCCCTCTACTGCTAGTCAGTTGGCAATGGCAGGATCTCTCCCAATTTGCCATAAAAATTAAAACAGCAAATATCTCAAGATGATGTCACAAACAGAGCAGAAATCTTACTTCCGTATTTATTGCTTAGTCCAGTTGCAGTTCATATAGTCATTGAATTATTCAGGATCAATCCCAATACATTCCTTATGCTTTATGGAACTGTGGCCATTTTAATTTAACATCAAGAAATCTTTCAGCCATAGACAGATCCTTATCTGATATTTGTATCCATTTAAAGCAATTACAATCCATTCTGCTATGATGTAACATGTGCATTTCTAAAAATAATTATGCTATGCAAAGTCATGCAATAAAAACCATAGGGTTTGTAGGGGAAATGGGATTATGGGTATGACACTCAAGAATTTTGCTGGTTTATTAGTCCGTTCTTATGCTGCTAGTAAAGACATACCCAAGACTGGGTAATTTATAAAGGAAAAAGGTTCAATTGACTCACAGTTCCGCATGGCTGGGGAGACCTCAGGAAACTTACAATCATGGCAGAAGGGAAAGCAAATATGTCCTTCTTCACATGATGGCAGTAAGGAGAAGTGCCAAGCAAAATGGCAAAAGTCCCTTATAAAACTGTCAGATCTCATGAGAACAGCAGCATGGGGGTAACCGCCCCCATGATTCAATTACCTCCCACCAGGTCCCTCCCATGACATGTGAGGATTATAGGAACTACAATTCAAGATGAGATTTGGGTAAGGGCACAGCCAAACCACATCAGTCAGCGACATATTTTTTAAAATATAAGAACCTAATAAAAAGTAGTAGCACAGTTTTACACATGCTAAATGGTTAATAAATATTATAATAAATATGGCACTTAACATTGAAAAAGACCTGAGATTTGCTTACAGAAGCAATGCTGGAAGTGTTGTGGCTTGTGAACTGTTGTGAAGCAGTAGAAAGAGGATTATTCAAAATCTGATGAGTAGTTGTGACCTCAGATGTAAATGGGTGTGGCTTATATCACATGGATGAACTGAGGTAGCTGATATATGTTTGAGGTGTGAGTCTGCAGATTTTGTGCATTCCTTGCTGGGTCATTTCAGGTGGATGCAATTTTCTGCATTCACCTAGTTTTTCTAAGGAGTGAAATTGTACATAATCAAATGTGAAATTATCCCCTAATATATTAATTGCATTGGTACAACTTCTCACTTTCAAAACAAACATTGTAGTAGAGCTCACTATACCATTGTGAAATGCCACCATCTTGGCCTGTTGGGAGTTTGGGCTTGGCATTTGTGTTGGTCTATCATTTTTGCAGTGAAACCTCTGAAGGTTTTGACACCTCTGACTGATCAGACTGTAAATCTTGGAAAAGAAATCTGCCTGAAGTGTGAAATCTCTGAAAACATACCAGGAAAATGGACTAAAAATGGCCTACCTGTTCAGGAGAGTGACCGTCTAAAGGTGGTTCACAAGGGAAGGTAAGTGAGCCAGGTGACCTGCAAGTGAGGTTTGGTCCCATTTCTATTTTCTCCATTTTCTAAATTACATATTTGGTGAGGATATTTGAAGGGTAGCCATAGGGAGATCATCTAGTCCTGATTCTTTGCTTCCAACTAGCAAGGTGTGATTTCTCTGTTGTATAGCATGTCCTATTCATAATTCTGTATCTGTACCTCACACTATGGTAACCTCACACTATGGTACTTTGTCTATTCAAAATCCATTGACTTTTTCCATCTAAACATGAAGTTAGAGGCCAGGCACCATGGCTCATGCCTGTAATCCCAACACTTTGGGAGGCCGAGGCAGACAGATCAATTGAGCTCAGGAGTTCAAGAGTTCCTGGGCTACATGGCAAAACCTCATCTCTACAAAAAACACAAAAATTAGCCAGCCGTGGTGGCATGCACCTGTAATCCCAACTACTTGGGAGGTGGGAGGATGGCTTGAGCCCAGTAGGGAGAGGTTGAAGTGAGCTGAGATCACACCACTGCATTTCAGCCTGGGAAACAGAATGAGAGACCCTGTCTCTAAAATAAATAATAAACATGAAGTTAGAGGAAAAATACTGAATTCTAATTGAGTACCTGATCAAATGGATTAACCGTCTCTAACCAATAAGTGTCACAATGCCTTCCCACAAATCTTTATTTGTGTAGGGGGCATAATATCCTAGAATCTGGCAAGGATCTAAGGCAAGAGTTTAACTTTGAATTCATGGGCTTTTAGGATATCATAAATGAACTTTAGGAAGCCCCATAACTCCTGTGAAATTGTGAGAAAATTCTGTGTATACAAAAATACATACTTTTTACACAGAAAGGATTCATAGTGTCCATTAGATATTCACTGGTTTGTGACCCCAATAAAGTTAAGAGCTATTGTTCTTAGGGTTTGGGATATAAAGCCAAAATCAAGATTATTCTTGGCATCTCTTGAATCTTAAAGTATAGCATTATTGATATGTTCTATTTTAGCCTTTTTAAAGCTATGAGATGAAAAAAAGAATAATGGACTCTGCATATACAATAAGCAGATTCTATTTGTGGAGATAATTCCATATAGTCCAAAATAAAGTTTGAATTTGAATCAATAAGTAGGATAATTAAGGCTTCTCATCCTCTCTCTCTCTCTCTCTCTCTCTTTCTCACTCTCTCCCTCTCTTTCCTGCACCAAAGAGGTTAATCAGATAAAGGCGAAGTGTCTTTTCAATTTGGGTCATATATAAACTAGATCTTTGCAGTCTTAGAAATACATTTTCCTTGTTTCCTTAGGATCCACAAGTTAGTGATAGCCAATGCCCTCACTGAAGATGAAGGTGATTATGTATTTGCACCTGATGCCTACAATATTACTCTGCCTGCCAAAGTTCATGTTATTGGTGAGTAGATAAAATAAGTCATTGCATAGTTGTGTTCTTTTTTGTTTGCTTTTGCTTACCATGGAATTATAATATATTCAAAACTAACTGACATTTAAGGAAAAATACATCAATTGGTATTAATCATCAATCAGAAAGATTGGTGACTTATACCAACACCTTACAATAAAATGGTTTTGCAAGGTGCCAGGCACCAACTATCTTGACTCTTCTTATATTCTTTTGGATCAGATAAAATATTGGTTACTACCATCATACTAGCCAAACATTAGGGCAGATATTCACACAGAAATGACTGTCTGATAACAAACACCATGCTTAATATTCTAGATCCTCCTAAGATCATCCTGGATGGTCTTGATGCTGACAATACAGTGACAGTGATTGCAGGAAACAAGCTTCGTCTTGAGATCCCCATCAGCGGAGAACCACCTCCTAAAGCCATGTGGAGCCGGGCAGATAAGGTTTGTTTTATGCTTGCACACACTCACATGCACACACACATATGCATACACACTGCCTACCCCACCCCTTGCCCTCCATTATTCAGATGAAGGGAGAAAACAAATAAATGTACAGCAGGACAGTAAAGATGTAATTCCTTTGAAAAAGAAAGATAACTGATTTTCAGGCAAATCTGATCATCATTAATTTACTTCTCATATTTCTGACTATTATGTAGCAAAGCATGTTTTGATGTACAGTGAACAAAGCCTCATTTTTATTCTAATGGAAATTGGGGGGATGAAAAAGAAAATGAATTATTAAATAAATAAATGAACAAAGTCACTTTGGATAGTAATAAGTACAAGAAGATAATAAAAGAGAATGATACAATAGCAAGTAACTGCATAGTCAATGGCAGCCTCTGTGAAGAACAAGGAACCCATTATGTGAAGATCAAAGAGAAGACATTTCCATATGGAGGCAATTACAAGTGCAAAGGCCAAGGGGAGAGAATGAGCCTGATGTGTTGGAGGAACAGAAGGAAAGCCAGCATGGCTGGGGCGAAATGAATGACGGGGAGAAATACAAGTGAGGGTGAAATGGTAGAGTAGTGCCAGCTCAAGTGTGACTCTGTGGCTTTCTACAAAAATAAAAGCAAAAAAAAAAAAAAAAAATTTACATTTATAAAGAAGACATGAGGCTGGGTATGGCGGCTCATGCCTATAATCCCAGCACTTTGGGAGGCTGGGGCAGGCAGACCACCTGAAGCCAGGAGTTCCAGAGCCTGAGCCTACATGGAGAAACCCCATCTCTACTAAAAATACAAAAAAATTAGCCAAATATGGTGGCAGCATGCCTCTAATTCTAGCTACTCGGGAGGCTGAGGCACAGGAATCGCTTGAACCCAGGAGGCAGAGGTTGCAGTGAGCTGAGATCACGCCACTGTACTCCAGCTGGGCGACAGAGCAAGACTCTATCTCAGAACAAATTTTGTTAATGTTAAAAATAAAATTAAATAATAAAAAGCAGAATGAGACTTCTACTTTCAACCAGAATTGAATAACAGGAACCAGATTTACCTACTCACTTGAAATAACCCCCAAAATAGACAAAATTATATAACCCCCAAAACAGACAAAATAGACAAAATATATGAACAATGGGTTTCAAGGCATTGGACATCAGATCGTGAAAGATAGTGACTATGAAATATGATAAACAAATGAAGTGAGCCCTATAATTGCCACAAGCTTATTGCCATAAAAGAGTATCCAGGCAGTGGCACAAGGAAGAAAAACCTGGACAGAACCCAGTGGACTCCCTAAGTTTAGGACTCCCGTTGTACAAGGAGACCAAGGCAGCTAGAGTTCATAGGATACATACTATTTTTTTATTTTTATTTTATTTTAATAAAATAAAATAATTTAATAATTTAATAAAATTTAATAATTTAATAAAATAATACTGGAGGAGAGAGCTGCACAGAGTCCCCCTGGAGCTCTGCAGAGGATCACGCTCAAATATTCGGCAAAGATCAGTGCACATTTATGAGGAAACTACCCAAGATTCAAGAAAGGAACATATGAAAGGATTAAAGAGAAGTGGATTGGCACTCACACAAGGCCAATAGTAGTGCCTGTTCCCCCTAGCTAGACGTGAAAACCTCATCATTCACAGTGCATTGAGTAGAGTACTCAGGAAAGCCTTGCCTTCGTTGCAGAAATAATTAACCCTAGACTGAGCACTGTCATGGACCCACCTAATAAGTCATAAAAACAAGCCTAAAAGATTCAATTTCCAAATAATTTAATTGCATTTCAAAACAAAGCTCAAGATTCATATAGGAATACAAAAATATCAAGCACCCAACATGACAAAATTAGCAATATCCTGCCATCCAGTCAAACATTATGGTGGAGAAATAAGCAGGAAAACACAGCTCAAAATGAGGAGAAAGTCAGCTACAGCCAACTCAGATCTCACATGTAAATTAGATTTAGCAGTCGAGCATATGAAAATAGTTATTTTAACTGTATTCCATATGTTCAAAAAGTTAGGTGGAGAAATGTTAAGCTCTCCATTTAAATTAAATTTAGGAGAAATTTAATAAAATAAAATAAAAATAAATTTAAGAGAAAGTTAAGTGAAAAAAGTGAAATGAAATGGAAAATATAAAAAGATCCAAATCTAATCACCTACAGATGAAAGCAATAAAATGTCTCAGATAAAAAATATGTAGATGGAATGAATGGCTAATTAGACATTGAAGGTGAATTTGAAGACATAGCAATAGAAATGATCCAAAATGAAACACAAGAGAAAAAGTCCAGAAAAATTTAGAGAATCAGTTAGACTTCCAATTTTCATTCGGGCATGTAATCAGCTTAGAAGTTGCCACTCTATCCTAACAAGTAAAAAGCTGGACAAACTGAAAAACTAGCAACTCCTCTTACATATGTCAGAGAAGTGAGGATACAGGGCAAACTGCTGAAATGTGAGAGTGGAGTGACACATTGAAAGTGTTCAGGGTGAAAGCCCACCAACCTAGAATTCTGTACCCTCTGAAATTATCTTTCAAAAGTGAGGGAGAAATAAAGACTTTCTCAGACAAACGAAAATTTAGGGAATTTGTTGCCAATGGATCTGTCTTGCAAAAAATGTTAAAAGATGTTCTTCAGAAAAAAGGAAAACAATATAGGTCAGAAACTCAGATCTACATGAAGAAAGAAAGAGTATAAAATAATGAATAAGTGAAGGTGAAATAAACTTTATTTTTCATTTTTCCTACTCTCAGTTGATCTAACAAATAATATTTTGTTCAAAATGATAAAAGCAACAATGTATTCAATTAGGTATGCTTATAAGGCTATATTTATGTATTTTATATATAAGTGAAATGAAAGAAAGCAATAATACAAAAAATGGGAGAGAGGAATTAGGGACATTTCATTATTTTAAAGTACGTGCACTACTTGTGAACCACTGTAGTGTTGTTTGAAAGTGGAGTTGGGTTAATTGTAAATATATATTGTAAACTAGGGAAACCACTTTAAAAAGTTTAAAAAAGAGGAAGTAAAATTATTATGCTAATAAAAGAGAGAAAATGAAATCACATAGAATGCTTAATTAAAACCACAAAAGGCAGAAAAAAATGTAGAAGACAAAAATAGGAACAAAGAAGAAGGGCAACCAATAGAAAATAATAACAAATATGACAGATATTGATCCAGCTATACCAATATTTACTTTAAATGTCAATGGTCCAAATATACAAATTAGAAGCCCAAGATTGTCAGAGTAGAGCAAAAACATGACCCAAAGATATGTTGACTGTAAGAAACCCAGTTTAAATATAAAGTTGCATCCCTTAAAGTATAGGGATGGAGAGGGACATACTGTGCTAAGACTAAACAAAAGAAAGTATGAGTAACCATATTAACTTCAGGCAATGCAGACTACAATGTGAAGAAATTTATCTGGAATACAAATGAGCATTACGTAATGATAAATGGGTCAATACTCCAAGAAGGCCTAATAATCCTTAACATGTATACACCTAACAACAGAGCCTCAAAATATATGAGACAAAAACTGATAGAATGGCAATGAAAAATAGATGTATTCACTATTATAGTTGGAGACTTTGACATCCCTCTATCAGAAATGGGCACATTCAGCAGACAGAAAATCAGTAAGGACATAGCTGAACTCAACAGCACTATCAATCAATTGTATGTAAATAACATCTATAGATTACTTCATCCAATAGCAGCAGATTACACATTCTTTTCAAGCACACATAGCATATTCACCAAAATAGAACATATTCTAGGCCATAAAAGCACCTTAACAAATTTTAAAAATAGAAGTCATGTAATATCTGCTCTCAGGGACAATGGAATTAAACTAAAAATAAATAAATTACAGAAGTGAAACTAAACAACAATACATAACAGAAAAATAGCTGAAAATCCCTCAAATTCCTGAAGATTAAACAACACACTTCAAAGAAGAAATCTTAAAAGAAAATTTAAAATATATTGAATTAAATGAAAATGAAAATACAACATATCAAAATGTTTAGGTTGCAGCAAAAGCAGTGCTTAAAGGGAAATTAATGGCAATGATTGCATATTTTTAAAAATAAGAAAGACCTAAAACCAGTAATCAAAGTTTACATGTTAGAAAACAAGAGAAAGAAGAGTAAATTAAATTCAAAGTAAGCAGATAAAAGACATGATATAAATTAGTGCAGAAATAAATGAAATTGAAAACTGGAAATTAATAGAGAAATTAACAAAAGCTGGTTCTTTGTATCAATAAAATGTATAACCCTCTAGCCAGGCTAAGTAGGAAAAGAAGAGTCAAGGCTAATTAACAGAAACGAAAGAGGGACATTACTACAAATCCCATGAACATTAAAAAGATAGTTAAGGAATATTATGAACAACTCTATGCCCATAAATTTCACAACCTAGTTGAAATGGACCAACTCCTTGAAAGATACAATCTTCTAAAACTCACACAAGAAGAAATAGGCAATCAGAAAAGGATTACCTCTATTAAACAAATCGAATCAATAATTAATAACCTTACAAAACAGAAAGCAACAGGCCCCAATGGGTTTGTTGGTAAATTCTACCAAACATTTAGAAAAGAAATTGTGCCTTAATCTCTTTCAGAATACTTCCTAATTCAATCTATGAAGTCAGTTTTATCCTAATATCAAAACCAGAAAATTTCAGACCAATATCTCTCATAAATGTAGATACAAAAATTCTAATAAAACATTAGCAAATCAAACCCAACAATGTATGAAAAGAATCATACACCAGGACCAAGTGGAACTTATTCTAGGTATGCAATGCTGGCTCAAAATTTGAAAATCAATTAATGTAATCCACCACATCAGCAGGCTAAAGGAGAAAAGGAACATGATTTTATCAATAGATGCAGAAAGAATCTTTGACAAAATGCATGAAGAAAACTCTCAGCAACATAGAAATAGAGGGAAATTTATTCAATCTGATAAAAAAAAAACTACCAAAAAAGAAAAAACCCAACAGCTAAAGTTATACTTAACAGTGAGAAACTTGACGCTTTCCTACCAAGATCAGAAATAAGGCAAGAGTGTCCTCCTGTCGCCACTGCTTTTTAACATTTTACTGGAAGGCTTAGCTAATGCAATAAAAGAAAAAGGGTATACAAATTGGAAAAGAAGAAATAAAATGGTGTTTGTTCACAGATGACATGGTTGTCTGTGTAGAAGATATAAAAGAATTGATACAAAAACTCCTGAAACTAATAATTTGTAGCAAAGTTGCAGGATAATACAATGTTCCCATACAAAAGCCAATTGTTTTCCTTTATACCAGCAGTAAACAAGTGGAATATAAAATTAAAAACATGTTACCATTTATATTCATACCCCCCAAAAGGAAATACTTAGGTATAAATCTAATCGGTACAAAATCTATATGAGAAAAACTATGAAACTCTGATGAAAGAAAGCAAAGAAAAAATAAATAAATGAAGAGATACTCCATGTTCATGGATAGGAAGATGCAATATTGTCAAGGTGTCCCAACTTAATCTAGAGATTCATTGCAATTCCAATCAAAATCCAAGCATGTTATTTTGTGGATATGAACAAACTGATTCTGAATTTTATATGGAGAGACAAAACACCCAGAATAGCCAACTCAATATTGAAGGATAAGAACAAACTCAGAAGACTGATAATACCCAATTTCATGACTTACTATAAAGCTTTCATAATTGAGACAGCATGGTATTGACAAAAGAACATAAAAATTGATCAATGGAACAGAATACAAGAAATAGACCCACATAAATATAGTCAACTGGTCTTTGACAAAGTAGCAAAGGTAATACAATGAAGCAAAGATAGTGCTTTCAACAAATGGTGCTGGAACAACTGACAATGAATGCAAACACAGACTTTATACCCTTCACAAGAATTAACTCAAAGTGGATCATATACCTAAATGTAAAATGTAAAACTATAAAACTCCTGGAACCTAACATAGGTGAAAACCTAGATGACCTTAATTATGGTGATGATCCTTTAGATACAACACTAAAGGCACAATTAGTGGAAAATACATTTGATAGGCTGGAATTCATTAAAATTAAAAACATCTGCTCTGCAAAAGACAGTATCAAGACCATGAGAAGACAACCCATAGTAGACTTGGAGAAAATAGCTACAGAAGACACATCTGATAAAGAATTGTTATATAAATATACAAACAACTCTTAAAACTCAACAATAAGAAAATGAACAACTTGATTAAAAAATGGGCAAAGACCTTGAAAAACATTTCTCACCAAAGAAGATATATAGATGACGAGTAAGCATATGAAAAGATGTTCAATATCATATGTTATTAGGGTATTACAAATTAAAACAACAATGTCATTCACGCATTAGAATGGCCAAAATTCAAAACACCAAGAACATGAAATGCTTGGAAGGATGTGGAGCAACAGGAACTCTCATTCATTGCGGGTGGGAATGCAAAATGGCACAGCTGTTTTGGGAGACAGTTTGACAGTTTATTACAAAACTAAACACACTCTGACCATACAATTCAGCAATTGTGCTCCTTGGTATTTACTCAGATGAGGTGAAAACTTATGCCCCCACAAAACCCTGCACACAAGTGTTTATGGCAACTTTTTTCATAATTGCCAAAAGCTAGAAGCAACCAAGATATCCTTCAGTAGGTGAATGAATACATAAACTGCACTACATCCAGACAATGGAATATTATTCAGCACTAAAAAGCAATAAGCTACTAAGCCAAGAAAGACATGAAGGAGCCTTAAACACATATTGCTAAGTGAAAGAAGCCTGTCAGAAAAGGTTCCATACTGCCTAATTCCAGCTATGTGACATTCTGGAGAAAGAAAAATTATGGAGGCAGTAAAAAGATGAGTGGTTGCCAGGGGCTAGGGAGAAGACAGGGATGAACAGGTGAAGCACAGAGGATTTTTAGGGCAGTGAAACTATTGTGTATGATACTGTAATTGTGCATACATGTCATACATTTACCAAAACCCATAGAATGTGCAATGCCAAAAGTGAACTCTAATGGAAACTGTGAACTTTGGGTGATAATAAAGTGTCAACATGGGTTCATCAGTTGTAACAAGTGTACCACTATGGTGCAGGATGTTAATAGTGGGAGAGGTTGTGCATGTGTGGGGACATGTGATAGATGGAAACTCTCTGTACTTTCCACTCAATTTTGTTGTGAACCTAAAATTGCTCTAAAAAATAAAGTTTATTAATGAAAACAAAAAAATGTTGAAGAAGGAGTATTTCCTCCTCTTCCATTTTCTGGGGACAAAAAAGAGTATCATTGAGCTATGGAGAACTTCAAGCAGTCAAATATATGTCCCCAAAGACAGGACAGAACTGGAGTTCCCCAAGGAGAAGGAAAAAAAAAATTTAATTAACAATGGCCACAAAGTTTCCAAATTTGGTAAAAACTATGAACTTAGAGATGCAAGAAGCTCAATAAACCCTAAGCACAAGAAGCATTAAGAAAACGACATCAAGACCCATCACAATCAAACTGCTCAAAACCAGTGATGAAGAAAAATATTAAAAGCAGATAGAGAAAAACGTCACATTAAATAAAGAGAAGCAAAGACAAGGATGTCAGCATATTTCCTGGGAAGCATGGCCAGTGAGAAAATAGAAGCAACATCTTTAAAGTACTGAAAAAAAACCTGTCAACCTAGGATTCTATACTCAATAGAAATAAATTTAAAAAATGAAAGCAAAGTAAATTATTTTCAGATATAAAAGAACTGAGAGAATTCATCACCAGCTGACCTGCACTACAAGAAATGTTAACGGGAATCCTTAAAGTTAGAAGGAAAGTGATGTCAGCTGGAAATATTTTCACAAAGGAACAAAGAGCACCAGAAATAGTAACTACATGGATCAGTATGAAAGATTTTTTCTTAATATTTAAGTATCTTAAAAAGAAAACTGTTTAAACAAAAATTATGACAATGCATTATAGGGTTTATAACATAAGTATACATGAAATTTATGACAACAAATATACAAGTTCAGTAGGGAAGAAATAGAAGTAAGAATTAGTAAAGGTAAAAATGGAATGGTACTACTATAAATTTATTCTACAGATACATCTTGACTTATGACAGAGTTGCACCAGGTAAACCCATAGTAAGTTGAAAATATCGTTAAGTTGAAAAGCAGCTGGGTGCCCTGGCTCACACCTGTAATCCCAGCACTTTGGGAGGCAGAAGTGGGCAGATCACCTGAGGCCAGGAGTTCAAGACCAGCCTGGCCAACATGGTGAAACCCTGTCTCTACCAAAAATACAAAAAATTAGCCAGGTGTGGTGGTGCACATCTGTAGTCCCAGCTACTTGGGAGGCTGAAGTGGGAGAATTCTTGAACCCGGGAGGAGGAGGTTGCAGTGAGCCACCGCAGCCTGAGTGACAAAGCAAGGCCTTGTCTCAAAAAGAAAAAAAAAGCATTTAATACACCTAACCTACTGAACACATAGCTTAGCCTAGCCCACCTAAACATGCTCAGAATACTTACATTAGCCTACAGTTGGACAAATCGTCTGGCAACACAGTACACTGTGGAGATCAGTTGTTCACCGTCATGATTATATGGTTAACTGGGAGCTGAGGCTCGCTGCTGCCACCCACTATCACAAGAGAGTATCATACCGCATATCGCTAGCCTGGAAAAAGATCAATATTCAGAATTCAAAGTATGATTTCTGCTGAATGCGTATTGCTTTCACACCATCATAAAGTTGAAAAATTGTATGTTAAAACCATTGTAAGTCAGGAACAGTTTGTAATATACATGAAGTGTTATATCACTTGAAGGTAGATTGTGAAAAGTTAAAGAGGTTTGCTATAAACCCTAAAGAAGCCACTAAAATAATAAAACAAAGAGTTATAGCTGATAAATCAACAAAGGAAATAAAATGGAATCATAAAAATATTTAACCCAAAAGAAGGCAGAAAAAGAGGCACAAAGAACAGATGGGACAAGCTGAAAATAAATAGCAAAAAGATCAAATTGTAAGGAGAAATCGAGGAATTTAAGATTTCAATACTCTTCTCTCAATAGTTAATACAACAAAAAGACAGAAAATCAGTAAGGTTTAGAAGACTTGAACAATACTACCAACCATTTCGAACTGATTGACATTTATAGAACTCTCCATTGCACAAAGCAAAATGAGTATTATTTTAAACCGCACATGGAACATTTAACAAGATAGACCATATTCTGGACGATAAATAATTCTCAATAAATATTAAAGGATTCAAGTAATGCAAGGTATGTTTTCTGACCACAATGGAATTAATTAGAAATCAATAATAGATATCTGGAAAAATTCCCAAATATTTGGAACCTAAACAACATATGTCTAAGTAATTCATGGATCAAAGACATCATATGGTAAATTAGAAAATATTTATGGCCGGTTGCAGTGGCTCACGCCTGTAGTCCCAGCACTTTGGGAGGCTGAAGTAGGCAGATCACTAGAGGTCAGGAGTTCAAGACCAGCATGGCCAACACGGTGAAACCCCGTCTCTACTAAAAATACAAAAAAATTAGCCAGGCATTGTGGCATGTGCCTGTAATCCCAGCTACTCAGGAGGCTGAGGCAGGAGAATTGCTTGAACCCAGGAGGTGGAGGTTGCAATGAGCTACGATCACACCACTGCTCTCTAGCCTGGGCAACAGAGCAAGACTCCATCTCAAAAACAAAAAAGAAAATATTTGTGAACACGTCACATATTAGACTTGTGGAATACTACTAAATCAGTACTGAATTTTCCTATAACAATTAAAGAAAAGAAATTTGTAATTAAAAACATATCACAAAGAAAATTTCAGGTCTAGATGACTTTACTAGACAGTTCTAACAAACATTTAGCAAGAAACAATACCAAATTCTACACAAACTCTTCCCCAAAATTGAAGAAGAGAGAATAAGAATATTTACCATCTCATTCTTTAAGGCCAGTATTACCCTTATAGTAAAACCAGACAAAGACATTCCAGGATAAGGAAACTACAAACCAATATCATTCATGAACATGGATTTAAAAGTTCTAAACAAAATTTAGCAAATCAAATCCAACAATATATAAAAAGAATAATATATAATATATCATGACAAAGTAGGGTTTATCTCAAGAATCCAAAAGTTGGTTTAATATTTGAAAATCAATTAATATGTCATCATATTAACAAGTAGGAAAAAATACAGCCCTCTCAATAGACACAGCAAAAACATTTGGCAAAATCCAGGATCCATTCCTAATATAAATCTCTCAACAAACTAGGAAGTAAAAAGACCCTCCTCAACATGATAAAAGACATCCATGAAAATTTTATAACTGTTATCCCACTTAATAGTGCAAAAGTGAATGCTTTTCCTCTAAGATCAGAAAGGAGAGAGATATGTCCACTCTCACTACTTCTATGCAACATCATAGTTGAGCTTCTAGCCAGAGCAACCAGACAAGAAAAAGAAATAAAAGACATCCATATTTGAAAGGAAGAAGTAAAACTGTCTTTATTTGCAGATGACATGGTTACCAATGTAAAAAATGCAATGTAATCAACAACAATAAAAAAACTCCCAGAGCAAATGTTCATAATAGCATTATTTGTAAGATCCAAAAGCTGAAAACAACTCAAATGTCCATCAACAGGTGAATGGACAAACAAATTGTAATATATTCATACAATGGACTACTGCTCAGCAATAAAAGGAAATACTGATATACACAAAAACATGAATGCATCTTAAAATAATTATGCTAAGTGAAAGAAGGTATACTTAAAAAGTATTTTTAATGTCATTTTTAAAAAACACTTTAAAAATGACAATATCAAGTTCTGACAAGGATATGGAACAATGAAATGTACATACATCACTTTTCCAAAGTGGATGTAACAGCAAAATGGTACATCCTTTTTGGAAAATAGTTTGGTGGTTTTTTATAAAGTTAAATATGTTCTTACGATACAATTCTATGGTGCTATGTCTAGTCATTCACCCAAGAAAAATGAAGACATGTCCACACAAAAACCTGTATATGAATGTTTTTAGCAGCTTTGTTCATAATTGTCAAAACCCAGAAACAACCCAAAAGTACAATTGTACAAACACACAGTTGGCACATACCTGAACTAACTACACGTGGAATATACAATGGAATACTACTCAGCAATAAAGAGGAATGTACTAGTTATACGTGCAGCAACAAGGAAAGATCTAAAAAGTATCATGCTAAGAAAAAAGGCAAAGGCTACATACTGTTGGATTCCAGTTATATGGCATTTGAGAAAAAGGAAAACGAAGGACAGATATCAGACCAGTGGATCCAGGGAGCAGGGTGTAGGGTGTAGTTTAATTGCCAAGGAGCTTGGAGCCACTGTTGAAGGTGATGGAAATGGTTTATATCTTGACTGTGGTAGTAATTATACAATTACATAAATTTGTCAAAATTCATAGAACTATATTTCTAAAAATTGTGAATTTTGCTCTATGTAAATCACAGTGTACAAGCAAGCCAACAAAACAAAATATAGAAAACTGAAGATGATAGTGTAACATGACCCTATATAAAATTTTTTTCTCACATTAAAAAGAAAGGAGATGGATTAGCTTTGGGAGTGAGAAAAACAAAAAATAAATAAAAACAAAAGAGAACATCTATTAAAATCTTACATTAGAATTTGGCTGATACGAGGAAATTTTGTTCTATTACAAAATGGAAGAATTAGAGAATTATTTCAGGTATTCTTACTGTGATCACAATCTTAGGTTATTGAAGACTTACGAGTCCTAATACAGACACAAAAGAGTAGAGAGTTTACCTAGTATTTAGTGGCAAATAACCAGATTCTAAATTACTCTGACCTTTTCTGTTTTTCCTCTTTGTATATTGGCTATTGATTGTCTTATAGAAGATACAACCTGGGAATCAGAAAAATGTAATCCTGCTTTAAATTTCAGGTTTAAGAAAGAAGAAAAAAAGGGAAAAAATAGAAGAAGAAAATAAAGAAAATATAATAGGAGGCTCAACCTCGCTCTGTCTTTACTTTGGGAATTAGATGTTCATTCTTTTGTGTTTTTACTAGAAGAAGAAAATGGAAAATTGGCCCTGCAGCCTTCTTCAATCCTTTTCAGTATTTTAAAATTTTCCAAACATCTAAGAAAATGAACAAATCATTATTTCGTTTCTGATAGGAGTTTGAGGGTTTCTAATTTCATACACAGGGACTCCTCTCCTAGAATGACATTTCTGCACTTGTATTTTTAGTCCTCCAATTTTCTCTTGGAAAAGTTGGTGGCTAGTGGGCTTTGGGATCAAATCCCAATTCTGCTACTTCCTACCTGTGTGACCTTGAGCAAGATAAGTCTCAGTTTCTTTATGTGTAAGATGGTATAATAATACCTTGTCATTAGAGTTGGGGGAGAATTAAACTGAGAAAACATATAATAGGCATGAACACTATATAGTTATACTATATAGTCCACCAAATACACTATATAATCTATACACTATACACTCTATAGTCTGCTGCTGAATTGCTCAATTTATAAGAGACTCTGAAGTAGCCCTTGTTATTGTGTAAATCATGCCACATTTTGTTTCTCCACTTCTTAGGCTATTATGGAAGGCAGTGGCCGGATAAGGACAGAATCTTACCCTGATAGCAGCACTCTGGTCATTGATGTAGCTGAAAGAGATGACTCTGGTGTTTACCACATCAATCTGAAAAACGAAGCTGGAGAGGCACATGCAAGCATCAAGGTTAAAGTTGTGGGTAAGTCCTCCAGATAAACACACTTCTAGAATCAAGCTGACATGTCAAGATTCAGAGTAGACTTTCCTTCTTGGTCCTTTCCTTCCATTTCCTTCCTTTGTCTTTCCTTTGTCTTCTTTTTTTTCTTGCCTAGAGGACTTATCATTGGAGGAAGAATAGCTAAGGTCAGCCATTTGGGGTTGCTGGTCATTAGCTCTCCAAAGTCATATTCCCTTTTGGTGCCCTTTAAACATCACTGAAACACAATTGCTAAATAACTTCCCACATCACAATCATTACAGAGGGATAAGATCTGCCTTGGTCCTTAGACAACTACCTAAGCGCATTTTTCCTAAGCCCAAAACTGAATAAAATGAGTCTGGTAGATTACTACTGTTCCAAGGTCTGATGCTCTCCTCTTCTTACTTTAGTTTCTCCTTAAATGACATATTTCAAATTGACCAAAAACTAAGGTCACTTTTATCAGACACCGAACTATACTTACAAGATATTGTGACTTGCCATTTTTGACTTGGATTTCTACAAGCCAACATCTTGAGTCCTGTAAAACTCCTTGATTCAGTTCTGCGCAAGTTCACTTTGTAGTTAAAAACAACAACCACAGCAACCATATTCAACATTTAGACAATAATTTCTTGGTTAACATTTTCAAGGTAAGGAATGAGAGTCTTGGGTTTCATATGGGGCTTATTCTGTAATGTTGGGACACTGGTTTAAGGGATTTGGAGATGTCATTATTTTTACTTGGGGCAAGGGGTGGGCTCATCTTCCCTTATCCCATATTGAGCACAAATTTTTGCCCAAATTAGTTACTAACTTGTATTAGTCTGTTTTCACGTTGCTGATAAAGGCCTACTAGAGACTGGGTAATTTGTAAAGAAAAAGAGGTTTAATGGACTCACAGTTCCTTGTAGCTGGAAAGGCCTCACAATCATGGTGGAAGGTAAAAGCCATGTCTTACATGGCAGCAGACGAGACAGAGAGTGAGAACCAAGCCAAAGGGGTTTCCCCTTACAGAACCCTCAGATCCCTTGAGACTTACTCACTACCACGAGAACAGTGTATGGGAAATTGCCCCTATGATTCAATTCTCTCCCACCAGGTCCCTCCCACAACATGTGGGAATTACGGGAGCTACAATTCAAGATGAGATTTGGATGGGGACACAGCCAAACCATATCATAAGCATAATTCAATAAACATGGAAAAGTACTCAGAAATAACAGTTTCAATGATTATCACCAAGAAACATATTTTCCTGTTAACTGTTTCTTTCTACTCCCCCTTCCTTATTTTACTTTATCCTATTTTTTGTCTGCCACAGACTTCCCTGATCCTCCAGTGGCACCAACTGTGACAGAGGTGGGAGATGACTGGTGTATCATGAACTGGGAGCCTCCTGCCTACGACGGAGGCTCTCCAATCCTAGGTAACTGCATGTTGGTTAGTCTGTGTAACTGCCAGTACAGTTGTGTCCTCTTTACACATCTTCGTACAGAGCACATTTTAAAATATTGCATTTAGAAGAAAACCTATTTTACTGTGACTTTATGCACTCAAAATGAAATATATATGTTGAGATGCTCTGTAATTACTTGAGATTCAAATAGCTCTGATGAATATCATCTGATTGCTGGTTTTCTTTTTTTGTTTGACGTTTATACACACTAATTTTGAAGCAACTATAAGCCCAACGTCCACCATCCTAGCCAGTGAATGTCTGATTCTACATGATTTTGTCTGTGAAGAAATTTCTTTTAGAATTAAATAATTAGGCTGAGCATTGTGGCTCATACCTGTAATCCCAGCATTTTGAGGGGCCTAGGCGGGTGGATCACTTGAAGCCAGGAATTCGAGACCAGTCTCGCCAACACGGTAAAACTCCACCACTATTAAAAATACAAAAATTAGCCAGGCATGGTGGTGCGCACCTGTGGTCCCAGCTACTCACTACTTAGGAGGCTGAGGTGGGAGGATCACTTGGGCCCAGGGGCGTGGAGGTTGCAGTGAGCCAAGATCACACCACTGCACTCCAGCCTGTGCAACAGAATGAGACTCTGTCTCAAAAAAAAAAAGAAACAAAGAAAGAAAAGCAAAAATATTTAAATGCTTAGAAGCATTTGCTTCCCCTATGCCATGAGAATTTTTTCTCTTTGCTAATGGTGAGACTCACGAAACTGGTCATTTCCCCCTTCTTATCTTCCTTGTTGGGACTCAGAGTCAACTACATTGCCTCTGATTATATTGTTCACCTACAGTGACTAAGTTGCTATGGCTGACTTATCTGTGATCCATTTTTCTTCTCTTTGTAGTATAATTTTAATTTCTTAGTCCCATTATTTTCATCTATATTTTATATTAATATTTCTATTCTCTTGGAATAAGGTAGGTTAAAAATATTTACATACATGTATGACTATTTCACATAGATTGATGACAAAATGCAAAATTTTAAGGACTTCTAATATCTGACAAAGTTTAATTTCAGAGACCAAGGAAAAACCTTAGTTTTCATTTTGCATACCTGCAGGATATTTTATTGAGAGGAAGAAGAAACAAAGCTCCAGGTGGATGAGGCTGAATTTTGATCTCTGCAAAGAAACAACTTTTGAGCCCAAGAAGATGATTGAAGGTGTGGCCTATGAGGTCCGCATCTTTGCAGTTAATGCCATTGGCATCTCCAAGCCCAGTATGCCCTCCAGGCCTTTTGTTCCTTTGGGTAAGTCAAGAGAGATGAGTCTTTGTCATCAGAATCATTGCCCCAGAGTATGACTGCTTTCTCTCTGATCCCTAACTGGAACAGGCCTGGACGCTTCTTAGAGTTGTAGGTGGGCAGGAGCTTGAAACAGTTAGGGCCAATTTTATGTCTAAGAAATTAAAAAGTGGGTTTGGTCAAGTTGAATAACTTCAAAACATAAGCCCTGGAATTCATTACCATAATTCCAGTGCCAACTGTGGGTGGCTCTGGTTGCCATTCCCCACTGAAAACATGTTGCTGAGTCCATGGACATATGAGTACTTTCCATTTGCCCTTCTGAAGGTATTAACCTATTAATATAACCCAGCTTAGTGTAAACAACTATCACTGAAACAAATTGAGATCGGTTCAACAGGCTACACTTGGAAACTGGTTTCTTTGCTTTATGGTCACACCTTAAATGTTATCTATTAAATCAAAAAAGTTAGTTCAGTGAAGGCAAAAAGAAAAAAAGACATCTCCATTATTTTATGGCAATGAGGTATTTTTTTCAATGGAAAAAAATGTAATACAAGAGTTTGCACTTGGAAATTAGAGAGCAATGGGAAAATTACTCTAGATCATTAGATCCCAAACCTTGCCTTCTTCAACTTCCTTGGGCCTCCCAGCTTCCCACACCAGCTTCTCAATTTGGAAAAAACACATGACAGCATTTCCAAAATTCTCACATTGATCAGCTCTTTGCTTGCACATGTCCATGCTCAAGGTGTCTTCACTGAATTCCATTAAGATGTAGGGCTTTTGTGTCTATTTTTATTTGTATCCCCATTGATTTTATCACAGTTCTTGCACTGTAGCTGTGTAGTAAATAGTTTATTCTTTTCTGTCTCTTTTATCTTTAAGCTGTAACGAGCCCTCCTACTCTTCTGACTGTGGACTCTGTCACTGACACGACTGTCACGATGAGGTGGCGCCCCCCAGACCACATTGGTGCAGCAGGTTTAGATGGCTATGTGCTAGAGTATTGCTTTGAAGGAAGTAAGTACAACCAGTAGATAAAACGAATACTGTCATCAATAGGTGAGATATGTCCCTCCCCTTTCTTTTGTCTCTTTTTCTTGAGAACGCATCACCTTCCTACGAAAATAAGATCAAGCCAAACGTCATCCTTCTGAGATGTATACAAACTAAGTCCTTTTTTAGTCCTTGGTGCTTATAAATTGATATCTCAAAAATATCTTGGCTAGGCTGCCAGATTGGACACCATAATTGAACTAAGACATGGGAGGAAGAGATTGTAACAAAACTTTGGGGACTTCCACTTCTTAAACTGGTGGAATTGAATTGCACCACAGCAATATAAAAGTCTAGTTATGATGAAGCCAGTTGGAAATTCTAAAACCTATACTTGGCCGAAGTGAGCTATCAAAAGAGTGACCTATTTTGGGTAATAAAGGGAGACTACATATTTGGCTAGTGATCATCACCTGCCTTCATCTAAAAATAAGATGAATTAAGAACCGCTCTTAGTTTTAAAGGAAGCAGCATTAAATCCTTGAGCATATAAGAAATAAGTTCAATATGTAGCAGTAACTTATCTCAGAAGTTGGGGATATAAAAATGTAATCAGTTTAATTTAGGAGGGGAAGAGAAACAAGGCCATAAATTTTTAAAATCACTGATAGAAATAATAGAAAAAGAAAAAATGACAGAAGAAAATATGGGCCAGAATTACCCGAAAACCAAAAGAATGTGAAACTTACCAAAATCCTGTTGTGTTTCTTGGTTTCTTATTTGCCATAACTGGAAAGGGATGACATTTGAAAATGGCTGTGGACTTGGGTTCCATTCTAGATGATGGTAGGTAAACAATCTCCCAGGAAACTTGTTCAAATTCCACAAACAGTAGCCCAAGACTTCACCTCCAAGAAAACTCTTTGGACACCAAACTTTAACATAGATCCTCCAAATGAAGGAAGGAGGTTACGAAGCACATTTGGGAAATCAGGAATGTGAACACAAATGCACCTCCCCTGGAGGAAACTCACTATGGAGAAGAAACTTCCTATGAAGAGAAAACTGCTGAAAAAGAAATCCCAGGTGCCCGGATTGGGGCACCTGTGGAAATGCTCACCTCTGTTCTGGAGGGAAGAAGAGGAGAAGGACAATGAAGTATCCTGACACTCCTCAATCCCTCTTGTGCCTGCTCCACACACGGAGTCCTATGATTGGTTTCTTCAGGATTTAAAAAGCCACTAACCAAAAGCAGTGGAAACATCAGAAACTTCCCAGGGTTAACCCAGTAAGGGAAAGGGATAGTGTCACTAATGCAGCAAGTAAATTCTTGAGCACTTCAGTTTATTCCTCTTCCATCCTCCTGCCCCCGTTTAAAAAAATCATGAGCACTCCATTCTGTTTTGTTGTATTGTCCAGCCAGCAGAATATCCCAATCTTATGTGTGATGTGGCCTTTGAGCATAAACCTTTTGTGTATGTATGAATCGAGCAAATTCTTTACTTTTTTCTTTCTGATAGGTTTAAAAAGTAAGAAGATACAGCAAAATGACAGATGGCTGTCATTTTGACGTTACCCACCTTAGATAAAATACAACGAAGTGTATTTTACAAAATTTTGCGTGTGGTCTGTGTAGATACATATGTATATCCGTGTATACATATGTATATGTACACAGTCATTATTATGTATATATTTTGCCGAGTAACGTTTTGGAATTAGCTTTCTATGGGAGTTCTCTCACAACGTGTATCTCTTTCTTCTTGCAGTCTTTTCTTATTTTCTTTATGTGGCTGCCGACTCTTCATTCTCTTTTAATGGCTGTTGTTCTCCAGACTAATTTTCTATAGTGTTTAATGCTTTTAGAGACGTCAGGTTTTATTCTGTAAGAGAATTCTTTGTTTTGTAAGATCGTGTGTGGTTTTGGACTCTGCCTTTCTCTCGTTTTTGTTTTGTTATAATTTTTTTAATGCCTGCAGCATTTTACTCTTCTTCGTTTTCTTTCTGCACTCTAGTTTTTTCTTTCCTTTCTTAAAAATTCTCCTCACATGTTAAATAACTTACGTGTTCCTTCCTCATCCCCTGGGACACCATCTTCTTTGTCTGTGTTTCCCCAATTAAAGTGGTTCCAATGTGAAGAGATGGGCTATTTTTGTTCCCCCTCTGGTCTTGTTTCGTCCTGTTTTCTCTTGAAATTGTCTCTTTGACTAGTTCTTCACTCTTTTGTACATGTTTTCTGAGTCTCTTATTTTCACTTTCTCATCCACTGTCTCTTGACTGTGAAAATACCGACACAGAAGCTCCCAAGCAGACCATTTGTTTAAAGATGTATCTGTTTTTCAAAGACATAAGGAATTTTTATTCTCCACATGCCTTCCTAGCTGCCAGGATATTCTAGCTGCCTGCCCCTTCTCCTTGATACTCCTGGTAGGGTTAGAACAAGAAAGAGGCAAAAGTTCCAAGGGACAGCCAGTCCAGTCCCCAATGCCTCCACTCCTCTCCTGATACCGAGAAAGTCATCATCCCAAACCAGTGGGTATTCCCAAGACCACCCTGTGAGCCGCCCATGTGGGATGCGGGACTCCGGGCAGGCTCTATTTGTTTTCTTGACAGAGTTCATTGTCATGGGAACCAGGGCTGCCTCCTGAGCTGCTGGGGCAATTCTATTCAGAACTTGGGCCCTGGTAAAACAGGGCTGGCCTTATCCCAAGGGCCTGCACTCCCAGTCTTGAATGAGGGAGCCCCACTGTGGGAGCACTGTGTTCCCTGGGCACCCAAGAGAATCCTCCCCTGCCGGGGCGGCAGAGACAGGCACAAGGATAGACTGTCTCACTGTGTGCTGCTTCCCCGCAGATTCCAGGACCTGCTCCTCTGTTTTCTTCAGGGTCTTGCTTTGTTCTTTTCTATCTCTTCTTCCCACCGCTGGAGGTGTCTCAGCCTCCTTTCTCCTCTTCTCTATTCTTTTCTTTTTTGTCCTTTTCTTTGTGGCAGGTGCCTCAGGACAGAAGCCACAGTCTGCACAGAGCAGGCTGTGCTCTCCTGAGGAACCCCCCTAACAGCGTTTGGTCTCTTTCGTCACTACTCTGAGGACAAATCTCTTTGCACACTTTGCATACTTTACTAACAGAGAATGCTGACTGCTGATACGATATTCTTCTGGTGTGAAAGTGGGTGTCTTTAATTAATTTTAATGACGGATTCTCAAAGGTACATCAGCAAAACAGTCTGATGAAAATGGGGAGGCTGCCTATGATCTGCCAGGTAAAGTATTTTGTGAAGCTCTCAAATTTTCTTACTATATTATAATGTTTCTGGGAATATTGAATGACCAAGCATGAAGAATACTCATCACACACACACACACACACACACACACACAAACACACACACACACACACACACACACACACACACACACACACACACACACATCCTTAGAGTTGGGGGAGAGGGAGCAGTGAGTTAATAGTGTGGGATCAAAGTCTCCTTTCTTCCTGTGGGCAAAATGCATACTAACTTTTAGATGCTGAAACATTTGTAAGCCCTCAATGCTGGGTTAAAATTCTCTTGATGTGATACACAAGCTGCCAAAAACTTTTTAAAATTAGATTTTGGTTGCAAGGATAGAATGGTACCAACTCCTTATGAGGAATCAGCCCATGAACTGTGTTTTCTCTTTGTGATATAAGCTTTTTCTCCTCATCAATGTGAATAAATATGGTCAGGTTCCCTATACCCATGTCAGTGTCTTACAATAGTAAATCAGCCAGGATAAAAACATATTATATGACTATAAAGGTCAATGTCTCTCATTCATAAAGATAGCCTTTTCCTGTTTTCCTGAACTTTAATGTGTATAGATGGCTAGCTATCATGATTGCTTGAATCATTATAAAACCAAATTGGAATAAAACTGCTACAAAATTCTTGTGGACAGTTACTATTACTCAGGATGCTTTCATGCTGAATAAAGATTTTTCAGAAACAGCAGAATCTTATAGTTTATTTTTCCTATTATTTATGTTAGCTATTTTAGGCTGTTTTTTATTTAATATTTGAAAAATGTCTACCCATGTAGTAGGAGTCCAGATCAAAGTCATAATCTCTCTAAGTGATGTATTATTATGAGCAAAATACTAATTTGGAGTTGACTGTAACAGTTAAGATGATTTTTTTCACTAAACAGCGTTCCTCCTTCTTTTCCTTTTCCTTTACGGACTTCAGCTGAGGACTGGATAGTTGCAAACAAAGATCTGATCGACAAGACGAAGTTCACCATCACAGGTCTGCCAACAGATGCAAAGATCTTTGTGCGTGTGAAGGCTGTTAATGCAGCTGGTGCCAGCGAACCCAAGTACTATTCTCAGCCCATTCTCGTGAAGGAAGTCATAGGTAGGTGACAAGGCTTTCAAAATTTAGACTCCATTTTACATTGTTCACTTTTTTTTTCTTCAAACTACTTTCTTTCTCAAAACCTCCTATTTTGTTGTTACTCGTTTGATATTTTGTTAATGCTTCCTAACAGTTAGAACTTAACAAAAAAGCTCTCTTCAGGCAATGTGGGAGATCACCTTCAGGTTTATCTTGGTACTCTGAGGACCAGTTAGTTAACCTCTCTTGGTTCCAGAAGCCAACTCTGGCTGGGCTGCCTATTCACAGTGGAGAGAGAGTATGTTAATACAACCATGCAAACAATCCCTACAACAACCATATGCCTCCAATGAATCTGCAGGGTCAGAACTATTTTCATAATATTATGAATGTATTATTTGTACCTTAGCCAGCCTTGCCTTCCTCACCACCATGCACTCAACAGTTGAAATAAAAGGGCCAGTTTTGCCTTAGAGCCTTTTTTTTTTTTTTTTTTTGAGATGGAGTTTTGCTCTTGTTGCCTAGGCTGGAGTGCAATGGCACAGTCTTGGCCACTGCAACCTCTGCCTCCCAGGTTCAAGCAATTCTCCTGCCTCAGCCTCCCAAGTAGTTGGGATTATAGATGTGCACCACTATGCCTGGCTAATTTTTTTGGTATTTTTTAGTAGAGACAGGGTTTCACCATGTTGGTCAGGCTGGTCTTGAACTCCTGACCTCAAGTGATCCACCTGCCTCAGCCTCCCAAAGTGCTGGGATTACAGGCGTGAGCCACCATGCCTGGCTCTTAGAGTGTTCTTAATAAAGCATAAAAATAATTAATTTTGGCTGAGCACAATGCCTCATGCCTGTAATTCCACTTGTTTGGGAGGCTGAGGCGGGCAGATCACTTAAGCCCAGGAGTTTGAGACCAGCCTGGGGAACATGGCAAAACGACGTCTCTACTAAAAATACAAAAATTTGCTGGGTGTGGTAGCGCACACCTGTGGTCCCAGCTACACAGGAGGCGGAGGTGGGAGAATCGCTTGAACCCAGGAGGCGGAGGCTGCAGTGAGCCAAGATCACGCCACTGCACTTCAGCCTGGGTGACAGAGCAAGACCTTGTCTCAAACAAAACAAAACAAGAATAAGAATAATAACTTTCGTCAAATCTTGGCTCTTGAGTATGTTTTTTTCTAGACTTGTGTGACAATGAAATGCAAAGTATGTCTGAAGTACTTAGGCTGCACACTGCAGTACAATGGTTGTCCCCAGGAAAAGCACCATACAACTGAGTTGGAGGATGAATAGGTGACTTTTTTGCACAGAAGCTCCACTTTTACTTGAGGAAATAAGTAAGAAGAACTGCTTCATCCCTGTGAGCCTATGAGCCTTTGACTCCCTGCTCCTGATGGATTTGCAGTGACATGCTCTAGTATCTTCATGATGTTTAATTAATGAATATTAATACACAGTGGGCCAGGGTTGCCTATTATGTACTTCACCATTGTCACACAGGGAGAAAGTTACTGTCAAATTCCAACAGAGTCACCTAAATAGCAAGTGCTGGGTGCTAACATTTTGTTTTTTCTGGTAAGGAAGAATGGACAGTCCTCCCAGCTAATGTGGTGCCTATAGATCTTTTGTGGAATGTTCCCTGGCAAATATACTCACTGTTAGAAACTATGAATGACTGGCCAGATGTGGTGGCTCATGCCGGTAATCCCAGCACTTTGGGAGACTAAGGCAGGTGGATCACCTGAGGTCACAAGTTTGAGACTAGCCTGGCCAACATGGCAAAATCCCATCTCTACTAAAAATACAAAAATTAGTCAGGCGTGGTGGCATGTGCCTGTAGTCTCAGCTACTTGGGAGGCTGAGACATGAGAATCGCCTGAACCCAGGAGGCGGAGGTTGCAGCGAGCAATGCCACTGCACTCCAGCCTGGGCAACAGGGAGAGACTCTGTCTGAAAAAAAAAAAAAAAGAAACTATGAAAAGTATGCATAGTATGTATAAGGCCCTAAGAGAAATGTATTTTTCTATAAAGTTGCTTTAGGCTTATTATAACAATAAAAATACAAAGTTGCAATAAAGCCAAGGATGTCAGGGATAAATTTTGCTGAGTCAAACTGTTAAAACATCTCTGCGTGGAAAAACACACACACACACACATTTTGAACCAGTTACCATATATCGTCTGTTAGTGGCACATCTCAGATTTTATTGCCGAGATATGACCACAAGGGTATGCTGGCGAGCATCATGCCATTTTGCTTTTGTAAGGCTATTTTCAGACACCAGACTGATTGCAAAATTGTGCCGTTTTACCCTCTCTCAGAACCTCCAAAGATTCGCATCCCAAGACACCTGAAGCAAACCTATATCCGCAGAGTTGGAGAAGCTGTCAATCTGGTTATACCTTTCCAGGTAAGAGTTCAAGGGTCGCTCTTTTTCTCTTTCCAGGGCTGGGTTAGTTTAGGAAGTAGGAAGAGGTACTCTAGCATTTAAGTTCATCATGATTCAGGATTTCCTCAGAGGGAGAGGAGGTAAATAAAGAATGAAAGAGTATTGGAGAATGATTAAGCAATCTCCTGCTATCAAAATAGAGAAATCTATAGAAACCGTCATAGATTTTCTTTCTGCATGAGACAAATGAGATATAGTCTTGCCTGAAGTTCAGGGACTAGGTGGGCAGGGAAGAAACATCAAGGAGATACCAAGTGAAGAAATGCTTGAAGATTCTTTTGTTCCTATACATTTGTAAAACCCATCATTTTAAGTGAAGCTCTCAGTGTAACATTCAGGAAAACAGTGTGTGCTTAGTTCCCACAATGACCCCAAACCAAAATAATTTCAATAAGGGTGACAACTGAAATTTGAAACCACGATGACACTAACTGAAATATATGAACAATATTAAATCATTGTTCCAGCAAAAGAATCTGTTCTTCACAAAATTCACTAGTCTTTACTTACAATAGTCAATTTTGGTCTTATACAAATACACACACATGCCCTGCACCTGCCAACCCTTACTCTCCAGCTCCCTATTCATATGACCCCTCCAGACAGTGCTGTTCAATAGAACTTTCTTCAATGTTAGAAATGTTCTATATCAGTGATGTCCAGTATGGTAGCCACTAGCCACATGAGGCTGTTGAGCACTTGAAACGTCTAACCAGGAACTAGTGTGACTGGAGAAATAAATTTTTAATTTTCTTTAATTTTAATTTTAATTTAAATAGCCACGTGTACCTTGTGGCTGTCGTATCAGCCAGCCTGGCCTTAGAATGTAGGTCTCTACACACATTTGACACACATACACACACACACACACGCACACACACACACAGAGAACTCTGTTCAAACCCAGGATCCCATGAAACCAAACTAAAGGGATGGCCAATTCAGGCCATCCTCATTGCACTCTGGGTGCAAACCTAAGGAGAGGCATTGTGTACTACATACCCCCGGCATGAAATCAGAGTGAAAGCCAAGGAGGAAGTGAAGCGGAACACAGCTGAGGAGGAAGTGGCTGGCTTGGCAAGGTTCTTCTCACTTTCCTTCTCCTGCAGCATCAAATAAAACCAGAAGTGACAACAAGGCAGGTATGGGGGACCCAGCCCCAACCCTGCACTGGGGCTGCTGAGTCAGCCCTGAAGTCTCCACATCATTCCTGCCACCACAGCTAATCCCAGTTCCCAGATCTGGGGGTCTACGTGTTCAGTTTCTGTCACTGAGTCCGAGAGAGAAAAAATCATGAGAACAGGGACCCCCATAGATCTGGCATCCCAGAGACTGTTCAGCCCCCAGGAAGGGAGATGAGACCAAAGTGTGATGTTTGTATATTTGTGTAATCTCTAGAGTTCGCAAACATTTTCTCATTTGATCCTCAGAAACACCCTGTGAGGCAGGAAGGCCAGATTTCCTTACCTTGCTTGAGAGGGGAAGAAACTGACAGGGAAGTTAAGTGACTTGCCCAACGTCACACAGAAAGTCAATGGTAGGGCCAAGAACAGAGTCCATGGCCCCGTCACTTAATTGAGTGGTTTTGTTCACTCTGTATATTATTAGAGAACCCACATTTTTCCCTAGTGGCTAACAGCAAGTTGTACATTTAAGGAAAGAAGCTTGAACTGTTTTTCCCTATCTTCAACAATGTCATTCTCTGCTTCCCATGTGTGAGTCTGAACATCCCCAACCACTCTTCAGGCTCTGAAGCAGTGGTTTGGTGTGTAGCTCTACATCTCTTATTATAACCTAGCCATGTTCAGAGCCCACAGGAAAGCTGTGCCTTAGCTGACAGAATTCATGCTTGGTTCCTGTCTGCCAGGGTACGCCTGGATGCTCAGGGATTCTAGGAAATTCCTTTGTAATAGAAATGAAAACTCAGGTTCATGAATGGGATTATGATTTCTTAAATTCTGCTCTTAAAGAATAGTTTCAACAGCGAGAGGGAACAGAGAGAGAATTCTAGACAAGTCTAAAATGAGCAGCACAGGACAGTAGAATAATAATCACTAACATTTAGATGATACTGGCCGGGCACGGTGGCTCACACCCGTGATCCCAGCACTTTGGAAAGCTGAGGCGTGTGAATCACATGAGGTCAGGAGTTTGAGACCAGCCTGGCCAACTTGGTGAAACCCTGCTTCTACTAACAACTACAAAAATTAGCCAAGCATGGTGGTGCGTGCCTGTAAACCCAGCTACTTGGGAGGGTGAGGCAGGAGAATCCCTTGAACCCAAGAGGTGGAGGTTACAGTGAGCCAAGATTGTGCCACTGCACTCCAGCCTGGGCGACAAGAGCCAAACTCTGTCAAAAAAAATTTTAGATGATATTAACTACAAAAACTTATGTATTGGGCAGAATCTTTCTCAGGACTTTAATCTTTATAACCACTCTTTGAGATAGGTACTACCATTATTCCCGTTGAGGCACGGAAAGCTTAGTAAGTAATTTGCCCAGGGTCACACAGACGTTAAGTGGTCAGGAGCTAGATATAGATTCCAGGGCCCCAGAGTCCATGCTCTTAACAATTATCCTGTGTTGTGTAGGCTTTTGGGGCCTAGGAGACCCAGCTGGGAGACCTGGTTCCAGTGTTTACTTAACTGCAAGACGTTGGGCAAATTATTTAACTTCTCTATCCAAAAAATGAGGATAATGATAATAAGCTTGATGTGAAGATTAAGGAAAATAATCAATGTTATGTACCTAAGGTAGTGCCTTGCACATAAGATACAGATTACAGCTTTGCTGCTGTAATTGCTCACCACCAGACGAGAAGGGTGGTTGTTTCCAGCCCTGCCTAGAATGGGTTAAGCCATTGTCCTTCTCATAATGCTGAAGAAACATCTTGAGACAATATGATTTACCCCCTCTGCTTTTGCTGTCTTTCTTTTTAGGGAAAACCAAGACCAGAATTAACTTGGAAGAAGGATGGTGCAGAAATCGATAAGAATCAAATAAACATTCGCAACTCTGAGACTGATACAATCATATTTATTAGAAAAGCAGAGAGGAGTCACTCTGGGAAATATGATCTGCAAGTCAAAGTGGACAAATTCGTGGAGACCGCATCAATTGACATCCAGATCATTGGTAGGTTTAGATGAAGGAGCCAGAATGTTCTGTCAAAGCAGTATAGGGATGAATTGTCCTTGTCCCTAAGGCAAGAGCAGGAGTTTTGTTAGGCTGGCTCTACATAAAACTCTTTTTTTAGATTTGTTTTTTAAAAATAGATAAATTAGGCCGGGCGTGATAGCTTACACCTGTAATCCCAGTACTTTGGGAGGCCAACGTAGGCAGATCACTTGGGGTCAGGAGTTCAAGACCAGCCTGGCCAACATTTTGAAGCCCCGTCTCTACTAAAAATACAAAAATTAGCTGGGCATGGTGGCGTGCACCTGTAATCCCAGCTATTTGGGAAACTGAGGCAGGAGAATCGCTTGAACCCAGGAGGTGGAAGTTGCAGTGAGCTGAGATCACGCCACTGCACTCTAGCCTGGGTGACAGAGTGAGACTCTGTCTCCAAAAAAAAGACAGTAAGATTTGTTACCATTTCAGAATGAATTCTCACCAACTCAAAAGACTAATCATGGGAGATTTAAGGCATATATGTTCAAGAAAATTAATGAATGTACTTTTTAGTGAAATCCTTCTGCACTATTCTACAACCCAGCTCTCTCTTACTCTTAGTTTCTCATCTCCCTGATGATAAAATTATTTCTTATGTTGAATTCTTACATTCTAGACATTATAGATTCTAGCTATAGTTTAACATGTTTCTTACTACACCTAAAATTTACTAACAGTTTTCATGGAGAATGAAGAATTTTTTTTTTTTTTTTTTTTTTTTTTTTTTTGAGACGGAGTCTCGCTCTGTCACCCAGGCTGGAGTGCAGTGGCCCGATCTCGGCTCACTGCAAGCTCCGCCTCCTGGGTTCACGCCATTCTCCTGCCTCAGCCTCTCCGAGTAGCTGGGACTACAGGCGCCCGCCACCACGCCCGGCTAATTTTTTTTTTTTTGTATTTTTAGTAGAGACGGGGTTTCACTGTGGTCTCGATCTCCTGACCTCGTGATCCGCCCGCCTCGGCCTCCCAAAGTGCTGGGATTATAAGCGTGAGGCACCGCGCCCGGCCTGAATTTTTTTTAATATTAATATAAGGAAGATGTACTTAAGCAAAACTGAACAGTTAAACACTGAATTCTTTGATCCTGCCAGAGTAGTTAGATACTCACTTGCCCAAAGAATAAATAAGGTTAGTGCTTACTTCTGTCCAGAGTCAGGGGAATAGAGGAAGGACCCCTTATGGATGGACCCCTCTCACTTAAATTATACTGTAATTTTTGCAATGTCAAGAAATACATTTAAGGCCGGGTGTGGTGGCTCACACCTGTAATACCAGCACTTTGGGAGGCCGGCAGATCACTTGGGGCCAGGAATTTGAGACAAGCCTGGTCAACATGGTAAAAACCTGTCTGTACTAAAAATGCAAAAATTAGCCAGACATTGTGGCACAAACTTGTGGTTCCAGCTACTTGGGAGGCTGAGGCATGAAAATCGCTTGAACCTGGGAGGAGGAGGTTGCTGTGAGCCAAGATTGCACCACTGCACTCAGCCTGGGTGACAGACTGAGACTCTGTCTCCAAAAAAAAAGAAAAGAAAGAAAGAAATTTAAGACAGAGCTAGAAAAAGCCTTGTTTCCAACCATTGTTATCATTGTGTTTCAGTAAATTTGCTGAAAGTTGCTCTAACCAAAGGAGCAACTTCCTATAACAGCCTCCTACCTTAAAGGGTCATTCCTTTTAAATTAAGCACTCTTTTCCCACTGGCTAATCCTTTTTCAGTTTTGTTAAGTTGAAGGGAGTGTTGAGGCTGCTCTGTGCCCTTTGGCTTGGCTCCATTCTACTGGAAGGCAAAGGGTCTCAGAAGCCCCCATGGTAGGGTCTAGAAGAGTGATGCCTCCTGTTAACAGAGGAAAGGGTCTTTTAAAATATCCTCATGAAACAAAATGTAGACTGGGAAAGAAAGTGACCTTGCAATGACACCATGAATTCATCCTGTAGACCGCCCAGGTCCACCCCAAACTGTGAAGATTGAGGATGTCTGGGGAGAAAATGTCGCTCTCACATGGACTCCACCAAAGGATGATGGAAATGCTGCTATCACAGGGTATACCATCCAGAAGGCTGACAAGAAGAGCATGGTAAGGTCTGGCTTTGTCTGGTTCATCAGCAGCAAAAGCACATTTCATCAGAGGTAAAGGAGGTGGCACAAGGGCCTCACTGGTGAGGAGCCAACTGGGGCTGTGGAGAAGTGATGTGGCAGGGCAGAAAGGAAAAGACCTGTGGAGCCACAGAGCTGGACTTGAACCCCAGCATTGCTACCTAAGACCACATGTATAAGGACCACATGTGACCACAATCACTTGAGCTCTTTGATCTCTATTTTCCTCATCTATATAATGAGGGCACAAATATCCCTTGCTTGATTATTACAAAGCTAAAATGATAAAAAGCAACTGGTTCAATGCTCAGTAGAATTCAATAAGCTCATTCATTCAACGAATATTTACTCGAGACCTTGACTCAGATTTACACCCATGCAACTCTTTCTCCTCATGAAATAAATGTTGGATACTGTGCACTTATGTCTACAAAAAAGAAAAAAGACAGACACCAGTTAGAAAAGAAAGATTCTACAAGGTTACAGCATGTGCAAATGCGGAAAGGTCTGGAGGAGAAAAAGAGCTTAATGCAAGCTTGTCCAACCAGTGGCCCACGGGCCGCATGCAACCCAGGACGGCTTTGAATGCAGCCCAACACATATTTGTAAACTTTCTTAAAACGTTATGAGTTTTTTTATGATTTTTTTTCAGCTCATCAGCTGTCGTTAGCATTAGTGTATTTTATGTGTGGCCCAAGACAATTCTTTTTCCAGGGAAGCCAAAAGATTGAAAACCCCTGGCTTAATGTGTTTAAAAAGCAACCTAGTTGGAGTATGACTTATTATAAACTTATTTTATAGATGAGGAAACTGAGGCTCACAGAGGATAAATGACTTGCTAAAGATCACCAGGTTTTCTCATGCCTGAAATCCCAGCTACTTGGGAGGCTGAGGCAGGAGAATTGCTTGAACCCGGAAGGCGGAGGTTGTAGTGAGCTGAGATTGTGCCACTGTACTCTAGACAGGATGACAAAGCAAGACTCCATCTCAAAAAGAAAAAACAGAACCAAAGTTAATAATATCAGCTGGGAGCAGTGGCTCATACCTGTAGTCCTAGCATTTTGGAAGGCTGAGGCAGGAGGATTGCTTGAGCCCAGGAGTTTGAGACCAGCCTGGACAACATAGGGAGACCTCCGCTCTATAAAAAATAAATTAGCTGGGTGTGGTAGCACGTGCCTGTAGTCCCAGTTACTCGGGAGGCTGAGGTGAAAGGGTCTATTGAGCCCGGGAGGTCAAGACTGTAGTAAGCCAAGATCGCATCACTGCACTCCAGCCTGGGTGACAGAGCGAGATCCTGTCTCATAAAGAAAAAGATGTATAATAATAATGTTAAGTAAATGTACTGGATGTTACTAATGTTTCTCTAGTGATTTAGCTTCAGGTCTTTCTCATAATAAGTTGGCACTAAAATTCTGTAGTTATACTTTATTCTACAAAAGACAGCTAGGAAGACAAATAGGTAGGTAGGTAGATAAATAGATGACAGACACCTAAAGGTTATGAAAAAATATAAAGATAGTAGATGACATCTAGGGTATATGAATCTAATGTGTAAATGAAGATTAAATTACGTAGTCAATTGCAAATAAGTTGTAAAATATTAAACAAAGTATACATTGTTTCAACACATTTTAACAACATATATTATTACTCTCCATATAAAAACGAGTGATCTTTTTTCTTTTTGTTAATAAAGCATCCTTGTTATTTATCCCAATCTACAGTTAGAAAAATTGTATACTTTTAGGTGATTTTCCTCCAGTTATTATTTTTTTTTCTTTTAGGAATGGTTTACTGTCATTGAGCATTATCACCGAACCAGTGCCACCATTACTGAATTGGTCATAGGGAATGAATATTACTTCCGGGTCTTTTCTGAAAACATGTGCGGCCTCAGTGAGGACGCCACCATGACTAAAGAGAGTGCAGTGATCGCCAAGGATGGTGAGTTGGGAATGGACTGACATTTGAAAACCTTGGTTGACAGTGACTAGACAGAGAAGACTGGAAAAAGAGATGTGGTGAAAGGGAACAAAAAAATGGTAAATGTACATTGTAAAATTATGATAATGGTGTTCAAGTAAAATTTAAGTGAAATTATATTATTATTGCATTTTTTACAAATATAGGCTTTAATTAATTCCAGCTTCTAGGCAGTGGATCTATAAATGGCTAATACCCCAGAGGCAGGAAAAAGTAGACATTTTCTTCTAGAGTTTCTACTTTTATTCTTGGACACCTTCATTGTAGCCACACATGGGACCCACTCTGTGATAAAAGGAGAAACTAAATTCTATCCTTATCTTTTCATTTCATCATAAACCACTCTTCTAAAAACCTTCCTTGTGAATTTTCACATTAGAACAAATTTCTATTCAAAATACTCAGAAAGACACCAAAGTCTTCTCAATATCTGGTTCAGTTTCAGATGACCCCTCTGGCTTTCTATACCACGTATGATTGGCTACATTTGTACCCCTCAGAATGTTTGCCACGTGGCATTTGCTCATCTTTGTCCACGTTTTTCTAAGTTCAGGGAAGTTTTAATCATGTGTAAAGTATGCCACCAATAATATATTCTCAGGCCAATTTACATAATTTTAACATATTTGTAATGCTTGTTTTTAAGGTAAAATCTACAAAAATCCAGTGTATGAAGACTTTGATTTCTCAGAGGCACCCATGTTTACTCAGCCTTTGGTTAACACCTATGCCATAGCTGGTTACAATGCCACCCTAAACTGCAGTGTGAGAGGAAATCCTAAGGTACTATATTCTTCTATCACATCAGTTAAAGTCTTTGTCTTGTATTTGCGGTGTTATAATATAAGTAACAATATAAACAAATCCAGCTGCTACTTGTGTTCTCCCAGGATGGAAGATTAGAGGGGGGTAGTGGTGGTAGATAATTAGGCACACTATTCAGATATAGTAGTAAAAAATGCTTACATTTCTTTGCTAAGGGATTCCTTCTAAAGAAAAAGCAAACCACATATTTAAAAAAGAACACCTCCTGTGTAAGGAGATGGAAGTATAATAATATTGTTTCACTTGGAAAATTAGGTGGTAATGTCAAGAATTCTGTGATAGGTTAAAGCAAACAACAATTACACTACACTGTCTGTGATAGGTTAAACAACAATTACACTACACTGTAAGACAGAATATAAATGTGCTTTGATAAGGGTACCGTGTGCTAAGAAGGGAGATAACGTATCTGGTTGAAGAGATTAGAAAGGTTTCAAGGTTTCATGTTGGCATTTGAAAAGAACAACGAATTAATGAATATCACCCAAAGAGATGTACATACCCCTGGGTGCAAGAGAGAAAGTACCCTAGAATTGGGAAAATTTATGAACTTTTTTTTTTCCTGTATATACCTTGATCAGAAATAGGGAAGTCGGCTGGGCGCAGTGGCTCATGCCTGTAATCCCAACACTTTGGAGACTGAGGCAGGTGGATCACTTGGTCAGGAGTTCGAGACCAGCCTGGGCAACATGGTCTCTACTAAAAATACAAAAATTAGCTGGGCGTGGTGGCACATGCCTGTGATCCCACCTACGTGGGAGGCTGAGGCAGGAGAACTGCATGAACCTGGGAGGTGGAGGTTGCAGTGAGCTGAGATAGCACCACTGCACTCTAGTCTGGGTGACAGAAGAAGACTCTGTCTCAAGAAAAAAAAAAAAAGGGAAAGTCAAAGGAAGAAGTCAGACTGAGGATGAGAGAAAGGTGCTGAACTAATGTTTACTTGGAAATGATGTTGGTACGCCCAAATGGGAATGATAAGGAAGCAGATGGAGGGGTTCACCCGGAGCCTAGGAGAAAGGCCAGGGCTGTTGCTCTGGGTTTGGGAGTCCCAGACATAAAGATGCTACATTCTACTTCTGCCAAAGCTTTAGAAAGGTGTGAGGCTCAGTGATCGCTCCCATTTGAAGGGCGGAAGGAAGAAGAAGACTGTGTGAAGGAGACAGAAAAGGTGCCATCTCTAGGTTCTGAGCAAGACAAAATAATAGAAGAGGTGGAAGAGAGAATGCGGAGGGTGCATATTTACAAAAGAAAGGAGAAGTCAATATGAGAGTGAGGAGTCACTGATATCAAATGCAGTTCAGAGGTCAAGGAGAATGAAGTCATCTTCCTGGGCAATTGGGTCATTACTGATCTTGCATTATCTGATTGGAGTAGATCCATTGCCATGGGATGATGAATATAGATGTCAGAGGACAGATTAAGTAATGAGGAGGCAGATGCAGTTCACAAAGAATTAAAAAAGAGTATCAGGGGCCGGGCGCGGTGGCTCACGCTTGTAATCCCAGCACTTTGGGAGGCCGAGGCGGGCGGATCACGAGGTCAGGAGATCGAGACCAGGGTGAAACCCCGTCTCTACTAAAAATACAAAAAATTAGCTGGGCGTGGTGGCGGGCGCCTGTAGTCCCAGCTACTCGGAGAGGCTGAGGCAGGAGAATGGTGTGAACCCGGGAGGCGGAGCTTGCAGTGAGCCGAGATTGCGCCACTG